>NW_020954576.1:41191807-41520781 GCF_900497805.2 Vombatus ursinus
ATCTATCTATCTATCTATCTATCTATCTATCTATCTATCTATCTATCTATCTATCTATCTATCTATCTAATCTATCTATGTATCTTCTTACCAACACTTTTCTGTGTTTTCTAGAGCTCTATTTTTCAACTTATATCCACCAAAAGCCATATTCACCAATTGAGAAGCAATCATTGAACCCAGCCTGTTTTAGGTATTATGAGGGACAGAAGAGAGGTATAAGATTTGATCCCTTCCATTATGAAGTTCATAATTTGCTTAGAAGACAAGATTAAAGAACACACAAAAAATAGGGATTTATACAAGAATGTTACAAGCCGGTGCTAAGAGGTTCAATACAGGAAGTTCATAGAAAGGAAATTAGTGGAGAACAATGGTCAGACTTGAAGTGGACTTTAAGGAATAAGGGTAGGATTTAGTGAGGTAGATAGAAAAGGGAAGAAGAATAATGTAAAATAAATCTGGAAAAGGGAGCTGAATCCAGACTCTGAAGGGTTTTAGTTTAGGAACAGTATCATCCATTACAAAATTCAGTACAAGAGAAGAATCTAGATAGTCCCTTGGAGGTGATATTCATGTAACATATGCTTTGACAGACATGAATTCTTCTTTGTTAAAATGCATGGACCCTAATGACATCTCAGCAGCATATGGGTGTGTGCTTACTCATATGCAACTGCAGAGACTTAATGAGATTTCTTTATTCTATCCTTAATGGAGGTCGCCATGATATTTCAGGAAGACATACTTTCCTTAAAGACAGACCCCCAGTGAAAGTGGCCAGTGGAATCTGGAGATGATGAGATGGAGGCCAGGGAATAGAAGGAAAGCACAGCTGGGACCGAAAAAAAAGAAGAGGAGATAAAGAACTGTGAGGAATCTTGAGGCCCAAGCTAGACATGAAACTGAGTGGGAGGGAAGGAATGAAAGTGGTATAATGAAAGTAGTTAATCTTGGAGTGAGGATGAATCATCCAGATGGGATGCTTTCCCACTGATACTTTGGATAACATCCTTTTCCTAGGAGAAGAAATTAAATGGGCCTTTTCCCTGATCTGATCAGTTGTGCAAGGCAGTATGGTGTAATGAGAGAACACACAGGCCTGAAAGTTAGGAGGCCTCAGGTCTGTGCCTGACTCTGCCAGGAATTCTCTGGCAGAGAACTTAGGATGCAAGATGAGAGCTAAAAGGAACTCAGACACCATCTAGACCAAACCCCTTGTTTTATAGAGGGGGTAACTGAAGCCTAGGCAAGTTAAGCCACTTGTTCAAGGCCACTCAGAAGGTAAAATTTGAACCCAGGTCCTGACTTCAGAGCCAGTTTCCCTTTCACTGTATCATGTTTACTATTGGTCACTTGGTTTCTCTTCAGCTTCTTCATGCATAAAATAAGAATTAGTCAATCACTAAGATAATAGTACATATCACCTACTATGTGCCAGGCACTTTTACAACTATTTCATTTGATCCTCACAACAACCCTAGAAGGTTATGCTATTATTTCCGCCATTTGACAGATGATTAAACTGAGGCAAAAAGAGATTTAAGTGACTTGCCCAGAATCATACAACTAATAAATGTATGAGACTGGATTTGTACTCAGGTCTTCCTGACTCCAGGCCCCTTCTAACTCCAAAATTCTATCTTTATGGAGATGAATGGGTAGGAATGATTATTGGAAAGAGCACGTAGATGTGATTTTTTCTTTTTTTCGGGGGGGGGGTGACCATTGGGCATAGCAATCGGCATATCATGGCAATAATGGTAACTAAAGGGAACCCAAGGCCTTCTGCTTTCTGAACCATGAGAAATCAAACAAAGTAGCATGACTATTAAAATACTTTCTTTTACCAATCTAGCAATCTGGCACCCCAAAAGCAATGGAAATAGCCCAACTGAGACCTTGAAGTTATACTATTAAAAACAATTCAATTCCATCTCTTGCTTTGAAATCTTTGCACAGGTGGGCCCTCAATGTCTGAAATGCATCCATCCTGTCATCATCCCTCGCTTCCTTCAAGGCATGGCTCAGATGCTGCCATATTCACAAGGTCTTCTCCAATCCCTCTAGTTGTTATTTCTCTCCCCTTTTTGAAATGACTCTCTATTAACTTGTGTATATTTCTCATTTTCTTATCTGTGTCCAACTGTATATCCCATTAGACTGCAAGTTCCTCACAGACAGGGGCTGTTTCATTTCTGGCTTCACAGCCCAAGTGTTTAGAACACTGCCCTAGGATATAGTGGGTGCTCAACATTGTTCAACTGAATAGAATTATTGTCAGATAACTTGTGAATTATGCTGTGCTGAGCTGGGGGTAAAGTGGGTTTTGTGCGGTGAGAAGTGGCAAAGATGAGGAAACCTGAGAAGCATGGTAAGATGTGTACAAACCGAGGAGAGTGAAATAAACAGGACCAAAGAACAACAAAAGAAACACAAAAACTCTTAACAGTGAAAATGAAAAGGTCATGAAGAGGAAGCCAAGCTCTGAGCAACTGAAAGATCCCTTGGGGTCCTGGAGAAAAGATAATAAATCATGGCACATTCCTCCCTCATACAGGAGGCAGAGGACCACTGGGGCAGAATATTGTGTTTTTTATTTTTTGTATTACAAGGGAGGATTCAATTTGGAGAGGCTAGAGGGAGTATTTCCAGAAATGACTATAGACCTCCTTGGTTTCCTTTAAGTCCCAACTAAAATCCCCACCTTCTATAGAAAGCCTTTTCTAACTCCTTTTCATTGCAGTGCCTTTCCTCTGTTATTTCCCATTTATCCTGTATATAGCTTGTTTTGTATATATTTATTTGCACGTTGTCTCTGCCATTAGATTGTAGGTTCCTTGAGGGCAGAGAACTATAAGCTGCTTTTTGTATCCTCAGCTCTTGGCACAGTGCCTAATACATTGTAGGTATCGATGTTGATTGATTGATTGATTGATGTGAAAAAGAAAAAAATCAATAAAACTAGTATTAAATTATACATATATATTTACATATTATAAATATATATCTTTCCTACCCTTCAGGAGCTTATAATCCATAGTACATCACCATAAACAGAGGACAGAGAATATGTTTCTAGATAAATAAATAATGGAATAAGTAATTTCCTTTGGAATACCTATTAGACAAAGCTCATTATACTAAATACCAGCATGAAAAAAAAATCTGTGAATGTGAAACAAAAAGATTTATGATTCCCAGCTGGTGGCCCACTTCTTTCAGGCTAAATACAACACAACAAAATTCTAGCACACCAAAAGAATTAGAACATCCTCCTTGGAACTGTTTATAATGTAGTGAGTTTTGAACTGAATTCAAATAGCAGCCTTCAGTTGAGACTCCCTTAGCCAGAACAGTGGAATGTTGGGATTGGAGGGTTACATGGCTGTTGGGACAGGCAGTTGGGCATTGGATAATTTCAAGTTAGAAAATTGTCAGCTTTGTAATAGCATTGATAGTTACCTTATAAGTACGGTAGCTTCCACAGAATTCATGAATTTTGTTCAAAATCTACTGCAGTGAGAGTGTCCCAAAAACTAGATTAGGAGCCACAGGACCTGAGTTCAAATCCAACCTTTGTACTTTCTACCTACAAGAGTTAATTAACCTTGAGACCTCAGTTTCCTCAACTGTTAAATGAGAGGGTTGGACCTGATGACCTTCAACATCCCTTCTAGATCTAAAATTTTGATTCTATAATATCATAATTTTCAATAGTAGAATCAAATGTTTGTTGAGCATCTATCATATGAAAAACACTGTGCTAAGTACTAGGGGCATAAAAAATAAAAAACAACAGCCCCAGCTCCTTAATGAGCAGCCTATGGCAAGTCACATAAGCTCTCTAAATCTCAGTTTTATCCTCTGAAGATGGACAGGTATTGAGTAATCGCTAATATTTTGTAAGGCCTATGAGTTTGTGACCTAGTTAGGGAAAGAAGACATATAGCTGAGGGGCCAGGACATAAAAGGGAAATAACCTCAAGTAGCAGTATATAAGTATTCACTGTTTGTTAAAGATAAATGCTATAGGAAGTCAGAAGAAGGAGAAATTACCATGGGTTGAGACATGCAGTTGGAACTTGAGTTGAGATCTTGAAAGGACTTGGTGTAGGACCTTAGAAACAGTGGAGAGGGTATTCTATCAATTTATCCATTTATTCACTCAATAAAAATGTATTGAATACTTATATGGTATCTTAAGGATGATAATCTGAACAAAGATGGAAAAGAATGAAGTCTGGTGGTGACGGTGGTAAATGCACCAATTTGGCTAGAGTTGAGGGTTCATGTAGTGGAACAATGGGTGGTAAGGTTAGAAGAGGAAGACTGAGGCCAGATTGTGGGGTGCTTTACATATCAAGCTAAGGAATCTGGACTTTATACTGTAGAAAATGGAGGAAGTACTGGAGACTTTTTGAGCAGGAGAGTATTTTATGCAAAGGAATATTTTAGTTAGATTATACCCAAGAGGAGAAATTGGAGGTAGAGAGACCATTATGGCAGTTCAGTTGTGATGTGATGAGGACTTTGAGTAGCATGGTGGTGATGGGAATGGAGAGGAAGAGACAAATCCAAGAATCGTTTTTGAGGTTGAGTTAACAGAATTGCTTGGCAACTCAGTTAACTTTCCATTCTACTCTTACATAAACTCATCCCTATTTTCCATCATACCTCCCTAGATACCACACCAGAATGAATCAGAGATTAGGTCGCTGTTCTTTGCCTGAAATGGATAGCCACTTCTTTTTTTCTATCTGAGGTTTTGTACTTGCAATACCCCTAGATCAGCAAGGGTCTGCCACGTATTCATCTATCAGTCAGTCTGACTGGAGGTCAGTTTTAGGATATTTTAGTCACTAAGGGTTTTCTCTGGAATCACATGTGACGCAAAGAAATTAAACCAGTGGATGATGTCTGATGACAAACCCTGTCAGCATGGGGGGAAAATCAGCTATAAAGTCACCAGAAAGCCCAGCCCAAGTTAAATCAATAACAGAGAGGCTCGGAACTGAAATGACTATGAAACTATCATGAATTTGCTCCTTTGATCTAGATGGCATGGCAGATAGAGCCCTGAATTTGGAATCAGGAAAACCTGGGTTCAAATTCTGTCTCAGACCCTTATTAGCTGTATGATCCTGGGTGAGTTATTTAACCTCTCTCGGCCTCAGTTTCTTCATATGTTACATGAAGATAATAATAGCATCCACCTCACGGAGTTATTGTGAGGACCAAATGAGACGATATACGTAAAGCGCTTTGCAAACCTATATAAATGCTAGCTACTTATTATGATGATCTACTAATTAGTCAGCAAGAGGCAGATGGTAGCTTCTCACCTCCCACCCACTCTACTTCTGTTACTGCATTTCAAATATTAAACACCTTTTATTCTTCTAGTCTTTTAGGATCCCTGTCATTACTGGAGTAGTAATGTCTGATGGAGAAGGCATTTCCTGTTAGGTAATGAGAGGTTTGAGTTAGGGGACCCTCAACCTTGCTAGGGGCCCTTAGCCCAACCCAAATTATTAAGGAACCCCAGGGCACTTTGGTTATTAAGAATGTTGAAAATATGACTAAAAACCACAAAATAATTATCTTCTCATGCACTGAAAAAAAGTAAAAACAAATTTTTTTTCACAGCTGGAATTTGATCAACTTAAAGAATTTTTTTTTCTGGGAGGACAAGACAATTAATTTAATTTGCAAGGGTGAGAAACAGCCTTATGAATGGAATGTTCTCTCTGTGAAGTAATAGCTGCCTTTCAGGGTGGGCTAAGATGGATGCAAACTTTTGCATCTCATTAACAGGCTCTGAGAGCAAGATTCTAACTTTTGGGAAGCCTATGAAAGAAGGAAGGGGAAACTATGGATAATAGACAACTTGCAAACAAATAAATTACTAGGAAGACAGTGAATAATGCATTCAAGTTAGAGAATTAGGTAGGAATAAGACCTGTTAAGGAAAACTCAAATAGAGATTCATTCTCTTCAGATTTGTAATATCTTAACAGCCGCTAGGGAGTGGCAAAGCCCCAAACAGAGTAGACCTCCAGAATTTGGGAACAAGGTTAAAAAAAAAGTCAGCCTCTCAGATACTTTGTAAACATGCAACTGATTAAAACCAAGGTTCCAAATTTTATCAAGGTTTGATTAACCATTGGGGCTTTCTCATAATTCTGATCAAAGGACCAGGCTGGCTTCTAAATTTCATCAGGGCTATTAGGCTTTTTTCTTTTTGGTCTGCTTACTACCTTTGTGACCATGAGCACATGACTTCTCCTCTTTGGACCTCAGTTTCATCATCTGTGAAATGAGAGGATAGGGCTAAATAACATCTCAGGTCCTTTCCATATTTAAATCTATGATCCTATGCTTTGTGAATTTCATTGGTATCTCTACCAATGCTGATTGGCAACTCTGCGGCAATTTAAGTCTCTGAGAGTTGACTGGGGTGTTCAGAGGATAAGTGACTTGCCCAAGTTACACAGACATCATGTCTTAGAAGCATGACAAGGACCCAAGTCTTCTTGTCTCCAAGGTCATCTTCTATCCACCATGCCAGGTTGCCTCTCCTAAACTGTAATGTAACTAAATATACATTAAATAATAAATATAATAATATGTAACACAATAATATGAATAATAAAGATAATTAAACATAAATTAACTAAAATATAATAACTAATATGAAATATGCTGCAATCTAACTAAAAGTAACAGGTCTGAACTACTGCCATAACAGAAGAGTGATCAAGTCTGTCAGTCAGTGAAACAACCATCATTTATTAAGCATTTAGTATGGGCCAGGCATTGTGCTAAGTGCCGGGGTTAAAAAGAAGGCGAAATAAAACAAAACCTCAACAATCCTTGCCTCCAAGTTGTGTCCATTTTAATGTAACATGTCCATTTTAATATAACATGTAAATAACTAGGTACATACATTATACAGAGAGGATAAATGGTCTGTATAGAGTTGACAAATAGAAAAGTCAAAGAACAAGAATTTGTCAGTGTGTTTCTAGCACTGATTGTACAGGAGAAAGGATGTTTTTATCTTTAGAAAGACCAATACCAGTTATCTATACAGAAACATCCCTAGAGTAGAGAAAAGCTAGGTGGTGCAGTGGATAAACCGATGTACCTAGAATCTGGAAGACCTGAGTTCAAATCAAGCTTCAGCCACTTATTAGCTGAGTAACCCTGGGCAAGTCACTTAATGCTACCTGCCTTAGTTTCCTCATCTGTGAAATGGGGATGATAATAGCACTACCTTCAAGGGTTGTTGTGTGGGTAAAGTGAGATAATGTTTGTAAAGTGCTATACAAACCTTAAAGCACCATCTATATAAATGCTATTATTATTAACAAGCTCTCATTACTCGATAGAAATCTCTCTTAAGAATAACTTTCCGCTCTAATCCTGTGCATTAAGCAACTTTTTTGCTTTGTAATGTGTTGTCCTGAATGGATCAACTCCCCATTAAAAAGTGTCTTGCCCAAATATCTGCTGCCAGTTATCTCACAGGACCATAGACTTTTAGAGTTGGGGGGGGGTACCTTAGTAACCATTTAGTCCAAATGCCTCATTATACAGATAAGAACAGGTGCTTGTTGTTGTTTGTCCTTCATTCTCGAAGAGGACCATGACATCAAAAAGGTGATGTCTTGACTTGCCAGTGAATTGGATCTAAGTGAGGGAGGGCTGTGCAAACGTCACCAGTCTCACTTTCTCCTCTAGAGCCATCTGGATCCAGTGGCAAGATTTAGACCAGGATGACTGGAGATGGCCCCCAGGGAGATTCACTTGAGTATTTGAAAAGTACCTGCATTGCTTCCAAGGCTTCATCTTTTTTTTTTTTTTTTCTGTTTTGAATCCCAGCTTCAACACTTACTAGATTTGTGATCTGGGTAAAGTCACTTTTTTGAACCTCAGTTTCTCATAATAATATTTATAACTTGGCAAAGATTTTGTGGGGAAAGTGCCACGTAACCTTTAAACTACTAGAGAAGTTTGAATAATTACTGTCTCCCTCATTTTATAAATGAGGAGAATGAGGCACATAAAGGTTAAATGACCTGCCCAAGGTCAGTCACACAGTTAATTAGAGGCTGACGTGAGATGAAAATCCAGGCCCAATTCCCAAGCATATTATCTTTTTATCATATTCCGCTGAAAGACTCCATTTTTCTCATGTGATGGAGTAAAAAAACTTGTGTATAGGCATATAAAGTCCTCAATACCACATGAAGTAGAACTCTGTAGAATGACTCTAGACACATCCCTAAAAACCAGCAATTTGACCTAGGACATTACTTTGATATTTATACAACATCTTTTGTAAATAACAATACTTTTCACTGGGGGTTTACCCTGTGTGAATCAATCCTTTTAATATCATTTCACAAGATCAGTAGTAGATACTTGCATGCACATGTTTCATTTCTACATAATGTGTAGTTTAACACTTCTTATTTACCCTTACCTGGAATTCTTTGGCTTAAAACATAAATAAATAAAAACAACCCTTTGTCTCAGGCTTTTCACTGTACATTCCACTCTCCATGTTATTCCTGTTTCCCCTTTGTAATGAACACTGTTTCCTGCTTCGACCCATTTCTTTCTTATGGTTTCCCTTCTAAATGCCTTTGTGTTCTTTCTGTACTTTGTTATTTTATTGTTACTTGTTTGTTCTTTCAGTCCAGGGCCTATTCCCTCTAGGGGCAGCCAAAACTCAAATGGTGACCTTTAGGTCTGGTTGCCTGAGATGTGAGTTGACAGTCGTAACAACTGCCCACGGGCCCTTCAAAAAGAGAACCTGTACCGACCAGCCCCCAGAAACTTTCTTTCCATGCAAATTTAATGGTCAAAAGTAGAATTTTAAAGGCTGCCTTAAGTGACACCCTAAATTTAACTACTGTATAATCTTCCAAGGAGAGTTGAATTTTTACATGGTTTTGTCTTTCTTTACAGCCACTTTCTTCTGTCCAGTTACAGGTTGCTGTCATCCAAGGATTCAGATTTTTTTCAAAAATAGAATCTTTTCAAACTAGTGCCTAAGTTTCTATCCAAATGATCACTGACCATGTGTGCAGTGAGTGGCTCACAGAACTCAGGAGGAATAGGGTTCTCATACATCTGTTTGGATTCAGTCAACAGGTCAATAAACATTAAGTACCTACTACATGCCAGGCAGTGTTCTAATCACCGGAATTGCAAAAAAGAGGCAAAAGACAGTCTCTACCCTCAATCTTACAGTCTAATGGGGGGGAGATGACAAGTAAAGAAATATGCAAACAAGCTATACACAGGACAAGTAGGAAATAAATAAGAGAGAGAAAGCCCTAGAATTAAGAGGGGTTGGATTCTGTAGAAGGTGAGATTTTAGTTGGGACTTATATGAAACTAGGAAAGCCAGGAGGCAGAGACAAGGAGGGAGAGCATTCCAGGCATGGAAGACAGCCAGAGAGAATGCCTGGAGCTGAGAAATGGAGTGGAGTCTTGTGGGATTCAGGAGAACACAGGCCTCACCTGAAGCCCAGAGGCTGTGAAATATTCTGATTAGTACTGATACCCTGACATTCATCCAAAGGGGCAGTTTCTTTTTCCAAAAAAGGAACATTCTCCCCATATTTATGGGTGAGGCGATGCTTAATTAGTGTGAATTTTCAGTGAATTAAAGAAGAGTCTGTCAGATAAGAAAATGGGGCCTGGGAGCCCTAATCAACCAGGAGGATTGCTCAGTGTAGTAATGAACTGAATTACTTGGCTACTTTGAAAGTGTAATCTCACTTTTAATACATTTGGGCTATGTCACTAAGACAATTAACTGACAAGTGGTAGGCTAAGTGACCTAGGATGGGGACTGCACCTGTGATTCCACTCATTTATTTTTTTACTCAGGATACTCCTTTTATCACTACAAGTCATCAAGAATCTGCTCTGCAATTTATAATCTTAGAGAGTTGCCTAGAGCACCTGAGAGGTCAGGTGATTTGCCCAAGGTCACACAGCCAGCATATGTCAGTGGCAGGAACTGAAGCAGGTCTTCCTGGCTCCAAGGCTGGCTCTCAAGACCACACCTGTGCTCTTTTTGCCTACTTCATGCCAAATAACCAATTGGAATGATTGAATGAAAAAAAGTGGAAAGAGTGCTAGAATTGAAGTCTGAGGGTCTGGCCTCCAATCCTAGCCTTGCCAAGTTACTGCCTAGTTGACCTTAGGCAGATTCTTCACCTCTCCGGACCTCACTGTCATCACTTATTAAATCATCAGGTTGAACAAGTAGAAATCCTTGACAATCCTATCATTTGATGACTTGTAGGCAGCCAATCACCTAGTACCAATCAAGTTCTACTATGTGTCTTGGCACCATGCTAAGCACTAGGGAAGCAAAGAAAGGTCAAAACCTCCACCACCAGAAAAATAGTCCCTGCCCTCCAAGAGCTCACAGTCTAATGGGGGAGTCAACATGCAAACAACCATGTACAAATAACACATATAGTGCACATGATAAATTGGGGGTGGTCTTGAAGAAAGGCACTAAGATTAAGGAGGACTGGAAAGGCTTGTTGCAGAAGATGGGACTTTTGCTGAGGGAGCAAAACTTGAGGGAGGCCAGGGAATCGAGGAGGCAGAGGTGAGGAGGCAGACGTTCTAGACGTGGAGGATGGCTAGTGGAAACACAATCTAGAGATGGGGTGTAGTGTTTAGGGAACAGCAAGGAAGCCAGAGTCACTGACTATGTAGAGAGGAGTAAGGTGAAAGAAGACTGGAAAGGAAGAATGTGATGAAGGACTTTAAAAATCAGAGGACTGTATATTTGAATCTGGAGGTAATAGGGAACCACTAGAGTTTATTGAAAAGAAAGGTGGCATGGTCAGATCTGCATTTCAAGGTCAATTTGACAGCTGAGTGGAGGCAGTATTATGGTGGGTAAGAGATTTGTTTTCAGTGAAAAAACCTAGCAGGCTATTGCAATAGTCTGGATGTGATGGGCGCCTCAAGCAACATGGTGGCAGTGTGAGAAGAGAGAAGAGGGCTTCTAGCAGAGATGAGTTACAACAAGTCTTGACAAATAATTGGATATAGGAGGTGTGTTAACATTCAGGAATGTGAGTATACACCAGAAGTCAATCAACAAGCACTTTTTAATTGATCACTAGGTACCAATTACTGTGGTAAATACTATGGAGCTAGAGAAAGGCAAAAACATGCTTCTCTTCAAAGGGCTCACATTCTAGAAACTACATTGAAAATGAAACTGATTGTCAAGGAGACTGACAATTGAAATTCCACATCTAGGAGGTCAAACTTTCGTGTATCTGTGCAACTTCTATTAATATTCTTTCAGTTTAACTATTTTGGGAGGGCTGTTACTCATTTCCTAGCTATTTATGTTTTTTTGCTTCCCCTAACTGGCCCTGCCCAAACCTATAAATTCTCATGTAAACTTTGCATATGGGCATGATGGGCCCAGCTTGCCTTAAAGGAGGACTTCCCAATTAATGGCTCAAATCCCTTTCCCAGAATCTTGGGGTAGTCTCAGTAATCACCCACCAGGGAGACTGGGCCTTTACATGTCACGTCATAATGTCCCAGAGGCAGGTTTTATTATAACTACAATAATTGAAGGAAGGGGGTAGGGAGGAGGGAAGGCACAAAAAAACCACAAACAGCTTACTAGGACCCTAAAATGCATGCAATCTCCAAATGAGTATTTCTGGGAGTCACAATCTAAAAACCAAAAAGGTACTTTTAGTTAAGGCCCTTTCTAGGGACACAGCTTTTTTAAGTCCAACAGACAAACCCCTTTCTACCTCTTCTTTCTAGGGTCAGAGGCTTTCCCCTTAGACAATCCTCAGAATTTTCAGTTCAATTTGATAAGATTCAATTCAACACACACTTACTAAATTATTACTAGACACAGTAGGATGTAGTCTATAGAATGCTGACTGGAATCAGGAAGACCTGAGTTTGAATTTCACCCCAGGCACTCACTCACTTGTGACCCTTGGCGAATCATTTAATCCTTCTCAGCCTCAATTTCCTCATAAAATGTGGATAATAACAGCTTCTACTTCACAGACATGTTGTGAGGATCAAATGAAATAAGAATATGTGAAGCACTTTGCAAGTCTTAAACCACCACATAAATGTTAGACATTACTACTATGTACTAATTTTTTGTTTTGTTTTTTAATGGTGTAGTTCCTAACCTCAAGAAGCTTAAAATCCAGCAGGGAGGATGAGACCTAGAAAAATAATACTAACACAAGTTAGAATGTGATTCAGACACAGGAGAAGTCAAGCCCAGTCACAATAAAATTAGATACCAATGTGAAGGACAGATTGGGGAAGAGAGATCAAGTTACGAAAACTTCTCTTAACTTCATTATCTTCAAGGATAAAATACAAAGTTTGGACTAAATGATTTCTGAATCCTTTCAGAATTTAAATATCACGATCCTGTGATGTTAGGAGACAGTTTAAAGAGTCCAGGTGAAGGGGCACCTAGATGGCGCAAAGGATAGAGCACTGGCCCTGAAATCAGGAGGACCTGAGTTCAGATCTGGCCTCAGACCAAACACTTGACACTTACTAGCTGTGTGACCCTGGGCAAGTCACTTAACCCCAATTGCCTTAAAAAAAAAAAAAGAGTCCAGGTGAGAACTGGCAAGGCCCTGAACATTTAATTCATCCAATTCAACAAACATTCATTAAGCTATTAAGCATTGGTCCTTAGTGTAGTAACATTTCACATAGTTACAACAGCTAGCATTTATATAGCCTGGGTGACTGAGAGGATAGTGGTAACCCCAACAAAAGTAAGGAAGTCAGGGTGAAGGGCAGGATTAGATAGAAAGAGAACGAATTCGGTTTGGGACATGCTGAATTTGAGATGCTGGGAGAATTTCTATCCTGATGGTGCAAGCTAGAAGGCAAGATCTATTTTGTGTTCTTGTTTTCTATCTCCAGTGCCAGTGATTACTTGTCTTACAAAAACTCACCAGATCCATTTAGAAAACAAATTTATATAGGCTTATGGAATTTTTTTTAATCAGGGAGGGAATTATATTTGCTGTCTGACAGCCTGGGTTCAAATCCTAGTTTGGCTACCTTCTACCTGTGTGACTTGGAGTCACTTCACCTCTGGGCCTCAGTTTCCTCACCTGTAAAAATGAGAGGGTTGAAAGAGGACACAGAGGTTAGTAGTTTTAGGAGCAGGAAGGGATCCTTGTAGGTCTTCTGGACAAACCTTTTCATTTTACAGATGGAAAAGCTGAGGCCCAGAGGTAAAAGGGCTTGTCTAGGTTGGCACACACACGCACACTTGATTTGTTTTGTGCCCAACAAGCACAGTGACAGTCGTTCACGTTTGTCCGATACGCATTAGGTCCTTTCCAGAGGACCTTACTGACCAAACTTCCCTGGCATACTAGGTCTCCCGCGGCGTCAGGAAGCGAGGCTCCTCTTTCCTACGAGGCTCCCGCCGAAGCCCAGCAGAGAATACAGCCCTGAGCCTGACTGACAGCGACTGCCCTGCCCTTTCCCACGTGGACCCGGGTTTGGAGGACCAAAGTCTAGCGGTTGCCTTGGGAGACACTAGTCTCTGCGCATGAGGGCAGGAGGATGAAGAGACAAGTATGCTTGGCGCAGGGACTCCGGGGCACTCAGGGCGGCCACGGCTCGTACCCCGTCTGGAAGATTTCCACAACCACCCCTCTCCTTTCCACTGCACCCGGCCTTATTCCACACGCCCCCCACGCCACCGGCTGCACCCGGCAACCCCAACCCTACACCCGGCGCCGGGAAGGGAAAGCCCCACCCCCATCGATTCGAGCAGCTACTCCGCCCCCCTCCCGCCCCGCCAAGCCGTCACCCAATAACTAACCCTGGAAGGCGGGGCAAAGTGTCTGTCGTGAGGGCATCCTGGCGAATGAGGAGGCGGGTGGGCGGGGCGCCAGGGACAGTGTCACGCACGGGTCCGTGTGAAAACGGGGGTTCCGAGTGCAAAGCAAAGTTTTTTTGTAAACCGTCTGCAAAGGCGGGGGGGGGTGAAGAGAGAGCCCGAGACGGGGCCGAGTGCAGCCGCCGCCTCCTCCTTCTCCTTCTCCTCGCTTCTCCTTTCCGCCGCCGCCTCCTCCTTCTCTCCGCTCTTAAGCTCGTCGGTCGCCAGAGCCAGACCGAGGATTCGCGGGATCGAGGAGCCCGCAGTCCCGAGTCCCGGCGGCCCCAGATGCCCGGCTCCCACCCCCGGCGCGGAGCTGCTCCTCACCCGGCGCCGTCGCTGCCTCAGCCCCCGCCCTCTTCCCTCCGCTCGGCTCCGGGCGCCGGCTTCAGCTGCCTGTCGCCTCCGCCACCGCCCCTTTGGAAGGGAGCGCCGAGTCTCGTCTCGGTTTCGGCTTCGGCTTCGGCTTCGGCTTCGGCTCCGGCTCCGGCTCCGGCTCCGGCTCCGACTCCTGCTCAGGCGCGGAGGGGAGCTTGAGGCGCTCAGCCGGGCCCCGCAGGGTCTTCTACCCCTAGCCCCGGAGGGTCTCGGCCGTAGTAGTTGGAGGAAGGTCGGTTCCCTCGGGCTCCCGGCGGCCCCGGCGGGGCTTGGTACCGCGCGGGGTCCCCCTTCGCTGGGCAGCGTCTCCGGCCCGCCCGCGGGCCCCGCTTTCGCTGCGTAGGGCCCATCCCGGGCTTGACGGGTCCCGCAGCCATGGGGTGCTGGGGTCGGAACCGGGCCCGGCTGCTGTGCATGCTGTCTCTGACCTTCATGTTCATGGTGCTGGAGGTGGTGGTGAGCCGGCTGACCTCGTCG
Organism: Vombatus ursinus; assembly: GCF_900497805.2. Taxonomy (NCBI): domain Eukaryota; kingdom Metazoa; phylum Chordata; class Mammalia; order Diprotodontia; family Vombatidae; genus Vombatus; species Vombatus ursinus. The sequence goes on from NW_020954576.1 coordinate 41,206,620, forward strand.
CTGGCGATGCTCTCGGACTCGTTCCACATGCTGTCCGACGTGCTGGCCCTCATCGTGGCCTTGGTGGCTGAGCGCTTCGCCCGGCGGACCCAGTCCACCCAGAAGAACACGTTCGGCTGGATCCGGGCCGAGGTGATGGGCGCGCTGGTGAACGCCATCTTCCTGACCGGCCTCTGCTTCGCCATCCTGCTGGAGGCCATCGAGCGCTTCATCGAGCCCCACGAGATGCAGCAGCCGCTGGTGGTCCTCGGGGTCGGCGTGGCCGGGCTCGTGGTCAACCTGCTGGGGCTCTGCCTCTTCCACCACCACAGTGGCTTCGGGGACGGGGGCGGGCCCGGCGGGGGCGGCCACGGCCACTCCCACGGGGGGCACGGTCACAGCCACGGCCTCGCCAAGGGGGTCCGGGGCAAGAGCAACCGCAGCGGGGGCAACAACAGCAACGTGACGGAGAGCGAGCGGGCCGCCGACCGGGAGGAGACCAACAACTTGGTCATCAACAGCAGCAACTCGAACGGAATGAAGCTGGACCGAGCAGGTAGGAAGGAGGGCGGTCGCCGCTCCCCGCGCTGGCTGCGGGCTGGGGGCTCCGGAGCGGCTGCTGACCCCCGCCCCGGCCCTGGGAGTGAGGGGAGAGGGGGACCGCACCGCCCTCTGCTGTTGGACGCGGGCGCAGCCGGCTTCCCTCCCCTCGCTTTCCCCCACGTGGAGAGTCTTGACATCCCCTGCCCACCCGACACACACCCACCCGAGCCTCGTAGGGATAGCTGGCTGGGTTGCGGGGGAAGAGGGCTGAATTTGTCAGGAGGAAGGCGCCTGGATTCCTTCCAGTCCTGGTTCTGCCACTCGCTGGGGGTGGGGGGTGGGGGGTGGGGGGCAAATAAATCACCTACCTCCCTGGGCCCAAGTTTTCCCTTCTTTAAAAAGAAGGATGCTGGACTGACAACCTCAGGTTAAGCCCATGAGCCTTGTTTGCCGGGCACGCCGCTAACCTGCGTGGGGGGTTCGGAGAAAGGCCGGGAGAGTCTCTGCCCTCAAGGAGCTCACGTTCTATTGGGTGTCGGCGGCGACATGCAAAGAACTACGTATTAGAGAAATGATAGATAGATAGTAAATTGGTGTAATCTCTCACCGGGTAAAGGCCTCTTGGAGAAAGGATTTAAGATGAGACTTGAAGGAAGCAGGGAGTTAAAGGTGAGGGAAGAAAGAGAGCGTTCAAGGCATGGGGACCAGGGACCAGGGGCCAGGGAAAAGGCACTGTGGGAGGGAGTCGGTGCCCTGTGCCAGAAATTGCAAAGAATTCCGGTGTTACTGAATGGTGGAGTATGGGATAGCGATAGCCTAGGTCCACGCCAGCTCTAATATCCTATGATCCTGTGATTACCAGAGGGAAACAGATACGGGCAGCTGGGTTATCTCTAGGACTTAACTCTGACAGTAGTTAGTCCACACTGAGCCAAGTTCGGGGCTGGTGGTGATCTGTTTAGCAAAAAACCTATGGGGGATGGTGGCATATTTCTTTCTGGATAATGGGTTTAATTTCCCATACTTCCTGGGGAACAGAGAAAAAAACTCTGTTCGTTTTTCCATTCAACAAGCATTTGGTTAAAGATTTTCTTTTATGAATGGCAATGTTGGTCCATTTCATCCCTAGTCTTGTGAAATCATTTCTGATTTTACCTCTCTAAGCGTTGGCAGTCTGATGGGCCCAATTTAATGATTTCAGAATCATCCTAAAACAAAAGCCATGATATCTCATCCATTTAAGTTATGGAAATTAGTCATTGAAAAGATGGGATTAAATGATTTAACTCAGCCTTTTATGGATTTCTTCCTACTCCGAAATAGGATGTTGGTTCCAGTTATTAAACTGCCTAAGTATATGGTTCTTTAGTAGATTTTATTTTTTAAATAGAGTTAAAAGGAACCTGAGAGAAAGAAAGTTCAGTTTTTATATAAGTCTCTGCAATTGTTGATTGCTGTTGTCCATTCCTCAGCCTCATTAAATGTCATATTTGAATGAATGATACAAACTGACATTGATTTTAAGTTCAAGGTATCAGAAAAAATATGAATGACTAAAAAACAAAACAAAACAAAACCTGGAATTCAGTGTCCAGTAGTCACTATAATAGTGGGTTATTTCCAGGTAGTTGAATTTAGAGCCCTTGGATTTACCTTTTTGTTCCTGCAGGTCTGCAGAGATCTTTGCTAAACTTTTTTTTTTTTTTGGTTAAACAAATTTTTCCCCCTCTTAATAAGGGAGAGAGGCAGAATTAATTTAATGATTTAATAAGTACCCATTCAAAGAAGCTATAATTAAGGTTATGCCCACCCATAAGTATCAATTTATATTCTAGGGGCACTAAAGACCATCCAGGCTGTTATCATTAATCTTACCCCCAAAAAGCAGTTCTAAGAATACAGCTTTTGTGTGAGCATTTTGTAAATGTGTGGTAATAATTTTTGCATCTCTTTGTAGAGGAACAAGCCAGAAATCGTGCAATGGATGTCCAAGTTAATGGGAATCTTATTGGTGATGATTCAGACAATTTAGATTCCGAAGACGAAGATAATAGTGGACAACTTAACATGCGTGGAGTTTTTCTGCATGTCTTTGGAGATGCCTTGGGTTCAGTAATTGTAGTGATAAATGCCTTGGTCTTTTTCTTTTCTTGGAAATCTTGTTCTGATGGAATCTGTAAGAACCCATGTGTTGCTGAGCCCTGCCAGGCATTTGTAGGTCTAATTAATAGTACTGAACCAGTAGAAGAGGCTGGTCCTTGCTGGGTGCTATATTTAGATCCAACTCTTTGTCTTGTGATGGTTGGCATACTTCTTTACACCACTTATCCATTACTTAAAGAATCTGCCCTTATCCTTTTGCAAACTGTACCTAAACAAGTAGATATCAGAAATTTGAAAATAGAACTTCGAAATGTTGAAGGAGTTGAAGAAGTTCATGAATTGCATATTTGGCAGCTTGCTGGAAGCAGAATCATCGCCACTGCTCACATAAAATGTCACGACCCTGCATCCTACATGGAGGTGGCTAAAACAATTAAAGACGTTTTTCACAATCACGGAATCCATGCCACTACCATTCAGCCTGAATTTGCTAGTGTAGGCGCTAAATCAAGTGTTGCCCCATGCGAGCTTGCCTGTAGAACTCAGTGTGCGCTGAAGCAATGTTGTGGGACCACACAAAAAAGCAATTCTGGAAGGGAAATAGAAAGGAGTTCTGCAGTTAGCATTTCTTGTTTAGAACTTAGTGACAATTTAGAGAAGCAGCCCAAGAGGACTAAAATTGATAGTATACCAGCTGTTATGGTAGACATAAAGAAGATGCCAGATAAGCAACCAGAATCATCTATGTAAGTTTTCAACACGTGTGATGTTCAACTGGTTTTCATCTGCAAGAGGAAGAGACTCTCTGTTGAAATCTTAAGTTGCCAAGTAGTATAATTGCTGAAGTCCTTGTTTTGGTCACACTGTTTAATTCTATTTTTGTAAGAACATAATGGAATTGCATAACACAAAGTTTTATATTACAACTTTGTGATTATCAGTGCACAGTACAGCTATGCTGTAACAATTTTGGAAAGCCAGTTTTAACACTATGTTACATTTTTTTGTTAAAAATAAGTATAAACCTTGTATAACAATGATACTTTTGATTTTAGTTTTCCCGTAGCAAAATTTAATTGGGGATAAATAAATTAAAATTAATTCGTTACTAGAACTTCTCTGCTTTGTCTTTCCCCTCACCCAATATTTTACTTTTATTTGAGATTTCTTGATGAAACTTGAAATAGTATTTTTTTTTGTTTCCTTAGTTTAGATTACATTTCCCTTTCCCCTTTTGAAATTATTACATAGCATAATGGTAGCATTTTTTTTTTTAAACCGACTCATGGATGTTAATGGGAAAAGTAATTCCATTTTTTTTTCCATGTGGAGCAATTTTATCGTTTTACCAAGAAAAAGATCAATTACTATCTTGTATTAAGTCCTCTTCTTTATTGCTGAGTATTATTCCAGTTGCAATGTGAGACAATTAATGAGAAACTGCATTTTATACATATAATAGAGCGTTTGAAGAAGAATATAGAAGTTCACCCAACTGAACATCATTTAGATTCTTTTATAACTTGTTAATGTTTGGAAGAACATTTGGATTGTTTAAAAACTTTCAATACATGCATAAAACACTTGTCTTTCAAAAAATTATGAATATGTACATTATATAGAGGTGTTCACCAGCACTGCTTATGTTTGAAAGAAGATTGGTCTCCATTAGTAATACTGAAGGCTCGAAAGTTTACTCAGAGTATCTATGTATATAATTTAACTCTTTAATAGGTGTCTCAAAGATGCTGTTCTCAAGTTATTTCATGGCATCTATCCCCAAATAGATTTAGAAGAAAGCCGAGTTTTACAAATAGTGTTTTTGTTTCTTTGTGAGCCACTTACTAGGGAGAAAAAAAAAAATGGGAGGTTAATATCTCTTCAGTATTGAGTCCTTTAAAAATTAAATTTATAATTAAGGCTGAACTTCTCACTTCTATAATGTCTTGTCATTGCTCAGGTCTTCCAACAGTGACTTATTTTGAATATATACCATAACACCTACACATGAGTTGACTGAACTATGACTGAAATTGCTTTTAACTGTTTTCTTATTGCTGTTTCTTTTTAAGTACAGTTACTTAAACAGTATTTAAGACGTTTAAAAAAATTGTCTTGCTTGGAAGAATCATTATGCTTTTTTATTGTGTAGATTTTTTGTCTGTAATGAGACTAATATTGATGGACATCAGTTATCCTACATAGAACTATTTTGCCAAGAGCATAGTGTCCTACTTCAGTTGTTTTTATAGATGACTACTTCGGAAATGGCATATCTTTTTGAATTAGAAAACAATTCACTATTTAAATGCAAAGTTTAAGATAAAGATATTAAAAAAGACTGGAATTAGAAATTTCTTTTTTAGTGTATAATTCTTATAGTAGCAGGCATAAGTTTTCCCCTTCTAGTGTATGCCTGTTGCTGGCAATGGGCTTATTATTTTTTAAATAGGCCATGTTAATGGACAGCGTATATTCCATTAAGAATGACAGTGATTTGTGCTTGGAGAACAATGGGAACACAGTTTATAAATTCAGGTTTGCTAAAATGGGCCAAAACTGTAACCTGCCAATTGGGGTCTCTTAATACTATTTTGCTAATATATCACCCTCATAATTCAATTGATAATTCCTAAGCTAATAGGTATCTTTAAATTTTGTGCAAATTTAAATCTTTCTAACATAAAACGGGGGAATCTCATTATGTGGGTAAACAAGTAGAAAGCTGCTAATTGTACCATTATCATGTGCATTCCTGATTTAACATTGTAAAGTATGGAATATTTTATTAAGGTATTTCAAAGCCGAGTTTATATTTTGTAAACATTTCAGTAATGATACAAAAAAAAAACTGGTAAAATATCTTACCATCTAAGAAGGGTTCTCTGAACAAATGCACTATAATAGGGTCTGTTTCCTAAAGAATTGAGATTTTTTAAAAATATAAGCACAGGACAAGGGCTATGTTTTTCTCAAAAGTACTATAAAAGTAACCTGTAGGTGTAGTTATCTGGTTTTTCATAACTTGTTTTAGAGTAGTTTATATACAATGCATAAAGTGGTACCCTAGTGTGTTCCTTCTCAAAGTAATTTGTTATTTAATAGCAAAAGCAGTGGGCACTGACTCACCTTTTGAGTTTTAACAGAGAAACACTGTTTCTCTCTATAATGCACTTTCTAACCCAAAGTTACGTTGAAAACCATGGTTTTTTTTGTTTTGTTTTGGTTTGGTTTTGTATTTAAAATTCCTAGAATTTGAATCCCTTTTGCCTTTATGAAAGGAAATGGTGGGGGGGAATCCTCCCTCAAATTCTTAGGGCACTTGAGCCCAATATTTAAGGAAAAAAAACTCGTTTTGCATTTCTGCACCAGTTCTTTTGCCTTGTAGCTTTTTAAGCTGGCTTTTCCTTTGTGAGCAAGATCAGTGAGTTTATCATATGGACGCTTAGAATTTTGTCCGTTGTCCACTGTGTAGGAAAAGGAGGCACCTTATGTGCCAGAATTAAAACCAATCTAGAAAATTTTTTTTCCAAGCCAAATGCAGCCTTAAGGGAGACTAGATTCTCCATTGTGACATTTTAGCTTGTGTGATTGTTGAATTAGTGGGTTTGGAGTGCACATCTGCATTAAAAAAAGATATGAATTAGAAAAACTATTTTTACTCAGTGTATTTGAGTGTCTTTTTTTGGGGGGGAATGCCATATTTCTAAGGCAAGCAATTTGAGTAGGAATTTTTTTTTTTTCCATCAAGTACCCCACTGAAAATCACTGTCAGAGAAAGGGTGCTGGATTGTAAGGAAAACTTTTTGGCTTGCCATTATAATTTTTGAAGAACTTCTATTTAAGTTAATGTTCATATATTTGTTTTTTCTAAAATTAGAAACTTAAACACTAAAGGAAATAACAAGGATATAACATGAAAATACTTAAAGTGGGGTAACTGTTGGGTTAAAGATTTATTTGAATGCTAATACTTTTTTTTTTTAAGAAAGCTATAGATGTCACTTCTTCACCTTTTGTCTTAATGTCTTCACAAAGAGTATGAAGAAATAAACGTGAAGAGTAACTTGATTGTTGTGCTGAAGCTCTTCAGACTGTATAGAAGTATTGACTTAACGCTGAGTTTCAGTGTAATGGTGAATCACAAAACAGTGTTAAAATTTGACAAGGTAGCAGAAGATATTTTCCCTCTCCTTTTCCTGTTTAAGATTAGACCTGCGTCAACCTTTTTATTTGACCGTCTCTGAAAAAGGGTTGAATAGCATCATCTTGATGTAGCTTTACAGACCTTATGTGGAGCTGCAATTTCATTTTCCTGACAAAACCTGGAATATCTTAGCAATCGTTTTCACTGGCGAAGGGCCTCTGGTGTGTCCTACAATTGAAATCTTTAAACCAAAAATTTTGTCTTTGACAAAAAGATACTGAAGGGAATGTAGCATACAATGAGTATATATGGTTGTATATGAGACGTCTTGCTCAAGACTCAGAAATGGCCATGTTATCATTCTGCCTTGAAACAGCACAATGAAAGTGCATCAGTGTATGCTGTGATTCTTTATGGAATTTTCATAATGTCGTTTTAGTGTCTGCTATTGCCAGCTATTTAGGCAGATTGTGGTGCAGTTTTATGCAGTTGTCATCTCACTAAATGCAGATACAAATATATTTTCTGTGTAAAATTTTACCGATTTTGGTGTGTGTTTTTTTTTATATGTTTTATGACTGTACATTGTTTTCCAAAGCTGTTCCTACCTCACCATGAGGCTTTATGGATTGTTATGTATTATACATGTTCTATATGAGACAAGCTACTGTGTTTTCCCCCTCTTCTCATTTATTAAAAGTAGAAAAATAAACTAATTTTTACATATCTATTTAGTCATTTTGTGCATGCTCTTCATGCCATGAACTGAATATAAATAGGAGGGTTGGGTCTGATCAGGAGTTGAAAGGAAAATTATCATTTTTAATAAAAATACTGTGCTAGTTGGTAGGGCATATTTAGATCAACAGGAATATTGGTTAATTGAAAATATATCTACTGTTAGAAAGAAGATGCCAAAGAAGCACCCAATCATCTTTTACAAGCTTCTCAATTTTGTTTTCACATAACAAGAAGGGTCTGAAAGAAGGCTCAGTTGGTAGGAAATCAAGTCTGTCGACAAAAATTATAAAAGAAAACTATAACCCACTGCATACCTCTGCAAGCATTTGGGGTTTGCCTCTCCTATACAGCAACTTTTAACAATTTTTAGAAACCTCCTTTGTGATGAAAGTGTCCTAGCCATTAGACAGGGATATAAAATTTAGATAGGACGTGTGTGGTCTCTGACCTTATGGGACTTAGGAGATAAGACACATAAACAGTTGCTGTGATCCAAGTAATATTTAATTAATGGGTAGGAAGCAAATAAAAAAAGTAAACTGCTTTGAAAAATTGAAACAATCAGATCTTTGACAATGATTATTGGCGTGGGAAATTAATGACTGCTGCATTATTTTAGCCATCATTCCAAGCCTTTTGGTCAGGAAACCAAGTGCTCTACTTCCTGCATGAGGTGATTGGCTATTTGTTGAGGGTATTAAACACTTCAGAATTATTGGTAATGAGTACCTCTTATTAAATGGATAAGAATTTAGGCCATCCATACTCTTAATACATTTATGATATGAGTTGGAAGATGAGACAGACACAAATGGAACAGAGTAGAAAGGAGAGGAATTGTTGCTGTCTAGGAAAACTTAAGTAGGATTTGAGCTAAGTCTTGGAAGAGAGGCTGCAAATAAACGTGATTTAATAAGTAAGATAAGACACAAGCACACATTACTAATACCATATGCAATATAAGGGCATAAGAGATTAAATTCCCAAGAATTTATAAGGTGTTCAAGGAAGGGTCTATAGGAATGGTTATTTGAGATGGGTTTTTAAAAATGATTTAAAGAAGTAGAGTTCCTGAGTGAAAGGGCATTTCAGACACAAGTAACAAGATGAGTGTGGAGGCACAAAAATGGAGGAGGACTAGTGGGTAGTGTAGTTCAGAAGAAGAATAGGTAGAATCTCATAGACTAAAATACCTCAGGGAAAATTCACCTAGGAAGGATGGGAAGTTCTAAAGCAGGGGTTCTTAACCTTTTTTGTGTGATGGATCCCATCTCAGAATAATGCTTCTAAATGCATAAAATAAAATACATAGAATTACAAAGAAAACCAATTTTCAATCGAAATGTAATTATCAAAATAACATCTTCACAGACTTCAAGTTAAGAACCTCTGCTCTAAAGAGTGAAATTCTGAGGACACAAAGGGAAACAATGCTAATGAGGAAGAATTGTTTGAAGAGACGAATGGAGGCACAGAATGCTCAAGAATTCTTTCCCTGGCAATCACCCCTGCGTAATCTCTTAGTGAACCAGTTCATCTCTACACTGTCCTCTAGAGTCCCTTGCTCCCTTATCATCTTGCCCTGCCAAACTTCAGCCTTGAATCATTTCCATCATCTACTGCCTTCGCTCCTCCTATACATGTGCTGCTGAAGAAAGCTGTAGAAAATCACAGAACTGCTGACTGGGCCCTCACTGCTGCAAGGCAATCCTTTTACATATTCCTTATTAACTCATTATCCTACTTACTACAGTGACTCTGCCAAACCTTTTCATCCCTCCTCAAACCTCCTATGGCTTCCTCTCCCCCACTTTCTCAGCTGAGAACTTTGCCTGATATTCTACTGAAAAAAATGGAAAACATTCACCTAGAGCTCCCTCTTCTCCCCTCCTCCTCATCTCACATCACCCAGATGTCTTCTGCCACTATTTCCTCTTTCACTCCTGTTTCACGTAATGAGGTGGCCCTTCTCCTTAACCAAGGCAAACCGCTCTATGAATCCCATTCTATCCTGTTTTCTTGAGCAGATTACTTCCTCTACCATCCCCACTCCCTCACTTATCTTAAATCTCTCCTTGTCTGTTGACATCTTCTCTACTGCCTACAAACATGCTCATGACTCAAAAATCCTCACTTGATCTATCCATTTTTACTAGCTGTCTCTCCTCCCTTTTGTGGCTAAACTCCTTGAGAAGACCATCTACAAATAGGTGCTCCCCTTCCTTTCCTGTCTTCTTAACTCTCTGTAGTCTGACTTCTGACCTCATTATTCTGCTCTCTCCAAAGCTACCAATGATCTCTTAATTGCCAAATCAAATGGCCTTTTTTCAATCTTCATCTTCTTCACCTCTGCTGCCTTTGACATGGTTGAGCACCCTCTTCTTGATACTCTCTTCTCTCTAGGTTTCCGTGACATTTCTCTATCCTGGTTCTCCTGCCTGTTTGACCAATCCTCAGTCTCCTTTACTGGCTCTCCTAATCTTCAGACAACTGCCTATCATACATCTCAAAATGGATGTCCTATAAATATCTTAAACTCAAATTGTCTAAAACAAAACTCATTAACTTTCTCTCCCAAACCCTCCCTCCTTCCAAACTTCCCTATTACTGTCAAGGGTACCACTATCCTACTCACCAAGGCTCACAACCTCTAGGTGGCATCCTCAACTCCTCACTCTCACCCTCCCCCCATATCCAATCTTTTTTTTCAAGACATGTCCATTTTACCTTCATAATATCTTTTGCATACACCCTCTTCTCTTTTCTGATTCTGCTACCACCTTGGTACAGGCTCTCATCACCTTATGTCAATATTATGTCAATAGCCTGCTATTTGATCTCCCAGCCTCATCTCTTCCCCACTCCTGTCCATCCTCTACTCAGTTGTCAAAGTGATCTTCCTAAGGCATAGGTCTAACCATATCATTTCCTCTCTCCCTCAATCAAAAAATTCCAGTGGCTCTCTGTCACCTCTATGATCAAATATAAAATTTTCTGTTTGACATTCAAAACTCTTCACAACCTGGTTCCTTCCTACTTTTCCAGTCTTCTTATCCCTTATGCCCTCCCATATACTCTGCAATCCAATGAAACTGGCCTTCTTGCAGTTCCGCAAACAAGACATACCATTTCCCAGCTGGGCATTTTCATTGGCAGTCCTCCATGCATGGAATGCTCTCCCTCCTCATCTCTGTTTGCAGACTTTCTTGGCTTCCTTCACTTCCCAGCTAAAATATCACCTTCTTTAGGGAGACTTTTCCAATCCATTTTAATTTTAGTGCCTGCCTTCTCTCTGTTGATTGTTTCCTTTATCATGCAATTAGCTTGTTTGTACATAGTTGTTTACATGTTGTCTCCCTTATTAGACTTCAAGCTCCTTGAAAACAGGGTCTCACATTTCTTTGTATCCCCAGTGCTTAGCACAGTGTCTGGCACATAGTAGGTGGTTAATAATAAATGTTTACTGTTTGATGGACATATTATGTGTTAGGCACTTAGGGATAGAAAGACAAATCCAAAACATTCCTGCTCCAAAGAAGCTTACCTTCTGTTTGTTTAATTGATTCAAAAGAACTGTAGGTACATTTTATTTAGATTTTATTTTTTGTTTTGTACTTGTATTTGTTATTTTTTGTGATTGGGTCTTCCTATCTTATCCAGAGTAGAAGTACAGTTGTGAGAAGGGGGTATGGGGTTTATGAGTTGTGGATGGAGGGAGATTAGGGGGCTCAGTTTTCCCCTTAAGGAGAGTTTATCTAGTGAAAGAGAGAGATGGGTGGCTATCAAATTTGTGAACTTGACAAGGAAGGAGGAAGAGATGACCTATGACATTACTTGCACTTTTTCTTTTTTGGAGAGGGGTCTGAAAGAGCATAAGAGAATATCAGAAGTCTACCAGCTTTGGAGACCGTTCCTAGTGGTCCAACATTATGGAAATATGAGGGACATTGACCCTGAAGTATAGTAGTCCAAGTTTGTGATCAGCAGATTTTAATGCCTACTACACTTAGAGTGGGGAGTCAAATCTGGTGTGGGTTGTTTATTATTTTCAAAAATTGGCCACATGCTTTTGAGGTTTCACTGGCTTTACTTACAGATTCCACAATCAACTCAATTCCAGGATTAGAAAACTCAGTATTAGAAGTTTGAGGAAATCACAACAGCAGGTGTACGGATGTGGGTCACCCCTAGCTTATCCAAAAGTTTTGGCTTAGTCTCTAGTTTGGATTTGAACTCAGGGTGTGACCCTGAGCACTCTGAAGCCTGGCATGTCACAACCTTAACTGGATATTCGTGTTCGCTTGAAAGAATGAGGACTGGACAGGACTTGGAAATAGATGGGAGCATTTCTTCAGTCATTGCTGCTCAGTGAGCCCACCCATGTCAAAGCCATTCTCCCCACCTCTTCCAATTTAATTACAAAGGCATTTGAGCCAACCCCAGTACTCCTACACCTTCCTTCCACTTCCCAAAGCACTAGGTCATGAGAAGCCTAGAATTTGTTCAAAGTAGAAGGACTACAGGTATCTGCATCATAACAAAAATCAGTATGAGAAGTTTGAAAAACTGAGTCAAGCCTCTAGATGTTTTGCTCACATAATACCAAAACTCTTGGTATTTGCACATAACTAAATGAGGAATTAGTGTTTTTTGCTTTATTACACTGGCTGAAATGGGAGGGGGCATGGGATAAAAAAAATTTCTTGTTTTTTGCTTACAGTTATGTGGGCTGAGTAGCATAGGGTTCAGATAGGTACTCATCTTTTTTCTTTAAGCGAGGCCAAAAGGCATATAATTATCTTTCAGAAGATAAAACCTATCCTCTTCCTTATGGTACTTCCTGTTTCCTCTCCTTCCTTCTTCCCAACCTCTACTCCTGTTCACATAGCCTTCTTTTCCTCAGCATCCACTCTTCCTCTATCACCCAGGGCTTATCCCAGCCATATTTCATTGTTCACCCTTAATATTTACCCGTCTTGTATCCCATCCCTTCTAGGTTATCCCAAGCCACCTTCTTTTAAGGTATTAACTAGTGAATCCAATAAATTAGTCTGTGTTAATGGAAGAAGGATGAAAGGTGGTTCCCAGCTAATATATATTTGAGTAATAGACAACTTATGAAAGACAATGATCTGATGGGAATATCAGGCAGGGGAGAAGAAAACTATCTTTGTGCAAAGGGAACTGCTGTGTTGTGGAAAGGACAGTGGATTTAAGAGTCCAAAGATCTGGGTTAGAAGTCCCAGCTCTGTTCTTTACAACACAACTAATGTGAAAATAGGTTTAACATGTTTATATGTTGAACCTATATCAATTTACATGCCATATTGGGATGGGAGGAGGGGAGAGATGGGGAGAACTTTGGAACTCAAAATCTTATGGAAGTGAATGTTGAAAACTAAAAATAAATAAATTTATTATTAAAAAAAAAAGAAGTCCCAGCTCTGCTAGCCTATAGCTTTGGGATCTTGGGAAAGTCACTTAATCTGCTTGAGCCTCAGTTTACTTATCTGTAAAATGGGTATAATAATAATAATAATTGCCCCCTTTTCTTTACCTGCTTGTAGACATATCTCATGGCATTGGAACTACCATCACTCCCAGAATCAGACTGACCTAACTTGAAGTTCAAATAGCTTTTTAGAAAAAAAAATGTATGTATGTATGTATATATATATATATATATATATATATATATACACACACTCATACCTCCAAAAGTAATAATTACACTACCTACCTTCTTCAGTGTTGTTGTATCAAATGAGATCATGTACTTTGTATGTCACTTTGTAAGATGCAGTACACATGTCAGCTTTTTCTAAGATCACTATTGTGCTGATAACTTCACAGAGTTGGCCCTGAGATCAATCATCTTAATTCTGCTCCCATTTATGACACATAGGCCATTCAGCTTCCTTTTCCTCTCCCTTGGCATACTTAACCTAGTCTTTCCCCCAATCAGTGAGCACCCCTATCATATCTCTTTGTCATAATAACTCAAGCTGGAAGAGACCTTGGAGATCAACCAGACTGGTCCTCTCATTTGACAGTGAAGATAGAGCCCCAGAGAAGAGGAGGTCCCACATATGATGTAGCAGAGTTAGAATTTCAACTCAGCTCTTAATTCCCAACTCAGTGGGTTTTATACTTCATCATTCTACCTCTCCTCCAACTCTTACCTTAATCCCTTCCTTTCATAATCTTTGACTTTTGATCAAGATTGTTCCTTTCTTTTGCCCTTCAGATACAGCATAAGAATCAGAAGAAAAAAAAATCCCAGAATAATCAAAAAATTTGAGAGTTGGAAGAAACCTTAGTAACCCTCTAGTCCAACCCTTACATTAAAAGAATCTTTATTATAACGTACTTGAGAAATGATTATCTACTGGAAAACTTCCAATGAAGAGAAATCTTCATTTCCATTCCACTTTCGGATGGCTCTAATTATTAGGAATATTTTCCTGATGTCAAGCTGACACTGGCCTCTTTCATCCATTTCTCCTAATTCCTGCCTTCTGAAGTCAACTCTCTCCAAATGACAGCCCTTCAAATACTTGGACACCGCTATTACATTACTTCCGAGTCTTTTCTTCTCCAAGCTAAATTGGCCCAGTTCATTCACCCAATTTTCCTAGGACATGAATTCAAGGCTCCTCACCAAACTGGTTTCCCTTCTCTGAATATTCTTCAGTTTATCAAAGTCCTCCTTAAACTGTGACATGAGGAACTGAATCTAATACTCTAGATGAAGTATAACAAGGTCAGAGTACAATGGGACTATCACTTCCCTATTCCTGGAAGCTAAGTCTCTAAGTGTAGTCCAAGATTGCACTAACTTTTTGACTTCCATATTATATGGCTAACATATTGAACTGGGAGTCCACTAAAACCTCTAGATTTTTTTCATGGAACTTCTGTCTAGCCACGTCTTCTCCTTCTTATACTTATCCCTATTGAATTTCACCTTTTAGATTCAGATCATTCATCTAGAGTAGAGGTGTCAAATAGTTAGCCCACATCAATCCTGAATGTGGCCCAAACTAGGTTAAAATGTAGTTCCTATCTGATTTTTGTTTTGTTTTTTTTTTATTAGGCAATGGGGCTAAGTGACTTGCCCAGGGTCATACAGCTAGTAAGTATCAAGTGTCTGAGGCTGGATTTGAACTCAGATTCTCCTGACTCCAGAACTGGTGATCTGTCCACTTTGCCACCGAGCTGTCCATTCCTATCTGATTTTGATGAATTGATGTATTAATTATGTGTGTATATATATATATATATATATATATATATATACATAAACATGTGTAGTTTTCTAAGTCAATATTCATCCCTCAGGTATCCTTCTGTATGATTTAGCAGCCTTTGTTACTATTTGAGTTTCACAATACTGAATTTAGAAGTAACCTTGAAAGTCCCCTAGTCCAATTGCTTAAATTTACAAATAAGAAAACAGGTATAAAAAGTTACCACAGTAGCAATAATAATTATTATGATAACTTACATGGAATTGGATAGATTCATAAAGCATTTGTTAAGTGCTTACTTTGCCTCAGATATTGGGCTAAATGCTGGGGATTAAAATACAAACAAGCAGATCAGTCCTTGTCCTATCATAGCCTAAAATGCTTCCTGGGGAGCATTCCTGGGGAGTCTAATGTTCCAGTGGAGATGAAGATCAGAGTGTAAGTGATTTGGTTTGGAGCTAGAGGCCAAGAAGCCACCAGTATATAAAGATTTATGATTACAAATAATTTTATACACAATATAATTTGTTTTACTCACAACCACTCGGTAGAGTCAATAATTTAAGTTTAACAACCCTAATTTTACAAATTAGGAAACTGAGGCTTAGAGGTTAAATGGTTTACCATTTACCATGGCAAATGGCAGAGATGACTCAAGCCTTCCCACCCCAAATCCACTGCTCTTTCCAAGGCACCATAGAGTATGGGAGGAGAGCAGAGTCTTCATTTGAATCCAAAGAAGTAGTTAATTTTCCACTGGGATGAGGGGGAGGGGATAAGCATTTATGAAGTACCTACTATGTTCCAGACACTGCGCTAAGTAGTTCAAAAACATCTCATTTGATATTTATATATTGATATTTGAAACAACAACCCTGAGAGGTAGGTTTTATTATCACCTCCATTTTGTAGTTGAGGAAACTGAGGCAGAAAAAGGTTAAATGATCTTCCCAGGATCACAAAGGGTCTGATCTACCTGACTGCAAGCCCAGTGCTTCCCCTTCACCTAGCTGGATGATTACCCAGCTGATAACCTATCTAGGTCTGATTGCTGTTACTGCTTCTCTTTCTCTTCTCCTTTTGTCACCTGTGAACAATTCTGCTAATAACCTTGATGGAGGAAGGTGTTTGGGGTTCTCTCTAAACTTCATCTTTATTCTCTCTGTCCCCAAACCATATCAGCCAATGAAGTTCTAACTCCTTAGCTTGGTGCCATCTGGTATCATCCTACCTTTATCTCATATTGTTTCTTACTATATACTTTATATTCCAGCCTAACGGAATTTCCCTCCATCCCCCTTATATAACTTGTATTTTCTATTCTGCAGGCCTTTATTGCACTGTTCTCTATGCTTGAAATGTCCTCCCTTTCTCTGTTCATCTGTTGAACACCTGCCCAGCCTTTAAAGACAAACTCAAATACCGCCTCCTCTATGAAGTCTCTATTGATCCCTTCTGTCATAATAATTTTTACCCATCACATCTCATATATCCCTTTTTTTGTACCTCTTTTTTAAAAATTTTTTTTAATTTTAATTTTTTTTATTTAAATTCTTTTTTTTTATTTTTAGTTTTCAACATTTACTTCCACAGGATTTTGAGTTCCAAATTTTCACCCCATCTCACCCCTTCCCCCACCCAAAGATGGCATGCATTCTGAATACCCCTTCTCCTAGTCTGCTTTCCTTGTTATCTCTCCCTCCCCCTTCTATTTTCCTGTAGGGCAGGATAGATTTCTGTACCCCATTTCCTGTATTTCTTATTTCCCAGTTGCATGTGAAAACATTTTTTTTTAAATATGTGTTTTTAAAACTTTGGTTTCCAAATTTTCACCCTTCCCCCCTCCCCACCCACCCTCATTGAAAAGGCAAGCAACTCAATATAGGCTATACATGTGCAGTTATGTAAAACACTTCCATAGTAGACATGCTGTGAAAAACTAACTCTATTTCCCTTAATCCTATCCCACCCCCCCAATTATTTTATTCTTTCTTTTCACCCTGTCCCTCCTCAGAAGCATTTGCTTCTGATTACCCCCTTTCCCAATCTGCCCTCCTCTCTATCATCCCCCTACTCTCTTGTCCCCTTCCCCTCCTATTTTCCTGTAGGGTAAAACAGATTTCCATACCCAATTGAGTGTGTATGTTATACCCTCCTTAAGTCAAATCCTATGAGAATAAGATTCACTCATTTCCTCTCACCTTCCCCCAGTTCCCCTCTACTGTAAGAGCCTTTTCTTTTCTGTTTTTTTGTGAGATAATTTATCCCATTCTACCTTTCCCTTTCTCCTTCTCCTAGTATAATCCCCTCACCCCTTAATTTTATTCTGCAGATATGACCCCTTCATCTTCAACTCACCCTGTGCCCTCTATCTATCCATCTATCTATCTATCTATCTATCTATATATATATATATATACATACATATAATTTTTTCCCTCCAACTACCCTAATACTGACAAAGGTCTCATGAGTTACAAATATCATCTTTCCATGCAGGAATGTAAACAGTTCTACCTTAATAAGTCTCTTATGATTTTTCTTTCCTGTTTACCTCTTCATGTTCCATTTGAGTCTTCTATTGGAAAGTCAAATTTTCTATTCAGCTCTGGTCTTTTCATCAAGAATGCTTGGAAGTCCTCTATTTCACTGAATGACCATTTTTTCCCCTGAACAATTATACTCAGTTTTGCTGGGTAGGTGATTCTTAGTTGTAATCCTATCTCCTTTGCCCTCCGGAATATTATATTCCATGCCCTGCGGTCCCTTAATGTAGAAGCTGCTAAATCTTGTGTTATCCTGATTATGTTTCCACAATACTTGAATTGTTTCTTTCTGACTGCTTGTAATATTTTCTCCTTGACCTGGGAACTCTGGAATTTGGCTACAATATTCCTAGGAGTTTTCCTTTGGAGATCTCTTTCAGGAGGAGATTGGTGGATTCTTTCAATTTCTATTTTGCCCTCTGGTTCTAAAATATCAGGGCAGTTTTCCTTGATCATTTCTTGAAAGATGATGTCTAGGCTCTTTTTTTGATCATGGCTTTCAGATAGTCCAGTAATTTTTAAATTATCCCTCCTGGATCTATTTTCCAGGTCAGTTGTTTTTCCAATGAGATATTTCACATTGTTTTATAATTTTTCATTCTTTTGGATTTGTGTCTTGATTTCTCATAAAGTCACTAGCTTCCAATTGCTCTATTCTAATTTTTAAGGAAGTATTTTCTTCAGTAATCTTTTGGACTTCCTTTTTCATTTGGCCAATTTTGCTCTTTAGGGATTCTTTTCTTCATTGGCTTTTTGAACCTCTTTTGCCATTTGGGTTAGGCTATTTTTTAAGGTGTTATTCTCTTCAGTATTTTTTTGGGTCTCCTTTAGCAAGCTGTCAACTTCTTTTTCATGATTTTCTTGCATCACTCTCATTTCTCTTCCCAGTTTTTCCTCTACTTCTCTTACTTGCTTCTCAAAATCCCTTTTGAGCTCTTCCAAGGCCTGGGACTGATTCATATTTTTCTTGAAAGTTTTGGATGTAGGAGTTTTGACTTTGTTTTCTTCTTCTGGTTGTATGTTTTGATCTTCTTTGTCACCAAAGTAAGATAATATAGTCTGACTCTTTTTGCGCTGCTTGCTCATGATCCCAACCAATTACTTGAGTTTTAGACTCTTTGTTAAGGTAAGAGTCTGTTTCCAATGTGGAGAATGTACTGTCCCAAGCTTCAGGGGTTTTTGTACAGCTGTTTTCAGAGATACTTCTAGGGACCTGAAAACTGTAAGTTCTTCCAAGGTGCTATGATAAGGGGCAAGGTGTTTCCTCTCTACCGCCACAACAAGCTCCACCACGCCAGCACTCCTCCTCGCCCCAGGACCGCCCCTCAGAACTGTGACCCAGATCCAAGCATGGACAAAGCAAGAGATTCCTGCCTCAGCACTGGCAAGGAGATCCTTGCAATCCCCCTCTGATCAACCACTCGATTGCCCCTCAGTCTGTGGGCTGGAAGCTCAGAAGGCAGCTGCTTCCCTCAGGGCGGCTGAGATCTAGCTTCTTCTCTCACTGCAGTCACAGACTTTTCCTACTGACCTTCTAAGTTGTCTTTGGTGTTCATGTCTTGAGAAGTCTGGAAACTGCCACAGCTGCCCGTGATTCAGTCCTCTGAGGTCTGTTCCAGGGTCGCTGCGGCCTGTGCACCCATGCCGAACTGTGTTCCTCTCTCAGCCTAGTGCGATATACCTTTCCGATCAGCCATCCGGGTTGTCTTGGACTGGAAATTTGTTTTATTCTGTTTTTTTTTGTGGGTTCTGCTGCTTTGGAATTTGTTTAGAGCCAATTTTTGTAGGTATTTGGAGGGCTTTGGGGAGGGCTCTAGCAAGTCACTGCTTTCCCTCTGCCATCTTGGCTCTGCCCCTGTACCTCTTTAATGTTAAGAAAGGTCTAACATTCAGAAACTACTGCTAGGTCCACAAGAGCCAGGGACCTATATCTATTGCCTTCTCACTAAGTGGCCCATCTGCTCTAGACCTATGTAGACAGTCTGGACCAGATTCAGTCCTAGAGAGGAGGACTAGGGTCCCTAGTTATGGCTAATATGGAAGGTTTCCCTCAAAGAGAATATAGAAAGTTACTCACTGTAGAATATGAATCTGATATTTTTGTTGTTGAGTTGTTTCAGTCATGTCTGACTCTTCAGGATCCTATTTGGGGTTTTCTTGGCAAAGACACTGGAATGGTTTGTCATTTCCTTCTCCAGCTCATTTTATAGATGAAGAACTGAGACAAACAGGGTTAGGTGACTTGCCCAGGATCACACAGCTAGTAAGTGTCTAAGACCAGATTTGAACTCAAGAAGATGAGTCTTCCTGACTCCAGGATAGGTACTATATCCACTGTGCTGCCTAGCTACCTGGAATCTGATATAACACCACTATTTATTTCCTACACGCACTCACACAGAAAAAGAGAGAGAGAGATGCTTAAAGTAAAAGATTCTCACAAATACAAATAGAAAATATAACTTCAATGAAATAAGGAGCAGTGCTAAGTAAGTACTATTATACTGTTATACCCAGCTGGGAGGTTGATATTTAAAAACAGCTAAACATAAAACTGTTTGAAGGACTGCTAAGTAGGCATTTTACATTTCCTCTCTATTCTGTACTATCTAAACAACTCCCATTCCAGTCCTTCTGGTAAAATGGGATAGACTTAGGCAAAATTCTTGTTGGTGTTCATCTTCTTTAAGAATACTGACTCCCCTTGCCACTATTCAACTCTGACCTGATGAGACCCAGGACCTCCAGACCTCTAGAATTCACAATGTCACCTCCAAGCCTGGACATATCCATCTCAGGATAGATACTCATTTGTCTAAGGTCAGGAAATAATAAAAAATAGAATAGGCAGCCTAACCTGAAAATGAGGCTTGTATAAGCAGGACATGTGCCTTAGATGCCATGTGTTTGTGGCCACATGGAAGCCAGGGTAGGATGTAGGGCAATCTGCTTCATTTCTTTCCTAAGTTTCAGGAAAATGCTCAAAATAATTCTAATAGGATTCAAAGCAGGAAAGGATGAGAGAGCTGGCAAGTTACTCTTTTAAATTTCTACTGAGTCATTATCTCTTCTGGGTCCATAGCCAGTAAGGGAGAATCTTAGGTTATTTCAAAGTGTAAACCCTTTAGCCCTGAGTCACACATGACTAGGAGAAGGCTTCTACATGGTCAGTCAGAACTAGGAAGAATAACTGAGCATGGTCCATAGCATAGCCCTATTGACTTTGCGTATTATTGTGTATTTCAGTTCATTGTTTAGACTGTAAGGGTCATGAGGTCAGAGACTATGCTTTTTCTAAATACTACTTTTTGCAATAGCCAGCTGGTAGATCTGCCTACTCTGTCTTTCCCCACTCCAACCCATCTTCCATTCAGCCACCAAAGTGATTTTCCTAAAGCACAGGTCCTACCATGTCGCTCCCCTACTCAGTAGACTCCAGTGGCTCTTTATCACCTCTAGGAGAAAATACAAAATCTTCTGTTTGGCATTCAAAGACTTTCATTTCTTCCCCTGTCCTCTACCTTTCCAGTCTAATTACACCTTACTTCCCTCCATATACTCTTCAATTCAGTGACACTGACTTTCATTCTGTTGTGGGAACAAGATAATCCCATCTCTTGACTCCAGGCATTTTCTCTGGCTCACCCTCCTGCCTAGAACACTCTTCTTCCTTATGTCTGCTTCCTAGCTTTCCTGACTTCTTTCATGTCCCAATTAAAATCCCATCTTCTACAGAAAGCCTTTCCTACTCCCTCTTAATTATAGTACCTTCCCTGTTAATTATTTTCTTTTTATGTTGCATATAGCTTGTTTGTACATATTTCTTTACTTACTGTTTCCCCATTTGGATTGTGAGCTCCTTGAGGTCAAGGATTGTCTTTTGCCTCTTTTTGTAATTCCAGCTCTTGGCACACTACCTGGTATATATTAGGCATTTAATAAATACTCATTTGATAAATAAGTAATACATGTAATAAATATTAAAAAATACTAACTGTCCTAGCACAGTGATCTGCACAACAGTAAGCATGTAATACACATTTGATGAACTGATATAGATAGATAGAAGTTATACAACCTTTTGAAAGAAGTTTTAGTATTCAAAAAAAACCCAATTGCTTTATTGTTAATCAGGCTCAGATAGCTGAGAAGCATCTTTTTTCTACAGTAGCACTTTTCTAATCTTTGGATTTCCTTGAAATTAATATAAATTCTGGGGTCACTATTGCCTGAAACGAAGCAACCCTGAAAAAGAGAAGTTGAGTTTTGTGGGAAGAAACTTTTTTTGTATTCTGATTATTTTGTGCAAAACCCATTATCTCTGTTGCAATATAGCGTTCTCAGGATGAAAGGCTCCTGAGATGGATGGATTGCCTCAGCTTCACTTCAGCTCTTAATCAGCCTTGGCAGCTTTCAGCTTGCCTCTCCAGGAAAGGCATTTGCCATAGTCAAAGTCGTCTTGAGAAGAAGCTAAAGTCTTGAGAAAACGAGACCTAGTAATACACTGAGCACTCCCTGCTTATCTGGCTTTGCTGTTGATTGTCCTTGTAATCCAAAAAGCATTTGCTGGCAAAATTGTAGTCCCTCAGCATCAGAAGCTTACAGTTGGACGTGTGTATGAACAGCACTGTGCCAGGATGACAAATAAAAGGATACAGTGATAGAGCTCCAGCCTTGAGTCAGGAGGACCTGAGTTCAAATCCAGCCTCAGACACTTGACACTTACTAGTCGTGTGACCCTAGGCAAGTCACTTAACCCCGATTGCCTTACCAAAAAGCAAAAAAAAAATTGTTTAATATTTTTTCCATCACTTTCTTAAATATAAATGATCAATAAAACAATAAATCAGGCCCTGATTTATAGAGTTTGATGATTTCCAAGGTGTAAATACTCACACTGAAAGTTTAATAGGCTTTTATCTATATCAGTGCTGGCTCTAGCACACCATTTTTGGGTTTTTTTTGGCAATCGAGATTAGGAGACTTGCCCAGGGTCACGTGGCTAATAAGTGTCTGAAGCCAGATTTTTGCACTCAGGTCCTCTGGACTCTAGGGCTGGTGCTTTATCCACTGTACCACCTAGCTGGCCTCCACATCACTGATTTTTAACCCAAGTCCTCTGACTAAATCCAGCATACAAGCCAGTGCACCAAATGAATACAGGGCTGTTTGTAGGCATTAGCTTATTTGGAGACTCTAGACCCTAGCAGGAAGATCTTTCTTTTCCCCCTTCTTCCACCTATCATCATACACAAGTGACTTAACTATTTTGTATTCACCATCACTATTTCTGATTTTCCAAAGCCTATGGTGCTTTGAGATGAATAGGCAGTCTTAATATTGGCCAATGAGCAGGAAGAGATAATGAGTCAGTGGATATTGTTGAACTGATATGGGTAGATAGGAGCTATACAACCCTTTGGGAGAGGTTTTAGTACTCAAAAAACAATTGCTTCATTCTTAATCAGGCTTACATAGGTGAGAAGCATCATTCTCCCCAAAGTAGCATTTCTCTAATGTATAGATTTCTTTTAAGTCAATATAAGTTCTCTGGGTCACTATTACCTGGATATTTATTCACTAGACTTATCAGTGGACATTTAAAAGGGAGTAAGTCCACCTTCTGTGCTCTCTTTCCTTCCAGTCTGAACTGTCAGGATTGATTCAAGCCACTTCCCATAAAGGATGGGAGGTGGGCAGCTTGCTCTATGTTCCACCTCAGTTGCCATGTAGCAGTAAGCACATAGCTTCTAAGACATCTTGCCTTGGCAAGCCTGAGCCTGAGTTTGGGGCTGCCTGTTTTGTATTTGTCCTTTCCTGATCTTAGGAGAATGAGTAACTATCCTGAGATGGACATGACCAGTCTTGGAGGTGACCTTGCAATTTTGTGATGGCCAAAGATCCTTGGTTCAGAGCTTTCTGGCAACAAAGGGAAATGCCTCTGGCAACTATTCCAGGACTCTTGGAGGAGGTGACCACCACCAAACCACCAAACCTGGACACATCCATCTTAGGATAGATATTTATGGTAAATATTGGTTGAGCATGGATGTGTCCCACTACCACAGCCTACCTCCACCCTACCGCCATCTCTACACACACACACACACACACACACACACATACCTTGCAATGGGAGCTGTTGTGAACAAACTTGGAAGTTTTCTGGAATTTATATGTTCAGAAATGAAAGAATGGAAAAACCTATAAGAGACTTCTCTCCCTATCCTCACTCAACCCCCACCATTAGATTATAAGTCCTTTGAGGGCAAGGATTGTGTCATTTTTCATCTTTGTATCCTTCACACCCAGTACTAAGCCTTATACATACTAGTCACTCAATAAATATTTGTAGACTAAAAATCAGAAACATGTTGAAGATCTGACTTCCCTTACAGGTCTGCAGCTTCCAAAGTATTCCTAGTCTCTAAACATCTGAAATCAAGGAATTCCATTCTTTTCTAATTTCACCATGTCATTATCATCATATTAACCACCATCAGTACCATCATCATCATTGAGAAGAGAGCTATCTTCAAATATTTAAAGGACTGTCATATAAAAGAGGGATTACATTTGTTTTGCTTGGCCCCAGAGGACCAAGACTTATTTTTAAGAAGTATAAATAGGCAGACTCAGATTCTGTTTAAGAAAAACATTCCTAAACTACTAGAGGTGTCCAATGTAGAAATGGATAGTTTGGGAGGTTTCCCCTCACTAGAAGTCTTTAGGCAGAGGCTGGTTGACTGCTTAGTCAGGCTATTATAAAGAAATTCCTGTTCAAAGTTTGGGTTACTATTAATTACTATGATGCCCATGACCACAACAATCATGATGACAACTATTCCAACTAACTAGGATTTATATGGGAATTTTTTCCCTTTCATAATGTGGCAACCTTAAGGTTGCCAACTCCCCACTCCATCCCTCCTTAAACCTACCAGGAAGTTCTTTTATTCCCAGATGAAGAACTATACCTATCACCTTTCGGTCATCATGGGCCAGATGAGAAAGAAGAATAAAGCTATTACACTGCAGGGCTTTCAATGGTCCACAGCTGCATGCTGTACCAAAAGCTCATCTTTTAAAATACCAGAATCCTTCCAGAGGAGAGGCAGCAGGTCATAGTAGATTTAGAACTAACCTTAGAGTCAGGAAGACCTCGTTCAAGTCCTACCTATGATATAAACTAGCTGTGTGACTATGGGCAAATCATTTAACTTCTTCGTGCGCCAGGCAAGTTCTTCTAAGATTATAAGATGTAGGGCAGGTGCTGAAATGTATTGGTAGAGGAAGTTTCACACTGGGGGTTCCCTTTGATGATGAAATCACAGTTCTGGTTCTAAAAAAAATTTTTTCCTGGATATATAGCATGGCCATCAGCATCCAATAGAATGTAAAATCTCTGAAGGTAGAGACTGTTATGGTTTTTGGCTTTGAATTCCCAGTGCCTAGCTACATTTTGTCATTGCTGTTGTTCAAATATTTTCAGTCGTGTCTGACTCTTCATGACCCCATTTGGGGTTTTCTTGGTAAAGTTACCAAAAGATACCATTTCCTTCTCCAGTTCATTTTACAGATGAGGAAACTGAGGCAGACAGGGTTAAGTGACTTGCCCAAGGTCACACAAATAGTAAGTATCTGAGGTCAGATTGGAATTCAGGAAGATGAGCCTTCTGATTCCAGGCCAGGCACTCTATCCACTGAACCACCTAGGAGCTTAATAAATATTTGTTAAATTTAATTAATTTGAAACTCATGGAATATTATGGTCTCAGGAGAACCATAATTCTAAGTGACCCATAAAGCAATGGAAAGACACAGGGAGGGCCTAAGTGGGGTACAGCATTTTACATGTAAGAAGTTGTATAAAAGACATCATCTAGGACAGAGATTCCAAAACTTTTCGTGTGTCACAGACCACTTTAGCAATCAAGTGAAGGACCCCTTCTCAGAATCTTAATTTTAAATGAATAAAATAAAAGACATAGGATTGCAAAGGAACCCAAAGGTTTATGCAAATAAATATATAAATTTTTCCCACTTAAGTTCATGGACCCCCTGAAATCTATCTATGGACATTTTGTTGGTCCATGGTCCCCAGGTTAAGAATCCATGACCTAGGACGTGTATCCCCCTAGGAAGGGGAAGTATAAGTTAAACAACAAAAGGGAGGGATAACAGGACAACTGCCATGCAACACTGGTATCCACAGAATATTCAAAAGAACTAGAGAAAGTGTATTATATTGACTGCATTGAGTCAATATACTCTATGGAGGATTTAAAGAAAGATATCAGTAAGCATTGTACCAGATAAGAGAATATATACATTTTGTCAGCTGAAATGGTGGAGGAAATACCCAAGCTGATGAGATCAAAGTTCCATTTGAGTATAAAATGTTGGGCCAAAATTAGGGAAAGGAGAACTCCACAGGGAC
This sequence comes from Vombatus ursinus, assembly GCF_900497805.2. Taxonomy (NCBI): domain Eukaryota; kingdom Metazoa; phylum Chordata; class Mammalia; order Diprotodontia; family Vombatidae; genus Vombatus; species Vombatus ursinus. Next base: position 41,232,369 of record NW_020954576.1, read on the forward strand.
AATCAAGAGATGAACATGAAGTTAGTGGAAGATGTGGAAACAATGGACAGAACAATTTCCTTACTAGGACAGCAGAAGGAAATGAGAAAGAGGTGTTATTCTTCCTATGTGAAAATTACGCTCCTTCTAACCCACAATTATTGCATGTTCTTTGAGTTGTTTTACCCACTGGGAGAAGTCCCTTCTGACTCAATTCCTTTGTGATCCATAGTGCACATCTGTTTGATTTCTGCCTGAGGTGCAGCCTGTGAGTGGGAATAGCTGTCCCAAATGGGAGCCAAACTCTTAAGCTTTACCTCAGAGCCCCAGTGCTGTACCAAACTGAGCTAATTAATAATGGTCTTTAGATCTTAGATCAAGAAGGTGTTGAAAGAGATCAGAATTGGGAACAGTGGCTCTTCCTGGACCATATCTAGGGACAGCCACCAGAGTTAACTATTTGGAATGTTAACAGCAAGTTAATTAAGAATTCAGCAAGCTTGAATGAGTGAGGTAGAAAGGAGCAATTCTAAACCCCTGTACTCCTGGACGAAGAACAATCCACTTTCCTGGGTCTGTGGTTCTATTTTGTGGGGCTTTTATCCCCCTCCTCCTTTCGGCAAGGCTAAATCATTAGCCTGCATCCAGGCAGCAAAACCAAACACGGTTGATTTTTCTTTCCTCTGGAATGAAAATCCAGCTGAGACGGGGGAGGAGAGAAAACTCTGGAAAGGCGTTTTCACCTTAGCCTGATTCTTATTAGATTGATAGGAATGGATTTGTGCCTCTACCAGCTGGCCATTAAAACCCTGAAGGAATGCAGGGAGAGCAATTTCAGCTGAGGGACCCAGCAGGCTAGGGGGACAATTCGTAAATAGCTTCTTGTTTGAATTATTCTCATGGGGGGGGGGGGGGCAGTGGGAGAAGTATGCCTGGCTTTCAGCTGTCCCAGGATCACAGCCTCGGCTGCTGAATGAGGTGGTGGATGGCTAGGAGGACATGTGATATGGGGTCGTCAGCATGATATAAGGAACTCATGGAAGTCTTGCTGTCATATGTAGGGCACTGGAAAATAGGCCAGCTGTCAGGGTAAGAGGGAGGGGGATGTCCCCCTTAGAGTTTATGTATTTTATATATGCCTAGCTGTGTAATGTCTTTTCTGGCTATACTGTAAGCTTCTTGAAGTCATGGCCTGTTTCACCTTTGTCTTTCTATCTTCAATGCCTAGCATGTACCTGGCACACAGTAGGCACTTAATAAGTAGATACTGATTGTGTGCATTTACACATTGCATGGGTGTGTGTGTGAGTGTATATGTATATGTGATGTTCTTTTCATGTCTCTCATTCCTATTAACCTGAGTTTTCTCAGGGCAGGGGCCATACCTCTTTCCTCTGTATCTCTCAGTGCCCACAATCAGGGTAAATCCTCCCTGAGGAACCAGGTCACTTAGGTCTTTGGAACTGTCAGATGGCTCCACATTAGAGTTGGAAATGGCTTTATCAATGGAAAAATATTATATATATATATATATGTGTATATGTATGTGTTAGTTATGTATAAATTATATTAAATATATTATTATGTAATAATAAATAATGCCATATCCCTTGCTAAAGACTACTGGGCCTTTCTGCTGGACTTGCAGCTGAAACCTCCTATATAAACTGTCTTCCTTGGTTTGAATGTCTAGGGACTATCTTGCCTTTCTATTTGCTTTGCTCATAGTAAGCACTATGCTAAAAAATGCTATTTTTTTCCAACCGTGTAGGCAACACTTCTTATCCTTCAGCATTTTCACACTTGTGAAATCACATTCAAACAAACATCAAGGGGACAAAAGGGCAGTATGAGATTAAATGATGTGGAAGATGGGATCAGCAGTCGTATTGCTTTGCCTGATAGGTGGTGGGACCATAGAAGCCAATGCTAGGTAGAGATGCCTCATTTTCAGGTCTTTTTTCCCTTTTTTTTTTTTTTTTTTTTTTAGCAGACCCATAACTCGAAATCCTGGTACCTGCAATAAATTCAGTGGGAGAGTAGGAGAGAGGAGAGAAGAAAGGGAGTGGTGAAGGCATAGGTAAACCCTAAGAGAAATGATCTGTGGCAGCAATCATGCTGGTAGAAAAGGTGGCCTGTCCCTTTCCCCTTCTCTTCCACTGATCTATGCCATCCTGTGATCCTATTCCCTTGTTCTCTCCCAGGGTCTGCTTCTTCTTCCCCGCCCACAATTCTTAGGCTCAACAAAAGTTTGAGCTGGCAAAAGATTTCCAGGCACAGGGATAGTCATCTCCAGACCATTGTCAGAGAAGAGGGAGCCCTGGAAGTTGTTGGCATCTTGGGCAAAGCTCTGGCCACCCTCCCTAGTTACAGCTCTGCTTTTTGATAATAACTAGAAGGGACTCCTTGTCTCCAGTCACTGCAGGATTGAAGGGCCCTGCAGGGAGTCTCCTTGTTCCAGGTATGGGCTTCCTGCAATTACTTGCTCTTACTTCTTATATCAGCACTGAATTCTCAAATCTAGACTCCTAATCATAGGCTCCAAAGACCTCTGCTAACTTCCTGCCCTCCATCTACCAGACCTTTCAAAATTGTCCTCAAGCTCTTTGATGGTGGTCTCTCTGGAGACTCTGGCCAAGCAAACGGACCTTATTTTTTATACAACACACTGATTCCTATCCCTGGATCTCTGCAGATATTATTTCTTAGATTCATACTAATAAGTGTTGTACCTGGGGTAAATGGCACAACATGTGTCTTCAGTTTAGCTGGGAATGAGAAGTGACAAAGACACCTGAGACTCCTGTGGGAAGGGGGTGCTGTGAAAAAGGGTCAAGTTGTGGCAGAGCTCACCTGGCAAGTGGCCACTAGGGGTAGGAAGGCATCATCTGGTAGCTTTCTAATTTAATTGATTATTCTGCTAATTAGGTGCTAAGCTCAGTTGTTTCTGCGGTGCTGAAAGATTTAAAGTGCTGCTCTCTTCAAACTTTGGCACCCTGGGACAAAGCTCTAGCTACCTTATCCTAGTTACACAGAAATTATGCCTCCCCCAATTAATTATCCATTAATGCCCATTCCCTACTTTCCAACTGTAACAAGCATTCATTAATTTCCTTCTGTGAGCAAAGCATTGTACTTGTGAGGTTCTGAGAAAAGGAGAATATAATCAGGGACTCAGATCAGATTTTGAATCAGAAGACCTAGCTTTGAATCCTGACTGCTGTTTAGCATCAATGTGACCTTAGGTGAGTTTCTCACCCCTTCTGAGTTTTCTTTATCTATAAAAGGAGAAAATAGGAATAGATAATCTTTGTGGTCTCTGTGGTCCTGACAGCTCTAAGACTCTAACTACATGTAACATGCCTACCCAAAGGTGGCTTTGGAAGGTTCTCTGAAGGACAACCCTGTGATACTGCAGGCTTTTATTCTGAATCCCTGAAAGAGGGCATTGTATCCCTTGACTACAACTATCTGAAGTCTAAAAGATAGATATTGTTCTAGCCCAATATGCCTCTGGTAGATAAGAAAGTGAATGAGTGACCACCTAGCCACATCCTGCCTACCCCTCCCTCCTCCTCTTCCCTCTCCACAACAGTGGAAATTGAAATCTCTCCAGACAGGGTGGACTAGATTTCAGATTAGATCTCTATTTATCTGAACCAGATCCTAGATTAGATGTCTATTTATCTGAACCTAATTTCCTTTTCCTCCCCAGAGACTGAGATTGAGGTTGAGGAGGGTTAGGGATTATGCCTCCTATGTGTTGTGGGAGTTTGTATATTTGTGATTATACCTTTTGAAATAAATGTTTTAGTGTCAAAACTAATCTGACTATGAGTGGCTAAATGGAACTGGGATGCAAGGGACCACCTACTACACTTGTGGGGAACATCATCGGTGGGGGCTGGAGCATTTACAGAGAGCCTGAGAACCTAGATACCTCCTAATCCCCTTAGGAGTACTGGAGAACCCTGGGGATATGGTTAAATGTAACACACCTGGCCTTCAGACAGTGGTGGCTAGGGAACGTTAGGCAGGGCATATCAATACAACACTCAGGTCAGCAGTTCTATGTTAGGTGATCTCTCCAATTTATATTATATAAGATATAGGCACAGTCACTGTCCTTAAAGAGCTTTTAGTCTACTTGAAAATATACATATAGGCAAATACAAAGCAATCAATAAAGGCAAATTAATATTCAAGTTGAAATACTCAAAGTCTCTTCCATGCTAACCCACAAAACCCTTTTTAACCCTAGACTCTGAGTCAGAAGACCTGTGTTTTAGTACTGCCCTATGACCTTGGGTGGGTATCTTAACTTTGCTCAGCCTCACTTCTCTCCTTTGTATAATGGGATTAATGGTCCTACCTACTTCAGCAGGTCATTTTGAGGTTAAGATGAGGTAACTAACAAACAGCTGAGTGCTCTGAAAACCATAGAAAGCTAAAAAAAAAGGACAAAGTATCAGTATTACTATTCTCACTATTACTAATAGTAATAATACCATTGCTTCTATAGGAAAATTTATTTGCAATTGAAACAGGATACTTAAACACATGAACTGTGCAACACATGTAAAGAAATCCAGAGATCAATAATGACATGGTTTCTTTCCTCAAAGATTTTACAATCTTGAGAGAAAGTATAGTTTAGAGGGGAAAATGCTAGACTTACACACACATATAACCAGGGTTCAAATTCCATCTCTGGCAATTTCTAGCTATGCAACCAACCCTTAGTAAATCATTTAACGTGAGTCTCAGTTTCCTCCTGTGCAAAATGTGGTAGGATTGAGGTCACAGGTTTTTGTGAAGATCAAGAGTAAGTCAGGGTATTCCAAAAGTCTTAGTGCAGTTTAAAGCTTTTAAGACTAGTTCCTCACAGACTTCAGTCCATGTTTTGGGGAGAATGTTTTCTGGAATGTGTCCCCCAAATGACTTGAACCCCAACTTCAGAATGAAACTGGATACCCAAAGTCAATTTGAGTCTAGATATTCAATGATTAATATGTTAACTTAAATAAATCCCAAAATATAATTTAAAAAACCATTTAATTGAAGCTGAAAAAAGGAATAAAACAAACAGGTGGCTAGGTGGTGAAGTGGCTAGAGCATGGGCTTAGAGTCAGGAAGACCTAAATTCAAATTCACCCTCAGAAACTTCCTAGCTGTGTATCCCTGGGGAACTCACTTAGTCACTGTCTGTCTCAGTTTTCTTGATTGTAAAACAGCGATGATAATGACACCTACCTCCCAGGGGTGTTTTGAGGCTCAAATGAGATAATATTTGTAAAGTGTTTTACATAGTGTGGGGAATGTAGTAGGCACTTAATAAATTCTTGTTCCCTTCCTTCTTTTCTTCCTACTGGAGAGAATACTGGACTTAGAATCAGGAAGACCTGGATCCTAATACTGACTCAGTCATTTACTGACTGTATATCCCTGGGCAAGTCACTTAACCTCTCTTTGCCTCAGTTTCTTCATCTGTAAAATGAGGAGCTTGGACTTGATGAACCCTAAGGTCCCTTTCAGCTCTAAATTAATGATTCTATGATTAAAAATATTCTCAGTAACCATTCCCCAAACGAGTGCATTGCTATTCTCCAATTCACCAGCAGTCCCCTTTATTCAGATTCCTACTTGCAACTGGGGATAACAAGGCAGTGGCTCTGACGATTCTGCTAGCTCACCACCTCTTAACTTGTTTACCAGCCTGCTCCTCTTTGATCAGCTTCTGTAATCAGAACCCTTTGTTGCCTCTCAATCCCATCCCTCCCCTACATGGTTCTACTTTTCTTCTTTCTTAAGCTAGGGAGCCATCACCAGCTGCCCTGACCTATGTCTTGCCACTGAACTCTGATGACTCTGGAGGAGAGAGTGAGGCTGATGACTTAGTGCAACTCTGCCTCACTCAAATCCAATTCAGTTGCAAGTCAAGACGTCATCCTCCTAATGTCTTTGGTCCTCTTCGAGAATGCAGGACAAACAACAATCTGTGAGTAGTAGTAGTAGCTGCCCCCCTGGGGACCCAACCTGCCAGTTCCAATTGAGCAATACTATTTCCTCCTCCTCCTTCGCTCTGTCCAAAGGAATATACATTTTGATTGCTTATACTTTGCAAGGCATCTTGGAGTCTTGGAGCTAGATTTCTTTTTCTTCCCTATTTATTTATTCTATCATTCCCTCCCCCCACCAGAAAACTGAGATAATTAACTTTTCTGTCTTAGGTAGTTTTCATTTATTTTTGAATTAATAGCTTTGAAAAACCAGGTTTTGATAAAGCCCATTGGGATACAAATGGAGCTGCTTGACTATGCCTTTAAACCCAAATTACTCTGGCTCTCACTGATTGGCCAATAATAGTCCCAGCCCAAGCCTCACTTGCTCATTGTTTGATTTTTGATGGTTCAGAGTTAGTGTAAATAGCAATTGTTTCTGTTCTAGCCAAAAACTCTGAAGGTCTTCCCCTCCCAGATTGATTCTTTTGTGAAGGCAAATGAGGCCATCTTGGCCTCTATTCTTACCTAGCCTTTAATTACTGAATGAGTATTGCCTCAGATGAACTGACACCTGGAAAGATGTAGCTTAAAAAGGCCAGGGGCCATCTCCAGTCATCCTGATCTGTACCTTGTCACTGGACCCAGATGGCTCCAAAGCAAAAAGTGAGACTGGTGACTTTGCACAGCCCTCCCTCACTTAAATCCAATTCACTTGCATGTCATGGCATCATCTTCCTGATGTCATGGTCCTCTTTGAGAATGAAGGACAAAAAACAACAACAACAGCTTAAAAAGGCCAAGGTCTCCCACTACATCTGGGGCCATTGCCAGTTGTCTTGACCTATGTTTTGCCACTGGACTGATGATTCTGAAGGAGACTGAGGCTGATTTGCACAGTTCTGCCTCACTCAAAACCAGTTCACTTGCAAGCTAAAACGTCACCTTCCTGATGTCATTGGTCCTCTTCAAGAACAAAGGATGAACAATTCCTAAACCACCTTCTTACCATGAAGGTATCCCATTGCCACCACAATAGTGTCTCATAGGAGCTTGGAATCTCAGCCCCCTGGGATCATGCTCAACTGATGAGGTCTGGGGCCTCTAGGAATATTATGGAATGAAAATAAACTTTGTATTTGGAGTCAGAAGACCCATGTTCAGATCTAGGCTCTGATACTTTATACCTGTATGACTGTGGGCTGGTCTTTTCACCTCTCTGGGCCTCAGTTTCCTTGTCTCTAAAATGAAGGTTGGAACAGAATATCTCTAAGTTTCCCTTTAGCCTTAAATCTATGAGCCTATGAAATGTAGTTCCTAATAAGACATGTATATTTTTATTGTGCAGCATACCAGGAAGTCCAGGCTTCTCCTCATCTGACCCCTGTTACAGTTATATAAATATCAGCTACTATTATAGAAGAGATAAGACAGGTATGTAACCTGTAGCTGAAAGCCTATTTATGTAAGACTTTCCTCCTTGGCAGTGATTGATCACTTAATATAGAAAAGGTAGAATTGGTTGCGAGCTTGGGAGAGGAGAGATTCTTGTCTTCTGGCTTCAGGAAAGAAGATATGCAGTTCCAGATTCTCTTCAAGTTCCTGAAGGGAGAGAAAGGCTGTGAAAAAGCTAACATGTAGAGGAGGCAGGACTTCAATCATATCCCTATATCTAGTTTACTACACTAGTGATTTATGGGAATTTCCCCTTTGGGTGAGATCTGGGACTCTCTTGGTTGAACTGAGTTTTCTTGCTCGTAGTGGGAGAGCTCATTCACGTTGTAGATTCTGGGGCATATTTTCATCTGCATTCCTTCTTTGATTTCTGTTTGCTATTGCTTTAAATTAGTGGGTTTATTTGTGTTTCAGTATGTGTGTTCTTTGTGTAAATGACATTTGGTGATACACAACTTAGGGCACATTAAGGAATAGTGATTAGGAGCTCAGCTTGAACCTCAAATTTATATCCTCTAGACTAACAAGTGACCCCGTTTATCCCATGTCCTTCAAGAGACTGGCCCCTCTACCATGTCCATTCTATCACTTACTCTCAATCTCTTCCCATCTACTGACTTCTTCCCTGATGCCTACAAACATGTCCATGTTTTCCCCGTCTTGAAAAAAATCCTCACTTGCTCCTTCCATCCCTGCAATAATCTTATCTTCTGCCCTTTGTGGCTAAACTGTTTGAAAATGCCATCTACCATAGATGCCTTCACCTTCTCTCCTTTTACTCTTTTCTTAAATCCTTATAATCCTGTTTCTGACCTCATCATTCCACCAAAAATGCTCTTTCCAAAGTTACTAGTGATTTCTTAGTTGCAAATCCAATGGCTTTTTCTTAACTTTCATTCTCCTTGACCTCTCATCAGCCTTTGACACTGTTTCTCACTTTCTTCTCCTTGATACTCTTTTCTTTCTAGAGACCATCCTGTGTCTTTTGGTTCTCCTCCTACCTATCTGACTGCTCCTTCTCAGTCTCCTTTGCTGGATCTTCATCTAAGTCACACCTTCCAACCACAGATTGCTATCTTGGTCGATCTTCTCTTCTCCCTCTATTATACTTCACTAGGTGATCTCATTAGCTCCTGATTTAATTACCATCTCTATGCTAATGATTCTCAAATCTACATATCCTGCCCTAACCCACTGCTGACTTCCAATTTCATGTTTTCAACTGTTTTTCAGACATTTTGAATTGTACATATCCAGTAGACAACATCTTGAACTCACTATGTCTAAAACTGAATTCATCATCCAATAGACATCTTAAACTCTCGATGTCTAAGTTGAACTCGTTATCCCCCCCCCCAAACCCTCCCCACCTCCTTCCTTTACCATTACTGTAGAGGACATCACAATCCTCAGACTTGTAACCTAGTTGTTATCCTTAACTCTTTATTATCTCTCCCCTCCTATATCCAATCTGTTGCCAAAATCTGCAGATTTCACCTTTGTAACACCTCAATTATGCCCCTTTCTCTCCTCTGATACTGCCACTACCCTGGTGTAGGTTCTAATCACCTCAGATTTGAACTATGCAATAGCCTACTGGAAGGTCATCCTGCCTTTAAATCTTTTTCCATCTTGTTCCACTCCAGTTCTTCAATTAGTCAATAAACATTTATTAAGTATCTACTCTGTGCCAGGCGCTGTGATGAGCACTAGGGATAAAAATGCAAGTAAAAACAAAAACAGTACCTGTCTTCAAGGAGTTTACAATCTAATGAGGGAAGGCAGCACACAAAAGGAAACTGAAAAGGTGGGGGTGGAAGAAAAAGGGCAGAGGAGAAGGTACCCTGCCCAGAGGCAGGATAGAGAAGGTCCAAGAAGCCTAAAGCAGTGTAGCTGATAGTAAATGGGGACAAGATTGTGCAAGCCCTCTTCTTAAACAGATGCCCTGGAGCCCATGGCCTTGTCCTCCAGTCAGAGGGTCCACCAAAGTGATTCTCCTAACGTGCAGGTCCCGCCATGTCACCCCAAACCCCCTCAACACCAAAGCACCAGTGCTTGATGCAGGTCAGCCAGGCTAGGTGGTCAGCCCAAAGGCTATCAGATGGTCACAAGATCTAGACAATTAGTCTTAATCTTTCTCCCTTATCCTCAGGGCAGAGGCTGCTTCACTCCCTTCCTCTCTATTCACTCCACCACCACCTAAATCCTGCCTTCATCATCTCATACCTGGATGCCTCAATCACTACAACCTCCTGACTGCTTCCCTTGACCCTATTCTCTCTTCCCTGTACTCCTACTGCTAAATTAATCATCCTAAAGCAATGTTTTCATCATAACCAGGGACAAGTAAGTTTCCTCATCTATATTATCCCTAAGATCTCTTCCAATGTAAATATCCTGTTAGTGTTCTACCCTGTCACTCCCCTGCTCAAAAATCTTCAGTGGCTCCCTATGTTTTATATCAAATCGTAAGTCCTCTACCTAGCTATCAAGCCCTATCATCTGACTTTACCCTACTTATTTAACCTCTTTTGCCTCTACTCTCCAGTATGACCCTCTAATAGTCTAATAACTTCACACATCCCAAACTGAGGTCATTATCTTTTCCCCAAAGCCTCCTTACCTTCAAACTTCCCTGTTGCTGTCAAGGATACCACCAGCCTCCCAGTCACCTACATGTTATCTCCATCTTCTCCTTATCTCTTACTCCCCATAATTAGTCTGTTGCCAGGGCCTGTCAATTTCATCTTTGCAACATCTCTCTTATATGCTCCCTTCTTTCTTCTGATACTTCCATCACCATGGTGCAAACCATCATCACTGCATGCCTGGACTATTGCAATATCCTGCATCGGGTCAGCCTGCCTTTCCCCTCCTGCCCTACCCCCACTCCTTCAGATCAGGACTGTCTTTTGCTTCTTTTTGCATACCCAGCACTTAACACAGTACCTGGTACATAGCAGTCACTTAATAAATGCTTATTGACTAATAAATAATTTGGGTTTTCCTCACTGTCTCATAGTGCTCAGAGACTTATAGACTGATATCAGAGGGGGAAGAAACCTTAGAGATTATCCAATTCAACCCTCATGTTTTCCGCAGAGTTTGTTGTCATAGTTAGGTAGCTCTGTTTGTGCAGCCATAATTTCATATTTTTCACTGTTGTAAGTCTGTAAATCATCTTTCCAAAGGAATTGAAAGCTCCTAAAGTGGCAGGAACCATGCTTTTTCTTCTGTATTTTTTTTTTACCACAGTAATTAAAGTCCTACTCTAGTTTCTCATTATTTCATAAAGGTGATTCTGGCATAAAGGTGGCTCTGCCTGTGGCAGGTAAGTATGGCAGGCTAGATTTGAAATCAGGTCTTCCTTGCTCCAAGTCAAACACTATCCACCAGGCCACCTAGAAAATGAGAGAGCCAGAGGCAGAAGCAAAGAGGAGTACTGCTATACTGCTATTGCCTTCCCTCCGGGATTGTCTCAAATTCACACTTGTATGGACTTGTATGTTGTCTCCTCCATTAGAATGTGACTCCCCTGAGGGTATGGACTACGTTTTTTACTTTCTTGGCATCCCCAACACTTAGCACCGTGCCTGGCACATAGTAAGTGCTTAATAATGCTTGTTGACTGACTGACATATAGAAAGATCATACATAGTTCGGAGCACCTAGTAATCACTTTAGTAAAACATTTTTTTAGGGGCGGAAGGGATGGAGAATCTATCTAAAGGCAGAGGAAGCTCCAATTTCCAAAGTACTAAACAACAGAGACTGGTGTTTACAACTAATCATTCTCATCTGAAGAAGCTTGGTGCCATTCCCCACATCTAGGCTCTTTGGATACATATGACTCTCTGAACTTTACCCGTATACCCTACTGGGCTGAAAAGTATATGCCTTGGTCCTGGGAGAAGACAGACATCAAGTCAAAGGAAAGCGGACTCCTGAGACATCCCAGCCACTCAATTTCTCGTAGGCCCTTGGAGTGGACTGTGGCTTCTAGAAAACTGGAGCTGTATCTGCAATAGGCAGGCCATGGGGAGGGGTTACTCTCTGACCTGAGAGATATGGCAACGAGGAGAAAAGAGAGTGGATATGGAGGAAATACTGTGGCCCAATGCTGATTTTCTTTCTTTCTTTCTTTATTTTTGGCAAGGCAATTAGGGTTAAGTGACTTGCCCAGAGTCACACAGCTAGTAAGTGTCAAGTGTCTGAGGTTGAATTTGAACTCAGGTCCTCCTGACTCCAGGGCTGCCCAATGCTGATTTTAAAGGCTGGCAAAGGCTGGGCCTACAAAGAGTTTTTAAAAGATCTTCACAAGATGACTTGACCTCCACTCTGAGCTGAGTCATTAAAAGAGAACAAATGGAATTTAGCCAAACCCAACTATTTGCATTAAGAATGGCAGGTGTTACACAGAAGTAGAGGGAGATCTGGGTTCAAGTTCCAGCTCTGACGCTCTCTCCCTGTCTCTCCCTATTCTGGTTTCTTTCTCTGTGTGTCTGTCTCTTATCACTTAACTTCTGAAAGTTTCCATTTCCTTACCCTGAAAAATGGGGAAAGCACTACCTACCTCGTGAGCTATTGTGCACAAAATGTTTTTATAAATCTTAAAAGGCTAGCTATAGAAATGTGCATCATTATCTATGGCCACTGATTCTTGGGTGGGTCATAGCTCTTAGCTCTAGAAGGGATTTTATGGGTCATCTAGTCCAACCCCCCTCATTTTTATGCTTGAGACAGCCAAGGCCCCAAGAAAGGAAGGGGATTTCTGCAGTTCATAGCAATAGCAGATAAATAGCATGGCCGGTCTGTTATTCGAGACCTCTACTTAACAAATCAGGTGCTCTTTCTACCACTCAGTACTGCAGAGTGAGCTGTTGATTGTGGATTTCCCTGGGAGAGGTGGGAGCTGGGAAAGGAAATGAGTGGACGTGGAAGTGTGTTTCTTGGGCGTGTATGCACGTGGGTGTTCCCTGACTACCTTCCAAAACAATTATGGATTATCCATTGTTTTTTATTATCCGTCCTATTAATTAACATTATTACTTGCGGACTGGAAGAGAGACTTGGGAGTATGGAAGGCCTCAGTGACTTATAAACGGTAACTCTGGGCAAGTGGCTTAATCTCTCCTAGATTCCCCTCCCCCTTCTTCATCTTTAATATGAAGATAACAGCATCACCTACCTTACAGGGCTGATGTGAAGATCAATGGAGTTAAGGTATATAAAGCACTCTGCAAACCTTGAAGCCCCATATAAATGTTTATCACCTCCACTACCCCCCACCGCGGCCACCATCATCACGGGAAGGGACAGCTGTGTAGTTCCTGAAAAGATACAAGCGGTCACTTTCTTCCCAGAATGGCTCAGCCAACGTTGTCAGGCACGCTGATTCCCATTCCTGGGGCTTTCGCAGCACTCTTCACTGGTGCCCTCAGCTGGCACCACTGCCCCTTCAGTTGGCATCGGCAATGCATTGCCAGAGCGGACTGGATCTAACTCGTCCTCAGTCGCTTCCGTCTCTGATCACTCCAGCTGGGAGCCCGCTCCAGCCCATATCCCGTGGCTGCAGTCCTTTTTAAAGCCTCTCAGAGATGCCGGAACCAGTAGGGAGCAGGGCAAGTTAGAAGGGAAGAAAAGGGATGGGGGCGGCAGAGGGGCAAGCATCGCGACTAGCAGGGAGTCTGAAGGAGAAGCAGGTACACTGCGGTGGCCATTATCAGGCAAGATGAAGAGAGATCCGGAGCAGTAAACTCAGGGGGAGGAGAAGAAGGATCTGTGTGTCTGTATGGGGTGGGGGAAGGGTTTGGGGGGAAGGTGTTGTAGTGGGGAGGGAAAAAGAGAGAGGGAGGGGAGGGGGACAGGGTTAGGGTGGAGTGGCCGCCTATGAAATCAAGAAGCAAGTGTTGTTTCCCAGCTCCGGGAGGAACTCAGCTCGCTCCTATGGGGAAAGAGATGCTTGGGACTCCATAGGTGGTATCAGTGAGCCTGAGGAGGCGGCGGACCAGGCGACCTTCCAACGTTACTTCCTTCTAGGAAGAGGATTCCAGGCATAATTGCCCTTTGGATGATTAATATCAAGCTGGCCTGAGGCTGAGAGGAGGTGTGAAGGGGCGAGTGATTCCCAGACTGCGGTGCATGTCTGCCAGGTGCATCTTCGTGCAAAGATGCAAAGCAGAGTATTTTTATCTAAGGACTGCTGTCGACTCCCCGCCCCAGTGGGGAGCTGCTGGGATGGTTTTCATGGTTACAAGTGACTGACCTAGGCAAAGAGAACACACATTCTTTGTGAGAATAAGTTGGGGGAATGAGAGAGAGAGAGAGAGAGAGGGGTGACTGAGAGAGAGAGAGTGAGAGATTGATTCTCTAAACTCTCTAGGGCCACACGATTATACCTGGACAAATGGTGTCTTCAGATCCCCAGTCTGAGGCCATTTGGGCTATGGGTACTTTGTGTGTGGGTTGTACACTTACCTTAGTGTCAGATGCTGTGGCTGAAAATGAAGGAGAATTGACAAGGTTGTGGCAGAAAAGGCTCCCTCTGTCTCTCTGTCTCTGTCTCTGTCTCTCTGTCTCTGTCTCTGTCTCTCTCTCTGTCTCTGTCTCTCTCTGTCTCTGTCTCTCTCTGTCACACACACACACACACACACACACTAGCCCTTAGACCTGACAGAGGAGACACATAATTAGTAATTAATTGGGCAGAGGACCAGATATCTGTAAGGAGGGAGTTGTGGAAGCTATTGGAATGATTGGAGGTGGGTGAGGTTAGTCTGAGAAGACACCCTATCACATTTAGCAGAGAAGAGTGGGTGCAGGAATTCAAGTTTGGGGAATGGCACAAAAGTTCAGGAAGTGGAAGGATGACTAACTTGATTTACCTGCTGTTTCATGTGTGTTGATCTTATTCTTCCAACTGAAATATAAACTTCTAGAGAGCAAGACTATAGTCCCTATGGCTTTTATATCCTCCACAAGGTATGTGCCTGAAGTTCTGGGTGCTTAATAAGTGCTCAGTAAATACTTTTCCACTTGACCTGGAGTAGAAGGCAGAGGAGCCTCCCAGAAGGTAATGGAACATGTGTCCCACTTGCTCTTTTCCATAGAGGGAGAGAGCAGTGACGGCCCTAGGCACTGGCCACTTCCTAGTGATCTGGAGTCATGCACAGTCTGATATGCATTCCTCTCATGCTAAACAGTCCCTCAGCTGAAGACTCCACAGGAAGGCGTCAAATTTACACATTTTTGAGAAGGTCATTCCACTCTGATTAGCATTCCCAGCCAAACAATTACCAGTTCTTGGTTAATAAAATAATCATGGTAAACAGACTTCATCTCACTCACCTTTCCAGTAACATTATGAGCTGCTCAGTATTTTTAAATTTGGAAGGCTGAAGCTTAGATAAGTGCATTGTTATGCCCAAGGGCACAAATTAAATCAGGGTTGGACCCTGGAGTTGGTTATTCAATTTCTGGTAATTGTTGCTTATATACAAGGCTTGATGGATTCCTGGATATGATACTGCCCTGGGTCCTGTGCGAATGGGAAAGATTCCACCTTAGGGCCCTACCACACACTGAGAGAGCACATCCTTATGGAGAATTAGGTCTTCCAGGCTTTGAGGATTGTTGAGCAGCTTCTCTCCCCTGGGGACTGAGAAGAGGAAGTGGATAGTCAGAGGAATTTAGCTTAAAGCTAAGTTAGCCAATGTTCCTAGCAGTGAAGCTTATCAGGTGCCAGAAGGGGGCAACCCAGGGAGTTTGAAGAGCCTCATTCCTGGAAGGTTCTCAGAGTGAAGAAAAGGAAACTCTCCACTCCCAATCCTGAGTTCTATCCTGACACAATTAGTGCAATGCTCAGATAATACTACATACCGTCGTAACAGGAATGGTGGTTGCAAAGGAAAGAGTGCTGAATTTCTGATCAAAAGTTCTAGGTTCAAGTCATAAATTATTTAGTCCAGTTGCTTCATTTTACAAAGGAGGAAACTGAGGACAAGAGAAGTAAAGGATCATAGGCAAATGTGGTATGGTGGGATTATAGATTCAGAGGTGCTCAGGACCCTCAAAAACCATCTAGTCCAACCCCCTTGTTTTATAGATGAGAAAACTGAGACATAGAAAGTGTAAGTGCCTTGCAAAGGTGACACATAAACCCTAGAGGCAAGATTTAGATGGAGGTCCTCTGACTACACCCAAGGTCAATAGCAGAACAGGAATTCAAACACAGGTTATCTAACTCCAGGTCCAGTACCTAACCTTAAGCCCCTCAAAGTTGGCGTGGCTATTCAGCAAACTCGAACATCAACATACATTCAGGAAGCAGCTCCTAAGGGCAGAGCACTAGGAGAGTCAAATTTTAAAATGGGGTCAACTGTTCTGGCAGAGCACGTCATCTAGAACAGGGCCAACGTCTTCCAGAAGTAGATCCTTTTCAGGTGCTTGTCAGTTTCATGACGTTGGGTAAGATATTTGAACTCCCTGAGCTCTTATTTCCATCCATCTAGTGTGAATTTCCTCCCCTAATGCAGATCAGCAAATACAAGTCTCAAAGAATTGCCTTTGCTTGCCCACAGAGGAAGAATTTGAACTCGGGTCTTCCTGACTCCAAGATCAGCCCTCTGTGCACACAACCACACTGCTTCTCTGCCTCATCTATATCAGGTTAAGCTCAAAGCCTTTTCAGGCTTTGCTGACAGCTTACAGCTACATTGGAAAAGTGGGTGTCCCTGAGCCCCTGTACTTGGTAGTTATTGGGTGTATAGTCTTACAGAGGTAATGAAGGACCAGTTGTTGGCTAGCTTTCAAAGATTAAAAATCACGAGGCATACAGAAGGAGCATCATGAATGAGAGTAAGGTCTCCTGCAGAACCGGACGTCAATGACCAGGAAGTTGAGTCTAAAGATTAAAAAGTGTTGAGCTTTAGGACACTAGAACCTTAGTTAGGAGTGTCAAGAGCTTGGCACCAGGGATCAGGAATTTCTTGCTAGAAATGAGAAGTTTCACAGGCAAGACTTGAAGACAAGTCATTCTTCAGACTGCTCTACTTCTTCAATAGCAGTCTTCTTCCTCCATCCCTCCCCATCCCAGATGCCTTAGCCCTAGAGCACAATCTCTTGATTTCAAGTGCTGGCTGGGACTGCCCTTTGCCCCTGTTCCTCAGCTTCCTTGCTCTGTCCCTTCTCCCCACCCCATCTTTCAAGTTCTCTTTACGTGTTGAATTCCCTTATTAGAATGTAACCTCTTTAAGAAAAAAAATAGAAGTTAAGTGACTTGCCCAGGGTTATATAGCTAGTAAGTGTTTGACTCCAGATCCAGCCCTTTATCCCCTGTGCCACCTAGCTGCCCATACTAAACTCAAACTCAATATATCTAAAACAGAATTCATAATATTTCTTTCCATACCTATTTCTCCTCCTAACTTCCCTATTTCTATAATTCTTCTCTAGTCTCCCATGTTAAGGTTGGCAGGTATGTGTTACAGGGTCATCTCGAAAGAATTCATAGACTCAGACCATTTTCAAACCAAATAAAGGCATTTATTGAGGATTATGCTCTCAGAAAATGGCTGGGCTCCTGAGAGAAACTAGCAACTTGCAAAGCAAGACAGGATTTTTGTAGAGTAAATGATGCTGATTACATAACAGAATACATGAATATTAAAACAGAGCATATGAATATTAAAATACAGGACGGGTTTGCTAATATGAGGAGGGGTTCTCACCTTGGTGGAACTATGGCTACCCAGAATGCACACAGAGAAGCCCACTGAGGGGGTATTAATGTGTGATAATGATATTATAATAAGCCTCTCTACGTCATAAGTTCATGTAAAGGACAGTTTATGCTATTGCTGTGCAAGTGTCCAATTAGGGAAAGTACCTTTGTGGTTTTTGCAGTCAAACACCCAGCTCAGTATCATATAGGGCTGCTTTCTTATTGGCTAGCTATTGTGGTCCTGAGACTAGATGGATAATGTGGCTGAGACCATGGGCACACCTGCTGTTCTAGTGAGGCAGTGAGGCATATAAGGAAGTTGGGATATTAGGTCTGGGGGCAGTGGTTAGCTAGGAACAGTGGTTAGGATTCCATCACTCCAGGGTTGAAATTCAATTCCTCACTCTCTAGTCTTAGATCTCTTCCCAGTTGCCAGGTTTATTGATTCTACCTCCTCAATATCTCTCATATCTGTCTCCTCTCCACTCATACTGCAACCACCCTAGTCTAGGCCCTCATCACCTGTAATCTGGAATGTTGTCATAACTTTCTAACTGGTTTTCTTGTATCCAATCTCTTCTTTCTAATCTGTCTTCTATACCAGTGGTCTCTAAACCTTTTTGATTATGCACACATAGCAGTAAAACCACATGCCCCAATATGTGTAAGGGTATATACCATTTAGATATCAGTAAAGTTGAAGGTTGAAAGGGAAAATGACAGTGAAATATAAGGGAAGCCCTTTCAGTTGTAAATCAAGGCATTCCATACCTTGGAAGGGATTCTGGGGCTTCCAGAAACTCAGTTTCATATGAAAAAGTCAGCAGAGACAATGATCTTGCCCTCAGAGGGCATACTACCTCAGTACCTTTGCCTCTAGACCTTCATTTTTGTAAGAAATTTGGGAAAAGTACTAGGGTTGTCACCATAAGTAAGTATAGGGTCCCTCACTGAGGGAAACCAGCTCTGAATCAGGAAGAATAATTAAATAGGAGAAACTATACCTCTCTTACCCTCTGCCAAAGGAAGCGACCTTAATGCTGAGGTCCTGAGAGTACAACTGTAGAGACTCCTGTCATTCCTAGCTATTGGATCTCTCACTTTTCTGAGATCAGTGTTAGGAACACTATAGCATTCCAGAAAAGAGAGTTGTAACAGCAATGAGCAACTGTACCTTCAGCCTTAGGCTCTGCTGGTTGTTACTATTTTCTTTCAGCTGGGCTATTACAATGCTTTTCTAGAGGAAAAGCATTCTAGGAATGTGGAATGGCTTATGCAAAGGAGGAGTGGGGGACTATACCTGAGGGAAAGTAATAAAATTATCATGGAAAATTAGCTGGATTGGGCATTGAATGTTGTTTGTCCATCCTGCTGAGGACCCAAATGGGGTCAATGTAAACATTGGGCTGTGGCTGATCAGACCAACGTGAGCTCGGAAGTCTCTACCACAGTTGGGCACAAATAGCCCACATGAACATTTGGAGAGGAGATGTCTCTACATCTGCACATCTCACATTTCTTTTGAGCTACTGCAATTCTGCTTTGCTCATAGAGCACAGCACCTTCTTTGATGAGGGCACACCATGTTAGATGATCTTGTGCCTTTATCTCCCATATCCCAAAGTTCTTCAGAGAGACCTTGACAGTGTCTTTGTATCGCTTCTTCTGATTATCATGTGAGTACCTGCCTCGTGTGAATTCTCCGTAAAATAAATAGTCTTTTAGGCAGGCATGCATTTGGCATTCAGACAAAATCATCAGCCCATTGGAGTTTTACTCTTTGCAATAAAATTTGAGTTCTTGACAGTTTAGCTCAAGAAAGGACCTCAGGGTCCCATACCTTATGTTACTGGGTGATCTTCAGGATCTTCCTAAAATAATTCAAATGGAAGAAATTCAGTTTCTGTCATGACTGTTAGACTGTCCAGGTTTCACAGGTATACAACAATGAGGTCAGCACAATGGCTCTGTAGACATTCAATTTGGTAGTCAGTCTAATACTTCTTCTCTCCCACACTTTCCTTCAGAGCCTCCCAAACACTGGGCTACCTCCGGCAATGCATGCATCAACCTCATCATCTATGTGAACATTCCTGGAAAGTATACCGCCAAGATAAGTAAACTTATCCACAGAATCCAAAATTTCTCTATTAGCTGTAAGCAATAGTTCCATGTATGGACGGTGCAGTGGTAGCTGATGGAGAACCTCTGTTATCTTGGTGTCAACTATTAGATGAAAATTAGCACTGGTGAAAGAGAATCAATCCGTGCTCAGCCTCAGAGGCTACATTGAGTGCATAATCATCTGCTAATTAAAAAGTGCTTTAATTCCCTAACAGAAATGGCCACTGGAGATGCTGGGCCCTGTGAGGAGCCAACCTATTGGCCTAGCAACCTGCATGGCCCCATCCAGCAATGTATTGACCATACAACAGAGACTGCATGCTCTGTGAGGAGCAAGCCCCACCAAGCCACCCATCTAGCTAAGACACTGACATCTGTGGGTAGCCAACCTAGGCTAGATTTTGAGTAACTTGTCTAGCACCAACAGCAATGTCCTACTCCACAGTGAACTTCACGAGATAGTTTAAATGGAAAGGCAAGCTGGAAATTGGATGACTGGATTGTTTTGTTTTGTTTTTAGGCAATTGGGGTTAAGTGACTTGCCCAGGGTCACACAGCTAGTAAATGTCAAGTGTTTAGTCTAAGGCCGCATTTGAACTCAGGTCCTCCTGACTTCAGGGCTGGTGCTCTATCCACTGCGCCACCTAGCTGCCCTGGATGACAGGATTATAAAATGCTTCTATCATGTTTTTGCAACTCTGACATAATTCTGGTTTTCAGTAGTGGGTATGGAAAGAATAAAGTCCAGTTGAGACTTTAATGCAAATGACTTTGCTCTTCGATAATAAATATGACCTTTCTGTCATCTCCTCTAGCTCTTACCTCCATTTTGCCTTCATCTTTGATGGGCCAGAGCCTTGACTCCAAGCAAACATGGAAATGTTTTTTTAAAAAGAAAAAAAAAGAAGATTGTGGTCTAGATTAAAAATAATTTAGATCACCGATAAGAGCTTTTGAATTTGAACAGTCAAGATCAGGTTTTTATTGCCTGACATTGCAGACAGTACGTCTGTTTTTGTTAGGCATATTGTCAGCTGGAAAATGCAGTAGAGAACTCTTGAAAGTTACGGGCTGTGAGCATGAAAATCAGATTTTACTGCAGTTTGCAGAAGCCGAGTATGAATCCCAGCTCTGCTATCTTGAGCAAATGACTTAGGCAAGTCACTGAATCTGTCTGAATCTCAGTTTCCTCACCTATAAAATAAAGGGTCTTTATTATACGACCTCTAAGATACCTTCTGGGGACAGTTAGGAATATGGCTCAGTGGATAGAGAGCTAAGCCTGGAGTCAGGAAGAGCTGGGCCTGGAGTTGGGAAGACCTGAGTTCAAATCTGGCCTCAGACACTTACTAGCTGTGTGACCCTGGACAAGTTACTTAACCCTAATTGTCTTAATCCAGTGGAGAAAGAAATGGCAAATCATGTCAGTATCTTTGCTAAGAAAACCCCATGGATGATACTGGCATGCTATGGCCCACAGAGTCACAAAACTTGGTCATGACTGAACAAGGTCCCTTCTAGCTCCAAATCCTATGATAAGCATAGTTTTTGTGTTAGAAGAGTTAGCAACAGGGCCAGAAAGCAGAACTCATTTCCTGATGCTCAGTCTATGTTTCCACCACTATCCTGTACTGACCCTGCTAAACCTGATGTCAGCCCCGTGGGCTTGTCCATGCAGTTACAAGCAAGCACAAGATGAGAATCAACTTCTGTATTTAGGTTAATGGTCCTCAGGTGTGGGAAGAGATTCAAGCTATGGAGGGACTTAAAATTCCACTAGAATTTCCATCTAGGTCTGCTTGGAGGCAGATTAATTACCTTCCAAAGTTCTGCCCAAATCTAAGATTCCTGTCATTTCCAACTAAGACATTTAGATTTTTTCAGGAAAGGCTGAAGTTGGACACCAGAAAGAATTTCCTCAAAATAAAGGTGTTCCGTTGTTGAAATGGGTGACCAAGGGATATTATACTATCGATCACTTTTCCTGAAAATTTTTGGAGATAGATTTATAGGATGAGGTGAGAGGGATCCTTGCCAAGGAGTAAGGGGTTAGATAACATGGTCCCTCTCAGCCTTAGGGTATAAGGAGTTCCTTTAGTATCCCATAGTTGAAGGGTAGGGTCATACAGAAGGTTTGGCAAATATAACTAAGGACAAAATGGATCCCTTCCATGTATGGCTAGAATCCTTGGACACATTTATGTTATTCACCTCAATTTTCTCATCTGTGAAATGAGAATATTGGATTAAAAGATCCCTTAACTTTCCTTCTTTCAATGAATCTGACAACAGAGTTAGGATCCTCTCCCCCAATTTTCCCTTCACCCGTCTCTTGCAAACCCTCTAGGAAATGGCTATTCCTCATGACTGGAAAGTTTCCCCACCCCCACCCCCATCTCCCTCCTTCTGCATCTTCTGCAAGAAGCCTTTTTCAGGGCTCTACCCCTCCCCCTTGCTAGTGCCTTGTCTCTTGAGATCACTTCCCACTGACATCTTGTATCTTGTATGTGTATAGTTGCTTACATGTTGTTTCCCCCATTAGGATATGAACTGCTGGAGGGCAGAGACTGCATTTAACTTTCTTTGTATCACCACAACTTAGGAAGGCAAATAGTAAGCCTTAGTAAATGCATTGTGGTGATGACGATAACACCTCATTCCTCTATCCCCTTCTTTGCTCCTGTCTCCCCTCACCTTACTCTCATACCCTGACATTCAATCTGCTCTGGCCCCCCTCCCATTCCCACCGCCAACTTTCTCTGCCTTTGGAACCCCATGTGGCTTTCTTTCCTCTCACAATGCTTTGGAAATACAAAGGCATTTCCTGTCCCTGGGAGAATCTAGGGTTTGGTTCTACCAGCTTCCTCTCCTCAGGAGTTAGAGATCCAGGTTCAACTTTGAGACCCAGCTTGAAAACATTCAAAATGTACTCTTTCAATATCTAATAAACACTTAGCTCCTTCTATGTGCACAGTACCAGGCACTGGAGGAGAGACAATATTTTAAAAAGAGACTGTAGCTTACAGTCCAAAAGGTGGAAAGATATAAACATAGATCAATATTAATATAATTCAAACACAATTATACTGTGCAATAAATAATACTAGACAATAAATGTACGAAGGAATTGCAAAATAAGATGTGGTACAAGGTCAGAGGGGAAAGAGCATTACTGCCCAGAGATAGAGGAGGTTTCATCAGAGTTGGCCTTCAAATTATGCTTTAAAGGATGGGAAAGAATGCAAGAGGTGAATAAGGGTGAGGAGGATGTTCTGGGAACAGTAGCAGTATGAGTAAAGCGATGAAGGTAGGAAGGTGTAGTCAGGTAATGCAGTTAAGTTAGTATACAGTGTATTTGGTGGGGTGTGTGTATGTGTGTGTGTGTGTGTGTGTGTGTGTGTGTGTGTGGAACTGGGGGTAGGGGGGAAGGGAATGTAATAATGCAATGAATAGCCCCTCTATGAAACTTAAATAATTTTAAGCTATTAAGCTTTAAACTGTTCTTGGGACACCTGAATAAGATACAATTGGAGATTCTGCATGGCACTAAATTCCAGAGGGCTGTGAATATCAATATCTGGAGTGTGACCTTTACTCAGTAAACCAAAGGAACATACTACTAAATAGTTTTGAACAGAGGTATGACACGATGGGATTTATAGAAAAGGAAGATTATTCTGAGACTAGTTAGAGGGATGGATTGGAAAGGGAAGGAAACTGAAGGTGGGAAAACTTGGGAGGAGGCTGATACAGTAGTTCAGGTAGATGTCAGTGAGAGTCTATACCAAATTGGGAGCAACAGAAATAAAGGGGAGGGGGGCATATTGTCGAGTTGAAATCATTAGGACTTGGTAAATTGGTATGAGAGGCAAGGTTAAAGAAAGAGATAGAGATAATGCCAAGCTTTTGAACATGAGAAACTGGGTAAATGGTAGTACCACAGCCAGAAATACTGACATCTGAACAAGAAGATTAGAGGAAAGGTGACTAAGTTTGATGTTGGCCGTAGTGAGTTGGAGGTGCTTATGGAACATTCAGGTGGAAAGATCAGGTGGATAGACGACTGAAAATGCCAGTTCAAAAGAGTTCAGAAGAGAGGTCACGGCTGAAGATGCAAATCTAGGAGTCACCTTTGTGGAGATGAAAGCCAGTGGAATAAGTGGCATTGCCAAGGATCAGTGTGTAAAGATAGACAGATCTTGGAGAACCTTCAGGTTACAAGGACAGGAACCGAAAGAGAAGTCAGTGAAAAAGGAAGAGAAGGAGCTAGGAGAACCAGGAGACTGTTCTGTCTTTGAAACAAAAAAAGAGGCCAAACCTCAACAGTTAACAGGATCAAATGCTAGGGAGAGGTCAAAGAGGGCAAAGACTGATCAAAGGCGCTGAAGTTAGCAATAAAGTGACATTAGAGAGAGTAGTTTCAGAATAGTAGCAGGGATAAGGGGTTTGAGGAAAGAATGAGTATTGAGGAAGGGAAAGCATAAGAAATAGACAATCCTTTCAAGAAATTTATTTGTGGGGGAAGCAAGGTGGCACACTGTATAGCGCACTGGCCCTGGACTCAGGAGGACCTGAGTTCAAATCCGGCTTCAGACACTTGACACTTACTAGCTATGTGACCCTGGGCAAGTCACGTAACCCCATTGCCTAGCAAAGAAACAAAAAAAAAGAAACCAAACCAAAAAGAAAGAAAGAAAGAAATTTATTAGTGAAAGGGAAGAGAGAGAAAGGATGGTAACTGGATAAGGTGGAAGTTGGAAAGGCTTTTTATAATACTGGGAGGTCTGAGAATATTAATATATGAGTGGGAAGGAGCCAGTAGAGAAGGGAGAAAAAGGAATAACTAAAGACAAGAAGTGATACCTCTTTTGTAGTGTGAGAGAGGAAGGAGAGGGCAGTGATAATGAAAAAGCTAATACTAAGACATCAGCCATAAGTGTAGGGGTGGAAATGCTGGTCTGATGTAAGAAGAGAGGAAAGAGTTTGGAACAGTCATTGTAGAGAATGAGTCAGGGAGAAGAAAGAGCAGAAGGATTGTTTTATTCAAGACAATAATGAAGGACCGACTTGAGTTATTTACCATAAGCCTGTAGTGGGTGAAGTCAATTTAATTTTGTGACTTTCTCCATTGATGCTTAGGAACCTGGGAGCAGGAGCAGAGAAATTGGAGCGGGGACATCACTCAGAGGTAAGAACCTCCAGGTCTTGGAAGGCAAAAAGGCAGGGCAGGAGAGGGAGCAATAAATGCAAGGCTTTGTAGCTAGTGAAACATGAAAATGGCAGACCACTGGAGTAAAGGTTGTGAGAATCAAATGAGATAACATTTGGAAAATGCTTTGCAAATCCTAAAGTGCTAAATAAATACTTGCTGTCATCATCATCATCATCACCACCACCACCATCTAGCCCACACATCTCTCCCCATCTAGTTTATAAAAATAACATGAGGAGCTTTTTCAAATGCTTTGGTAAAAATTAGGTAAACAACTGAGAGATGGAAGTGATAGTCCTGCTATATATATATATGTATATATGTGGGTGTGGGTGTGGGTGTATATATATATGTGTGTGTGTGAGTGTGTGTGTGTATATATATATATATGTATATATACTGTACCTTGGTTTGATCACATCTGGAATACCATATTCAGGTCTGAGTAAACCATTTTGGGAAGCAATTGACAAGCATACACAGAGGAAGGGAATTAGCATAGCGAGGGCACTGAAAACTGTGCCATACAGGGATTGGCACATACAGTGCCTGGCACATAGTAAGTGCTTAATAAATGCTTATTGAATTGACTTGAATTGGTTGGAGGAACTGTGGTTGTTTAGCCTGGAGAAGAGATTTAGAGATGTCATGACAGCTATCTTCAAGTATTTGGAAGGTTGCCATATGGATTAGACTCGTTATGCTCAGTCCCAGCAAGAAAAACTAGAGGCAAGAAATTAGATTTGTACAGAGGTGGATTGAAGCCCTATGTAAGGAAAAGCTTTATAGTGGTTAAAGCTATCCACGAGTAGAATGGGCTATCTTGGCAGGTTCCCCTACATCTAGCAGCGGCTTGCTGGCCACTTCATGGAGATGGTGTGGAGGGGATTTCTGTTTGGGTAAGGGTTTGATCCGTCTTTGAGAGTCTGTGATAAGGTGGAGAATAGGACCATGAGACAGATAAAATCCTAAAGTTATGGAGCAACTTGACGGAACACCTGGAGGAAGATTACTTACTGTAAACATGTGGGAAGAAAAGATGGAATAAATAAATTGCAAATTTCAACATAGAAAAGGTCATTGGGGATTGGCAGTAAAGGAATGTTCTGGAAGGAATTTCTGGTGAAGAAAGAGTCTGCTCATAACCCCTTTTGGCTCTGTGAATCAGGGGAAGTGAGAGGAGTGGTCTTCGGTGAAAAAATTTGAAAGCAATGTGGGGAAATTACGAGAATCTGGTTTTAGCTGAAATAAGGTAAATGGGTATAGACTTTCTCTTTCTGTATGGAATTGGTCAGAGAAATGGACTGGGTCAAATTGAGAGTGTGGCTACTATGATCTTAGCCACAATCCTCAGTTCCTGCAAGGGAGGATTCCTAGGGGAAGGGACCCAGCACTAAGGCTTTGTTCAAAGTAATGCTTCAGCCCTGGACCCTGAGATAGCTCACTAGGAATCCAGAGTCAACTGCTTCAGGAAACCATAATTTGTTGGTTTAGATCAACCACTGAAGAGGCCATAGTTAATCAACGCCTGGGAACTCACATGAAGCTGAAACTCATGTCAATTCAGACTTTCTGCAGACAGATTGTACCCTAGTGTTAAGGGATGGTATCACAGAGGAATGTACTGTCATCACAAGGACGACTGGATGAGAAAATATGAGAAAGTTCAGAGCAAATGCTTCTCCACTATGAGGAAAATTACTCCAAGTACATCATCTTCAATTAAGTATTTATTATGCACCTACTCCGCTAGGCACATTGCTGGGGGCTGGGGATCTGTGGGAGACCCAATATCTTTGCTATTTCTAAGATAGCTGCTCCAGCCTTCACATCCAACTCATGGAAAGTATACCCTCTGTCTCATCCTTTATTACTCAGGAGGGTAAGTTTCTCCTGTGCCTTCAATTATTTGCATGGAGAGCCTTTTGGGGAAAGAGGTAGTTAAAATTTATTATTAAAAATCAATAAACTTTTTTTGTACTTTCCCACCTTCTCTTCCTCCCACTAGAAAAAAAGAAAAAAGAAAAACAAAACCCTTTTAACTAATAAGCATAATCAAGCAAAAAAAAAAATGGTTTTTTTTTCCAGATTGGCCATACCCCTGAAAGTGATTTATTTTGTTAGCACTTTGTAACAGTAGATCCAGCTTACAATCCATAGTCATAAACATTTCACATTATTAAAACTCTCACAAATAAGCTCAAATGCTAATTTTGTGCTATTTGCAGTTCGTTAGCATATTTTAAATTTAATATCAAAAATACTCAAACCGTAGAACTTGAGCACTGGATGGGGCCTTGGAGAACATACGTTCTAATACTATTATCTTATGGGTGAGAAACTGAAGCCCAGAGAATGCAAGAAGCTCCTTGAATCTTGCACAAAAAGTATAAATGATATGTCCCAGTATTTCCCTGCTCTTTTCTTCCATCTCCTTCCTCCTGGACACCCACCTCCTTCTGCTATCCCTGCGGTGTTGGGTTGGGCAAGCCCAGTCGGTGAGAACAACTGGTGTTGGTCTGTTGGGGTGGAGGGCGGGCAATGGGATCTCTGAATCAGGGCAGGAGCTGAGCTAGCTCTGGTCAGGAGCTCTTGGGGGAAGGGGGAAAAGGAAAGGGAGAAGGGGGAAGGAGAGAGAAGAGGAGCTCCCAGACCCCTCGGCCTATGATCTGGGCCAGGGCAAGGAAGGAAGTTGGTGAGACGTGGTTCCTCCTAATGAATCCTTGTGAAGTTTTGTTTCCTGCTCAGCTCTGGGTTTTGACATCAAAAGCTTTTCCTTTCCAGCTGCTCTGCTCCTGTCCCTCCCCACCCCAATACTCCTCTTCCCTTTTCTGTCTCTATTTACACTTTGGACATTCAGCGGGAGGGAAAGGCTGAATGATCCTTCATCTGCCCTACAGCCTTCTAAAAGCTAGTGTGGTTTTTGACCCGGGGGAGAGATTTGGGAGTTACCACCTACCCTAATCATAATCCCCTGGGGAGGAATAGGAGTCTGAACCCTCCAGCAGCCTCAATAAGTGTGTCCACCCTGGGCTAAAGAGCAAGATGGTAAAGTGGAAAGAGAGCTAGACCTGGAGGCAGGAAGACCCGAGTTCAAATTTGGCTTCTTAAACTAGCTGTGTGACTCCCAGCAAGTCATTTAATCACTCTGCCTCAGTTTCCTAACTGTAAAATGGAAATGATAACAGCACCTACCTCCAAGTTGTTCTGATGCTCAAATAAGTTAATATTTTCAAAGTGCTTAATACAGTGCCTAGCACATAGTAGGTACTTTAAAAATGCTTGTTTATTTCCTTCTTATTTCCTCAGCTGAGCCAGGTCAAGAACCCATGTCTCTTGGTTTCCAGTTCAAGCTTTTTTTCTGACATTGGTGTGGGGGAACTCTCCTAGCAATGCAAACCAGCAACTGCTCAGCAATTTATAGTCTTAGAAAATTGCCTCAGGCACCCAGACAACAAATGATTTGCTCAGGGTCACATAGCCACTTTGTGCTGGGGACAGACTTTGAACCCAGGTTTCTCTGATTTCATCTTTGGTTTTCTCTCTACTAGTCTCCACTGCCTCTCTCCATCTACTTCTTCCGGATAATCTCTGTCTCTCTCTTCCCCTTGGTGTTTCAGCCCCCTCTGCATTAGGGCAATCACTATTAACTACTAATACTACTAATCTATTACTAGATTAACTAGTAATTACAACAAACTTAATAATACCTTTTGTTTATATTGCTTGTTTCATTTTCGTTTTTTGTGTCTATTACCTGGTCTCAGTCTCTCCTCTCTTCCTCTCAGTCTATCTGGCCTTTCTTGGCACTCACCCCATTGCTCACCCTCCTGTGGGTGGGGTCTGTGTACTCCTCTCCATATACCTGGAAACACCTGCCTCCCCCACCCCTAGGAAAGGACACAGCACCACCTGGGTGGAGAATGAATGATGAATGACTCATAGTTTCCTCTTGTCACCAAGACTCTTAAGGAAGAAGAGTACAAACCCCTAGATGAGTGTAGGGCTGGAGGACAGCTGCGTGCCTTAGAAAAGGACAGGGAGTGGCCTGCATTTGCCAGCAGACTCCTCCCAAAGGTGAAAAGACTTATGTGAATAGTTCAATGAGGCAGGGGAAGAGGACTGGAGGCCTCCCTCTAGCCTTCAGATTTCTTAATCTGAGATCCATGACGTCTTTAAATAAATTTCTGGGGTTCTGTGAACTTGAATAGAAAAAAAAATGCACCTTTATTTCAATATAATTGTTTTCCTTTGCAATCCTATGTATTTATTTCATTTTATATATTCAAAAATATTATTTTGAGTTCATAGATTTCTCCATGAGCGGTAGGAATGTGCAAGGGGTACATGACATAAAAAAAGATTTGGAATCCTCATTTTAGCTCATGCCTCATAGTCCTGCCCCTAATTCCTGACTAAGATGGAAGAAAGATGCTCACGGAGGGAGAAACTCATCAGTCCAAGAGCTCAGGTGAAAGTGTGAGGATCAGAAGATCCTGACTGCACTTCAGAAGACTGCCTTGACATGACTAATGTGGAAATATGTTTTACATGATTTCATATGTATAATTGATATATTGCTTGAGTGGGGCGACGGGATGGAGAGAGATAATTTGGAACTCCAAAAAAATTTTAAACGAGGGGAGGGTTTTAAATTTAATTTTATTTATTAATTATCAACTATTTGTTTATGTGATTAAATTTTTAAAATTTAAAAATAAAAAAAAGATTATCTTGAGCTTATCCATCTTCCCGAAGAGGCTGGGCCAGGATGTGACGATTATAAAAGATTGTTCGTAGACCCTAAATACCAGTGTTTCTTAAACACTGCAGCATCACCTTGAGTGTCTGGGGACCCGTCAGAGGATAGACACGCTTACAAGAGCTGGGCACAAGGAGAGATGCCAGGCATAATGACTAGGGCTGGGTACACCCATATCCTGTGGGCTAGGAGCTCCTACTGGGGGCTGAATACATTGACTGAGCCTGAGTACAGACAGAGACTAGGGAAATAGTAGACTTGAGCAGCAACATAATCCTCCCTTCACAACAACTAGATACACAAAAGTTCTTTCCTAGAAAACGTATCCCAGGGACATTTCCCTGTGAGACAAAGTGCCATCCTTATCATGTTCCCTAATTTTGAAATGCAAAAACAATATTAAGAAGAGTCTGCCTTGTAAAGCCCTGGAAAGATGGAGAGAAGAATGCAGGCTGACTTGAAAGATTTGGGCTGACATTTAGCATCTGGTCCTTTTGAAAATAGGTGCGAACCAACCCCGCTGTGAGGTGCTCTCAAAGGTCCTCTTGAAGAAAGAACAATGAGCAAATGAATGAATTTTCTAATTTTCCCCTTCCTTTCCAAAGTTTTCTCCCTTGACCAAAAGCCTGCTGCCCAGATTAGATGCTATTTGTAAATGAAAGTGTTGCCTCATAGTTTGGCTCCTAAACAATGGAAAAGCCAATTCTTGGGAAATGCAAGCATCTTTTCATTTTCTAATGGCCTATGATTCAGGCATAAAGTTTAGGTAAACTAACAAATAGCTATTATCCTGGTAACTCTTTGAGGGTCCTCCAGTTTAAGGGTTGGCTACTGTAGTCCATTTATTAAGCACCTAATACTTGCCAGACCCTGCTCTAAGAGTTGGGGTGCTCACAGTCTAATGGGGGTGACAACATGATAACTAATTTAAGCTTAAGAGAGAGACAAGATAAATTTAAAATAACCAAGGAGGGAAGGCACTAGCATTAAGGGGAGAAGGTCTTATAAAGTCTTGTATAGTTATTAGCACAATGTTTTACAGCTCAATTTTTGAACTGAGACACATTTTTTAAAAGTTTTTATTGACATTTTCTATTTCTTACCTCATCAGAGTATTCCATGTATCCCCACCTCCATCCTCTGCTTCGCAAAAGCCACCCCATATGAAAAATAGTATTTTTTTAGAAAGAAAAAAAAATCAGCACACTTGATTGACACTTTGAAAAAGTCTAAAAACATGCAACCTGTAAAGCCTGTGGACCTCTCACCTCCACGGAGGAGTAGGTTGGAGGTGTCTTTTATCTCTTCACTGGAGTCCCATGTAATCTTTATAGTTTTGTTTCATTTACTTTTGATTTTTTGGTGTCGTTTCCATTTATATTGTTGTAGTTACTATTGTATATTGTTGTATTGTTGTATACTGTTGTATACTATTGTATATTGTTATCTTGGCTCTGCTTACTTCACTCTGCATCAGTTCCTATAGATCTTTCCAAGCTTTTCTGCATTTCTAACATGCATCATTTCTTCCAACACAGTGCTATTCTATTACATTCATGTGCATTCATTCATTTTTTTAGCCATTCCCCAACTGATAGGCATCTTCTTTGTTTTCAACTCTTTGCTATCACAAAAAGTGTTGCTATAAATATTTTGAGGGTACTTTTTTCTTATTGATGGCTTCCTTGTGATATAGAGCTTAATTTTTTTAAATAAAATTTTATGAATATCTTTTGTTTTACATCACTTAAATTTTCCCCTCTATTCTTTCCCTTCTCCCCTCCCAGAGAGCATAATAAAATGAGTTTCATTTCTTAAGTTTTTGTTGTTGTTTGTAAGTTCCTATCTACCCCCTGCCCCCTGCCATACAAACACACCAATATGTCTTATGTCTCAGGGTCCCTACACAGTGAAATCTTCTTTTGGAATACTGAAAAACCATGTTGATGTGGAGAAACTTCAGAAAGATCTCATGAAGCAGAAGGAGCAGAAAAAAGGGTAGATGGGCTTCAGTGTTGGCCAACATAAGCTCACACATTTAGAGAAAAATATTCCACATTCTTATTCACATTTAGAGATAAATCTTCCAAATCTTCTCCAATTCATGGGTTCTAGTCTAGAAAGGGGGCTTAGCAGTCACTGTAGACTGTCTGCTGAAGGCAACCATTAAATTTGGCCCCAAAAGCCAGTAAAACATTTGGTTTTGTGGGGAAGGCTACTGGCTACAGAAACATCTATGGTGTTCTTCCACCTACAGTATCAAACCATGGTGTCTCCCCCCCCCCCCCCACACAAAATAAAGTCATAGAAGCCCAGAGTGGGAAAGGATCTTAGAGATCAGTTAATCCAGAACTAAGGTGATTGATTATTTTCTTCCTCTATGACATCCCAATGAAATGGTCATTCAGCCTCTGCTTCTAGTGATGGAGAACTTACTACCTCCCTGATCCTTAGTTTTCTTCATCTGTAGAAAGGGACAATAATACAGATGAAAAAACTGAGGCTCAAAGAAATTGAATGGCTTGTATAAGAGGTGGGATTCAAATGCAGTTCTTCCCAACTCCAAGACGAGAGTTCTGTCTGCTATGCGACGCTGCCTCTCAGTAACCAAGCCTATAAAACCCAAGAAGTCACACAGGCTGGTATAATTTCCAGCTACATGATATTCCATCTCCTACATGTGGGTAGGAGCACAAGCTGCCCCCATGCCAGGAATACCCCCCCCCCCCCCCCCCCCGCCAGTCCCTGGTCCCATTCAAGGCTTATCTCAGGAGGCCTTTGTGATTCCTTACAGCAGTTAGGATTGTCCACTCCCTGGGCCCCCCCCCCCAAAAAAAAGCATTTTGCTTCTTTTGTTGTTGTCATTATGTCCCATCTGATTCTCTTCAATCCCATTTGGGGTTTTCTTGGCAAAGATACTGGAATGGTTTGCCATTTCGTTCTACAGCTTATTTTACAGATGAGGAAACTGAGGCAAACAGGGTTAGGTGACTTGCCCAGGGTCACACAACTAGTTAAGTGTCTGAGGCTGGATTTGAAGTCAGGTCTATCCTTACTGCAAGCTCCAGGCTATATTCACTTCCCACCCAGCTGCTCCTTTCTAGCTCTCCCCTTTTTCAGCTGTCCTTTTACTTGGTCTTTACCCATGGAAAATGAGCCCCTTGAGGGCAAGGACTGTCTTTCTTTTTGCTTCTATTTGTATCCCCTGGTGCTTAGCACAGTGCCTGGCACAATAGTAAGTGCTTAATAAATGCTGAACTAGGTGGTAGAGTGCTGGGCTTGGAGTCAGGAGGACCTGAGTTCAAATCTGGTCTCAGACACTTACTAGCTATGTGATCCTGGGCAAGTCACTCAACCCTGTGTGCCTCAGTTTCCTCATCTTTAAAATGAGCTGGAGAAGGAAATGGCAAACCACTCCAGTATCTTTGCCAAGAAAACCCCAAATGGGGTCAAGGAGAGTTGGACACAACTGAACAACAACAACAAGAACAATAAATGCTTGTTGCCTGCCTGCCTCTACCACAAACAAGTTGTAGGATGACTGACAAGTCACTTAAGTTCCCTGGGCCTTAGTTTCTTCATGTGTAAAGTGAGAAAATGGGAAGGAGTATCTGCCTGGGAAGCAGGGTTTGTTATTCTGGTTCTGCTACCCATTAGTTGTATGACTTTAAATGACTTTTAAGTTATTTTTCAGTTCTACAATTCTGTGTTTCTAGTGTATCTTTCTAGACTGTTGAGTTGATCTGTGTGTGGTCTCCCTTCTCCAATCCATCCTCCACACAGGGGCTAATCGCTGTTCCTAAAGCACAGGTATGACCACGGCATGCTATTCTATGGCTCAAAAAGCTCCCATGGCTCCCAATTACCACTAGGAGAAAATACAAATCCTCCATTTGGCTTAATGCCCTTAACCATCTGGTTCCAGCCTATTTTTCTAGGTTTACTGCATGTTACTCTCATTTATACATTCCACGTTCCAACCAGACTGCCCTATTTGCCGTTCCTTGTATATGACATGTCATCTCCCACCTCTGTATTTTTGCCCAGTCTGTTTGTTCATGCCTGGATGTACTACCTTCTCACTTCTTCCTTATAGAATCTCTAGCTTCCTTCAAGGCTTAGCTCAAATACAAGCTCCCTATTCGAGGCTGATCCTGATCACCTTCACCCTGCCCCGAAATTATTCTGTATATATTTGTATTTACTTATCTGGGTTCATGTTGTTTCACACTAACAGAAGGAGGCCTGGTTTTCCTGGCTTACTCCAAGTCTCAGCTAAAATCCCACGCTTCTGCAGCTTTCTCAGAGTTCATTACTCTTAGCGCCATGCCTCTGTTGATTATCTCTAATTTATCCTGTATCAATCTTGTTAGTACCTAGGTACTGCCAATAGAATGTGAATTTCTCTCCTAGAGAGAAGGTGACTGCATTTTGCCTTTCTTTGTATTCTCAAAGTTTAGCACAAGGCCTGGCACATAGTAGGTGCTTAATAAATGCCTGTTGCTTGCGTGCTAGAATGTAAGCTTCTTGTAGGCAAGGACTCTTAATCTGTACAGCTACCCTCCTCAAAGTACTCTGATGAACTATCCCCCACACTGAATCCCTCTTTTTGGACCAGTGAATCAATCTGTTAAAATAGGCAGTCATGAAATAAACATTTATTAAACACCTACTATGTGCCAGGCACTGTGCTAAACTCTGAGAATACAAAGAAAGACAAAAGACAGCCCCTGCCTTCAGGTAGCTCACAAGGAGCTCTAATGGGAGAAGACAAGACAGAAAAAGAAATTTAAAAACTTGAAGAAGAGTGATAGAGGGGCACTTGGCACAGGGTTTTGATGAAGTCCTACAGCTGGGTAGGAGATGATGAGATGGTTGCCCTGGGCATCCTCGTTAAATGGAGGATCTGGAGGAGAAACAGATTGAATTAAAAGCTTAGACCCATGACAAGATCCAGAAAAAACCATTCACTCCATCCTCCTTCAGATAAGGCTATAATTTACCTATTCCAGAGCATTGCAGTACTTCCTGGGGGGAGATAAAAGAAAGACTGTACAGGCATACCTCAGAGATATTGTGGGTTCAGTTCCAGACCATGCAAAAAAGTGAATATTGCAATAAAGCAAATCACATGAAATTTTTGGTTTCCCAGTGCATATAAGAGTTATGTTTACAATATACTCTAGTCTATTAAGTGTGTAATAGTATATTATGTTAAAAAATCCAACGTACATATCTTAATTAAAAAATACTTCATTGCTAAAACAGAAGCTGACCATCATCTGAGCCTTCAATGAGTCCTAATCTTTTTGCTGGTGAAGAGTCTTGCCTCGATGTTGATGGAAGCTGTTCAGGGTGGTAGTTGCCGAGCGTTGGGGTGGCTGTGGCAATTTAAAAAAATAAGATAATAATGAAGTTTGCCACATCCATTGACTCATCCTTTCAGTTGAACACTTAGAAGCCATTGTAGGGTTATTAATCAGTCTAACTTCAATATTATTGAATCTCAGGGAATAGGGAGACCCAAGGAGAGGAAGAGAAATGGGGAACAGTCAGTTTGGTGGAACAGTCAGAACACATACAACATTTATCAATTAAGTTCACCATCTTATATGGGTGAGGTTCATGTTACCCCAAAACAATTACAATAGTAAGGTCAAAGATCACTGTTCACAGATCACCATAACAGATGTAACAATAATGAAAATTGAAATATAAATATATACAGAATAATTTCGGGGCAGGGTGAAGGTGATCAGGATCAATTTGAAATATTGCAAGAATTGTGACACAGAAACGTGATACGAGCACATTCTGTTGGAAAAATGGCACCAATGGACTTGCTCAACACAGGGTTGCCACAAACCTTCAATTAGTAAAAAATGCAGTATCTGTGAAGTGTAATAAAGGGAAGTGCAATAAAACAAGATATTTCTGTAGTGATAATAGCTTGCATTCATAGTGTTCAACAGTATGTAACACTTTTTTTAAAAAGTGCCACTTTTTACATGAGGCATTTCCAAATCCTGCCAGTGGCCAATGCCTCCTTCCACTTCCAAATTACCTGTTACCTACTTTATACACTTTTCATTCGCTTATCTGTATGTATGTTATTTCTCTCTAGTGGAATGTAATCTCCTTGAGGTCAGGGACTATTTTTTTTTTGTCTTTGTATCCCCAGTAACTATCAAAGAAACTGACACATAATAGATGCTTAATTAATGGTGGTTAATTGATTGTGAAAATAACATGTTAAGTGGCAAATGGGGGACTCAAACTCAGTCCCTCCTACTCAAAATTTCTTATAATTAACAAGTACAGTTAAGCAAAACAAATGCACACATTGGCCAAGGCTGAAAATATGTGTCTTGTTTGACACTGCTAATCTATTACCTTTCTTTCCTCTGTCAAGATAAAGTCAGCTTTATCATCAACTCATGGGAGTCATAAGTGACTGGTCACTGCATTGATTGGCCTTCTGAAGTCTTTCAAGTTGTATTTCTTAACGATGTAGCAGTCACTGTACAATTTATTCTTGTTCAATTCACTTCCCTCCATTTCAGTTTATCCAAGTCTTCCCAGATCATGCCAGTCACCATTTCTTATAGAGCAACAATATTCCATTACAACATATACTGTCATTTGTTTAGCCATTTCTCAGGTGATGGACACCCCTTTAATTTCTAGTTTGCTACAACAAAAAGCTATAAAGAGTTTTGCAAATATGGGCCCTTTCTCTCTTTGATCTCTTTTGGGGTCTATACCTAGTAGTTCAATCTCCAGTGTCAAAGGATTTCTACAGTTATAGTTCCAAATTGCTTTCCAGAATGGCTGGACTACTTTACAGGTCCACCAATAATGTATTAGCGTACCTGTCCTCTCATATCCTCTCTGGCATTTAATGAAATACTATTTTGTTATTGTCGTTCAGTCGTTTCGGTCATGCCAACTCTTCATGACCCCATTTGGGGTTTTCTTGGCAAAGATACTGGAATGGTTTGCCATTTCCTTCTCCAGTTTATTTTACATATGAGGAAACTGAGGCAAACAAGGTTAAGTGACTTGCCCAGGGTTACACAACCAGTAAGTATCTGAGGCTGGATTTGAACTCTGGAAGATGAGTCTTTCTGTCTCTAGGCCTGGCACTCTAGCCACTGTTTCTCCTAGCTGTTCCCAAAATATTATTGTTCAATAAGAAATAACAGTTATGAGTAATACTGAAAAATACGGGATGAGTTGTATGAACTGATACTGAAGTGATGTATGAACTCATCAATATGATCTGTGTGGTCAGTATGAGCTTTATCAATATGAACTGATAAGCCGAACCAAAAGAGTAATGTATGTCTACGAATATACATATGTACACACACACACATATTCATATATATGCATTTATATGTATATATTCTTATCTAGTCTATATATTTAACACATGTTATATATTTATATGTATGTATATATTTAGAATCTAGTCTATATATAAAATATATAGACTATATATTATTTATATTATTGTTAAAATATTATTATTAATATATATTTTATATATAGACTAGATTCTAAATATATTTATATATGTAAAATATATAGGCTGGATTCCAAACATATACATACAAATATACTCATATTGAGAGAGATATATATGTATGTATAAATATATAAGGATAAAATATACACGTGCATACACGGAGAGAGAGAAGGGGGAGGAGAGAGACAGACAGAGAGACAGAGAGACAGAGAGACAGACAGAAAAGAGTACCAACAAGAAATTAGTTCTGAGTAATGGAAAAAGCCATGAAGGTCTCGGAGCATCATAAATCTAAACCTGGAAGGAAACTCAGAAGCCTCCTAATCCCACCCCTTAATTTTACAGATGAGGAAACTAAGGCCCACAGACTTTAAATGACTTACCTAAGCTCACTCAGGTAGTGAAAGCATCTGAAGGTGGTTTTCAGCATAGGTCCTCTCATGCCAGACACAGAGCTCTGAATGACACAAACCCACTCCCTCACAGAAATGAGGAGGCAGACTACTTGGTGATGATATCATACACACTGTCAGTGCTTTTGAAGCCGCTGTTTTTGCTGAATTGTATTTCTTTGTCATAAGAAATGGTTCAGTCTTGGTGGGTTAAGAAGAGAGATAATTACAACGTAAAGACACAAGGTTTTAACTAAATGTGTGTGTGTATATATATATGTGTATATATATCCATATATGCATACACACATCTCTCTCTCTGTCTCTCTCTCTCTCTCCAGCAAATGTTATTGTTAAGCCACTATCAGCGGTATTCTCAAGACTCTGGGAAA
Source organism: Vombatus ursinus (assembly GCF_900497805.2). Lineage (NCBI taxonomy): Eukaryota > Metazoa > Chordata > Mammalia > Diprotodontia > Vombatidae > Vombatus > Vombatus ursinus. The sequence goes on from NW_020954576.1 coordinate 41,269,936, forward strand.
TAGGGAAGGCACTGCTAGACTGGAGGAGGGCAAATATCCCAGTTTTCCAAAAAGGAAACTACAGTATAATCCGGGTGAACTTAACCTTCATTTTTTTTTTTGTGAGGCAATTGGGGTTAAGTGACTTGCCCAGAGTCACACGGCTAGTGAGTGTTCTGTGTCTGAGACCAGACTTGAACTCAGGTCCTCCTGACTCTAGGCTAGCACTCTATCCAGTGCACCACCTAGCTGTGCCCTCCCCCTACCTGTAACCTTCATTCTTGAGAACATTCTAGAATGGATCATTAAAGAGCTCTTGGTGTACATCCACAAGAGGAAGAATGATTACAGCGTGGCCTGTATGTATGGCTCTGTCAAGAACAAGTCATGCTCCACTAATCTTGTTCTTTTTTTTTTCTTTCTTTTCTTTTTTCTTTTTTTTAAGGCAGTTGGGGTTAAGTGACTTGCCCAGAGTCACACAGCTAAGTGTCAAGTGTTTGGTCTGAGGCTGGATTTGAACTCAGGTCCTCCTGACTCCAAGGCCGGCATTCTATCCACTGCGTCACCTAGCTGCCCCTCTGGTTCCTTTTTTTGACAGGGGTACCAAACTAGTAAGTAGGTCAGGAAAGAGTGGTAAATATAGTTTACCTAGATTTTAGCAAAGGATTTAGTAAGTTATCTCATACTGTTCCTGTGGAAAAGATGGAGAAAAGTAGACTAGATGATAATGTAAGTTGATGGATTTGGAACTGGTTGAATGATTATACCCAATAATATCCATTAATGGATCAATGTCAAGTTGACCCAAAGTCTCCGGTAGAGTGTCCCAGGATCCTGTCGTTTAACCTGTGCTTAATAAGGACTTGGATAAAGGCACAGATGGCACGCTCATCAAATTTACAGATATCACAAAACTGGAAGTGACAGTTAACACACTGGGTGACAGTTAAGATCCAGAAAGATTTTGACAGGCTAGACAAGCAATTGTCAGAGTTAAATTAATAAGATGAAATTCAGTAGGGTTAAATGTAAAATTAAGGGCAACTAGGTGGCGCAGTGGATAGAGTGCTAGCCTAGAGTCAGGAGGACTTGAGTTCAAATCTGGCCTCACATACTTAATAGCTGTGTGATTCTGAGCAAGTCAGTTAACCCTGTTTGCCTCAGTTGCCTGGAGAACGAAATGGCAAAACACTCCAGTATTTTTTGCCAAGAAAACCCCAAATGGGGTCATGAAGAGTTGGACGTAGTTGAAACAACCAAAGGTGTGTGATCTTATTCAAGGTGTTCATTAACTGCTTCAGTTTCCCCATCCATAAATTAAGAATAATAACAGCACCTACCTTTGAGTATTGTGAGAATAAAAGAAGATATTTGTGAAGCACTTTGTGAACCTTAAAATGCTATATAAATGTGTTGCTGCTGTTGTTGTTGTTATCAAAGCCTAAGAGGGCAAGGCAGAGAAATCAGCGAGTTAGAGCTCACCAAGGCTGTGGGGTGCAGTGGAAGGAGCCCTGATTCCAAAGTCAGAGAGCCTCAATTCAAGTCCCAGCTTTGCTGATTTAATTGCTCTAGGCCTCAGATCTCCATCTATAAAATGTAAGGTCTGGACTAGATGTCCTCTAAGGTTCTTTCCAGTTCTAAATCAATGACCCTCTACAACAGCAATCTCATGACATCCCAGTTACCGCTTCCTAATCCTCTACACAAATAATTGTTATTTGTCGTTGTTTAAGTTGTGTTCGACTCTTTGTGACCGTGGGGTTATCTTGGCAGAGATACTGGAGTGGTTTGCCATTTCCTTCTCTGACTCATTGTATAAATGAGGAAACTGAGGCAAACAGGGTTAAGTGACTTGCCCAGGGTCACACAGCCAGTAAGCATCTGAAGTTAGATTTGAACTCAAGTCTTGCTGACTCTAGGTCCAGCTTTACCCCTGCACCACCTACCTGCCCCTCCACAAATAAATTTGTCTTTAAAAGTTTATCTAAAGCTGCTTGGCCAGGTTAGCTTGGTGAAGCTAACCTTAGGCACCTATTTTTTTGTTTTGTTTTGAATTTAAATACCAAAGTATAAGAACATTTCTACATAGAAAGCAGAATTTAAAAAAAAAAAAGAGGATTGTATACAAAAATACGAACCTCCATTTCTCACTGCTTATGTTTTTACTCTGCCATCTTGCCTCCCCCCGCAACTGCTTATGTTTTTTTAAAGTATATAGTACATTCCATGCATTACTTTCAAAACTATCCTGCTAGTCTGTATTTCCTTCTGAACTTTCCGCTGTTCCCTTCTGTCCATTTAAAAAAAAGTTTCAATAGTTCTTTTTTTAAGACTCAATATTACCAATTCTTCTTCTCTACCTCAAATTCTCCTCAATTAAAAGAGAGAGAGAGAGAAGCACTTTTTAAACAAATGAGTATAGTCAAACAAACAAATCTATACAGTAGCCATGTTCAAAAATATTTATCTCTTTCTCCACCTCTCTGTCAGGAGGTGAATAACAAACTTCATTATGGGTCTTCCAAGACATGGTTGGTCACTGCCGTTGTAGTTTTTAAGTCTTCCAAAGTTGTTTTTTTCTTGACAATGTTATTTTCTTTGGATGATGGTCTCCTGGATCTGCTCACTTCACTTTGCATCAGTTCATACTCTCTAAGAATCTCTGAAAACATCTAGATCATTTCTAATAGAATAATAATATTCCCTCATATCCGTATTACCATAATTTATTCAGTCATTTCCTAATTCATGAATACTAACCTTAGTTTTGAGTTTTTCCTCCCTTACCCATTGAATTCCCTTCCTAGTATTATCCTACTTCCTTTATTCCCCCTCCCCCATCCTTTCATTTCCCTGTGTTGAGTTTGATATATATATCCACACGAAACTATGTGTGTGCACAACCCTCCTTTGTCCATTTCATAAGAGAGTGAGATTACTTTGATACTCCCCTACCCCTTTCTCTATGTTTGTATGCTCTCATTCCCATTTACCCCAGTAATGAGAAAGTACCATACCCTTCTTCCTCCTTTCTATATCAGTGTATTCTTTCTACACCCCTTTGTCTTTCCCTTTTATAAACCCTCAGAGCAGACCCACTCCCCCTGCTATATCCTTTGGTTTTTCTTGTTTAATTACCTCAGTACTCTTTGTAGACATTAAGGTTCTAAAGGTACACTTGTTTCATCTCACCATAATTAGACTATTAATGTTATATCATCATACAGCTCCTTTCAATTACTCAAATAAATTTATGATTTCCAGGTTTCTTTTGACTCTTATGTTTGCATTTCAAAGTTCCTACTCATCTCTGGTCTTTTCATCAGAAATGCTTGAAACAAAATATTCATTAGAAGTCCATTTCCCCCCCTCTTGTAGGATTGTACTCAGTTTTATAGAACTTTTGGAGCAGTCTATTCCAAAATTCTATTTTTTTTTTAACAGAAACCCCCGGGTCTTGTATGATCCTGACTAATGCCTGGATATTTGAACTGCTTCTTCCTGGCTATATATAGTGCTTTTTATTTGGTATAGCAACCCTGGATTTTGGCTATGACATTCTGGGATTTTTTCTTTTAGAGTTTCTTTCAGGAGGTCATCTGTAGGTTCTTTCTATCTTTACTTTACCTTTTGATTCTAATAGAGCAGGGAATGAAAACTATGGTTTTTATTTTTTTTCTTAATCTTATGATTTTGTTCTAATATATCTTGCTGGGTTGCATAGGGTATTCAGGGAGGACTAGCACCTCTGGCATGAGGGTTTACCCAGCCCTTTTCAGGCCTGTTCATCCACCTCTGATGTTCACCTTCACCCAACTTTCACCTATGGTTCCAAGAAGTTGAAGCATGAACTTGTGGCTGCACCCTAGCAAACCACCTTAGTAGACAGGCTAAACCCTACAAACAGGTTGAGGGTAACCAACACAATTCAAACCCAATAGGGGGATGTCTACCACAAGTATATAAAGATTTCCCTGAGTAGAATGGGTGGATGAGAACAATTTGTTCCAAAAAAAATTTGTTCCATTGATTATGAAGAACTCATGATGAAACATGCTATCCACCTCTAGAGAAAGAACCGATATTATCTGAATATGGACTGAAGCATCCTTCCTTCCTTCCTTCTTGTCTTGTACAAAATTACTAATGTGGAAATGTTTTACATGCTTGCACACGTGTAACCTATATCAAATTGCTTACCATCTCAGGAAGGGGAAAGAAGAAGGAGAGATAGAATTTGGAACTCAAAACTTTTTAAAAAAATGTTAAAAATTGTTTTAACGTGGAAGGGGGAGAACAAAATATTTTTTAAAAAATTAACAGAAAAATAATTCTGCCCGCTGGGACTAAACAGAACATGTCTAATCTATCTTCTATGTGATTCTCCTTCAAGTCTTTGAACAAGGATCAGGAGTTTACCCATAAGCCTTTCTCCTCAAGGCAGTCCAAGGCTCCCAGTCACCAGGTCCTATGACTGACACAAGAGCTATAAGCACACCAGATAGGCTTCATCGGAATCAGATCCATGGCTCTGTCAACTCAGGGTTCCATACCTGACAGTAACCAAGGAATAGTTTGTAGATGAAGGTAGTAGCTGCTGTATGTGACTTTATCTTTAAAGGCTAAGGGCATACTCTAACACAGGCAGCTGAGTGGCACAGTGGATCGGTAGCCTGGAGTTAGGAAGACTCATCTTCCTGAGTTAAAATCTAGCCTCAGATACTTACTAGCTGTGTGACCCTGGGTAAGTCACTTCACCCTGTTTGCCTCAGTTTCCTCATCTGTAAAATGAGCTGGAGAAGGAAATGTCAAACCACTCCAGTATCTTTGTCAAGAAAATGGCTGGTGACTTTGCACAGCTGTCCCTCACTTAAATCCAATTCACTTGTAAGTCATGGCATCACCTTCTTGGTGTCATGGTCCTCTTCAAGAATGAAGGACAAATAACAACAGTAAGAAAAGAGTTGAACATGACTGAAACAACTCAACAGCAACATACTCTCACATCCCCAAATTCCTCTAAATCTGGAGAAATCTACTAAGAGTTCCTGGCTACGATAGGTCTCCTTTCGTATCTCGCCCATGTCCCTGGCCATACTGGTCATGCCTTTTATGTAGTTTTCATTGTTCTATCATAAAAGCTTCTATCTTAACCACTCTAGACCCTTATGGAAGGCCTACATCTCTGTCTCTACCCTGTTGGAGAATTACTCAACTCCGAGGTCCTAAAATCCTGGTGGAGAGTAAGTCCTCTCATACTGGTCTGTTTGACCTGAGGTCAATAAATCAAGAGGCAAGACTAGAAGAGAAAACGTTTAATTAGCATCAGCTGGTGGGCAGTTGCCAGGTGGCTCCCAAGTCTGTGGATCAGAGGGTGATGCACACATCTATGGGGTTTTACACAGCTTTAGTGCAGGTAGCAACAGGAATCTTTTAGGTGAGGCTGTTCAATCTCTTTTTGATTTGGGAGCTTGACTAATAAGTACAGTATATCAAGTGATTTGGAGGGGAGAATGTTTGGACCTCGGTGCATACCAGACCTTTTTCTGATGAGGGTTTCCCTGTAGTTGATTTCATCACATCACCGGTGTAGCAGGAAACTCTAGTTAATTTCATCAGAATGCCTAAGGTGGGACTGGAGGCGAGGTGGAATTGCAGTGAGAGTACATTTTTAGACAATCCCGGAGGCCCATTTCTTTAACCTCTAAGGTTCCTTTCAAATGTTGAGAGGGGGTGAGGAGATGGTTCCCTTAAACTCATTGCACACAGGTTTTGTCTATTTGCTCCACAGATCCAAATGTAACTGTCTCCCGTGGCTGGAAAATATGGTCAAGTGAAAATGGAATCTGCTGTGCCTGACTCAGAATGGGGGAAAACAACTCAATGTAGAGGTAAAGGTCATCATGAGTAATAATAATAGTAATAGCTCACTTTACTTTCAGGTTTGCAAAGCATTCTCCTCTCAGCAACCTTGTGAGACTATGCAGCCATGATTATCCCCGTTTTACAGATTAAGAAAATGGAGCTTTTGGAGTTTAAGGGGTTTGTCTGCCATCATGCAGTAAGTGAGTGGAAGTGTGCTATATATATAGGGGATAAAGAGCTGGTTTTAGAACTAGAAGTTGTTGTTAAGTCATTTCAGGCATGTCCAACTCTTCTGTGTCCTGATCTGAGGTTGTCTTGGCAAACATACTGGAGTGGTTTGTCATTTCCTTCTCCGGCTCATTTCCCAAATGAGAAAACTGAGCCAAACAGGGTTAAGTGACTGCCCAGGGTCACACAGCTAGTAAATGTCTGAGGCTGGATTTGAACTCAGGAAGATGAGTCCCAGCACTCTATCCACTGTGCCACCTAGCTGCCTCTTAGAAACAGAAGACGTGGGTCAAAATTCTGCTACTGACACATACTGGCTGTGCGACTCTAGGCAAATTATTTTACCTCTCCATCCTCAACTTTCCAAGGTTTGAAAGAAGATGCCAAACTTCTTTGACAGATGAAGTTTTCTATCCCAATGAAATCTTAGTCCTCTATTGCTGTAACAGTCACAGGACATTTATTAAGTGCTGACTAAGTAGCAGGCACGGTGCTAAATATTGGGAATAACTATACAAGCAAAAAGAAAGAGTCTCTGCCCTCAAGGAATTTACATTCTAATGGGAAAGATAGCACATAAAATCATGTTCAGCTCAAAAATGCCCCAGAAATTTTATGGTAAAATATTGTTTCACTTTTCTCTAGACTAATTTAATTCACAAATACTGCTAAGGCTCTAGCTGTAGGTTTCATCTCCAAACATAATTAGTTTTGTTCTTTGCTTGGGTGGAAAGAACACTGGTCTTTGAACCAGGAAACCTGGAGGTTAAGTCCTGGATTGGCTGCTCATCAGTTTTTAGTATCAATTTCCTCACCTGTAAAATGGGAGAGACAAGGAGGGAGGGAGGGAGAGAGAGAGCGAGCATTTGTTAATTGCTTATTATGTGTTTGTGCCAGTCACTGTGCTAAGCACCAGAGATACAAAAACAAGAAAACAAGATGGTCCCTACTCTCAAGGGGCTTACATTCTAATAGAGGAAGACAATAAATAAAGGGGAGGGGGAAGGAATAGAGGATAACCACACAGGGGACAGGAGCTGATGTGGGGGCAGGGCAAGCACAGAGATGAGCTGGAAGGAAGTGGAATGAGTATCTTCTCAGGATGTGGTAGTTCCATATGAATGAGAATAATATTTCCTGGTTCCCTGACTCTCAGTAAATCACCCAACCCCTCCAAATCTGTTTTCTTATCTGTAAAATGAGAATGATACTCTACCTCTACTGACCTCACTGGATTGTTGGGAAGAAAGGGCTAAAGATACAGGAACAGTTATCATTATTCCCCGGCCATTGATTAAACTGTTAATATCAAACCAGAGGCAGAACAGGATGGCAGAAGGAATATTAGATTTGGAACCAAGGAGCTCTGAGTTCACCCCCTAGCCCTGACAATCATCACCTGTGTGATTATAGACCGGTCACTTAATCTCTCTAAGTCTGTTTTCTTAACTGTATAATGGAGAGACTATCTATGCCACAGGGTTATTCTTAGAAAAGTGCTTTATACACCTGAAAGCACCATATAAAGTGGAGGTAATATTATAATCTAAATCATAACAGGGGTAGTTGGAGATAAAGGATGGATGACTTAGTCCACATTTATTAACCACTTTCTATGTGCCTGGCACTGTGCTAAGCACTGGGGATACAAAGAGTCAGTCATTCAGTCAATAAACATTTATTAAGTACCTACTGTGTGTCAGGCACTGTGCTAAGCACTGGTTATACAAAAGTGAAAGACAGTAATTGCTCTGGAAGGGCTTACAATATGACTAAAGAGACAACATGCAAACAAATATGTACAAACAAGAGATATGCAGGATAAATTGGAGGTGATCAATGAAATCTATGTTTAAATTCTAACAGGGAGACAACATTTAAATAACTAGACTTATAATACACTATATATACTGTAGGTAGAAGGTAATTTCAGAGGCGAAGGTATTAGCAGCTGGAGGGAGCAAGAAAAGCCTCCTGCAGGTAGAATTTAAGCTGAGCCTTGGAGGAAGCCAGGGAAACTGAGGCAGAGTCTTCAGGCTGTGGGGGACAGCCAACGCAAAGGTATGGAGGGTAGGGTTTGAGGAGCAGTGTGGTTGAATCACAGTATGTATGGAGAAGAGTAAAGCCTAAAACAGGAAAGGTAGGAAGGGACCAGGACGTGAAGAGGCTGAAATGCCAAATGGAGCTATTCATATTTGATCCCAGAGGCCACTGAAATGTATTAGGGGTATGGGGAGAGAGGATGGTAACATGATTTAGAAAAAAAAAATCATCATTTGAGTGGAGGCCAGACGAGAGTGCAGAGAGAATTATGGCAAGAAGCCTAATTAGAAGCCTATTAAAATAGTCCAGGTGAGAGGTGATTTGGGTCTGAATCAGGGTGGTGATTACTGGGAAGGCAGAAACAAGATTCAGCAACTAATTGGTTATGTGAGGAGAACGAGAGTGAGCAGAGGTTGAGGGCTAGGGTCACTAGGAGGATGGTGGTGCCCTCTACAAAAACAGGGAGGTTAGAAAGAGAAGAGGGTTGGAGGGGAAAGGTCATGAATTCAATTTTGAGTTCAAGATGCCCACGGGGCCTCTGGTTTGACAGGTCCAAAAAGCAGCTGTCCATGTGACAGTATAGCTCCAGAAAGAGACTAGGGGCAGATATATAGATGGGAGTCATCTGCATAGAGATGATAACAGAACCCACAGGAATCAATGAAATGACTAAAAGCATATTGAAGAAGAAGGGAAAAGCCAATAGGATGCATCTTTTCACAGAGAACTGTTGCTCTCTTTACCCAAAAAGGAGGGAGAGCATCTAACTCTGTGTGCTATCTGCTTGTACCATCTTCTGAGCAAACCTTTTCTGCAGATTCAGCAAATAGGATTCACTTCATTATCCTTCCTTCATTTTCATTAAATGCTTTGTAAAATTTAGAAGTCTATATAAATGTAAATTGCTATTTTCTGCCCACCTTTAGCTTGGAAAGCAGGGGTCAGTTGCCTGAGGTGCAGGTACAGTTACTGAAGAGCTCTTGGGGCAAGAATTGGTGACCTGACTCTCCCAAATCATGGCTAGCTCCCTATTCCCAATCTCTTCCACCCTTTCAGCTCCTTCTGCCTTCAGGGCCATTTTCTCTCTGCCCTTCCCCCAACTCCTGATTCCTCTTCCCAGTCACCCTCTGCCTAGGCCTGCAAGCAGTGAAATTTGGGATCTCCTGCAGGCCATGCTCTAGCCAAGTCCTGGTATACTTCCTGAATATTCCCATCCCTGCGCCATTGCTTCCTTTCCCTGGAATGACTTTTCCCCATCTGCCTAATGAAATCTTCCCCATTTTGAAAACTTGGCTCTCTCCACATTTATGATTTTATTTGACCTTTATAATAACTTTTGGAAGTAGACTGCATGAGTACCATCACTGTGCCCTCACCCCCAGCATGTTTTTTCTAAGGCAGAAGGGACCTGAATGACTTGTCCAATGCTGATCCAGGACTAGAGCTCGGGTCTCTTAGTATTTACAGCCTCATGCTCTTTCCACTATGCCATCCTATCATCATTCTCATCTTTAGGATGGCGGCTAGGTGGCTCACTGGACTTGAGGACTGCTGTGGGACTGATTGCCCAGTGTTTTGCAGTTATCTTTATTTTTTATTTTTTGCCATACAGAGGAAGAATTAAGTGAGACATCATTTCTGTCTTCAAATTCTGAAAGGTTGTCATGCCAAAGTGAGATGAGGCAGCTAGGTAAGGTAGTGGATGGAGTGCTGAACGTAGAGTCAGGAAGACCCTAGTTCAAATCAAGCCTAGACATTTAACTAGATGTATGACCCTGCCTGAGTCATTTAACCTCCATGTGCTTCAATTTCTTCATCTATAAAAAGGGGGTAGCAATAACACTCAATTCCCAGGGTTGTTGTGAGGGCAAAACGAGATATTTGTAAATCATCTTGCAAATATTATAGAGCTTTAGAGTTGGAAGGCATGGGAACACTGAGACCCACAGAGAGGTAAAACAATTCTTCCCAAGTCACACAGGCAGTAAGGAACAAAGCTGGGATTTGAACCTGGATCCCTTGACTCTTGTCCATAGTACAGTTTACAGTACTATGATGCTTGAGAATTAATGGGTTCAGAGTATGGCAGGGGAGGAAGAACAGCAGAAAAATAAATTATAGGTGAAACTTTCCACCTTATTGGCTCCAAGGCTGTAGAGGCTGGTCATCAGGGCTGGTATCTTCCAAAGGAGGTGAAGGTTAATGGGTTTCCCTTATCATCTGGGCAGCAGTCACTGCAGTATCACGTGGGACTTCTCCTGCCAGACACCACCCTCGCCTCTTCCATCCCTCCAGCTCTGGCCAGAGGTTTCTGTGCCAACCAGAGGTGCTGTTAAAATGAAACTACAAACCCATTGCATGTAGAGCTACGATCTTTGACCCATGGACAGATTGGCTGCAGCTCTCGGGTGGAGGCTGGGATAAATGTAAAGTGTCTCCTCTGCTCACCAAATGAGGACAAGAGGAAGGGGAAAGGAAGTGAGGAGTGAAGAGGAAGAGAGGCAAAGTCACTGGGGACTGGAGCAGGGGCTGCTTCTGACACCACAAGGATGAACATTAAGGATTAGTTAGGGAAATTTCACGGCAGCCCCAGAGACATCCCAACACAGCCACTTGTTCTGTTCTCCTATAAAAGCCCCAGGAATGACCTGATCTGCTAGCCAACTACATAATGTGATTCTATCTGCTGGCCAACTACATAATGTGATTTTAGGGGTGCTCAAGTGTCTTGCTTCTCAAAAATATCTACCACACCAGGTTGAGATGCCTGAATTTGGCCATTAGGGGTCCATTCCTTTCCTAAATCTTCCATTAAAAAAATTACAAATACTAAAGGGGAGAGACAGGAGGGCTTGTTATCCATCCTCTATGATATATTGTCCTTACCCCCAGGACCTTTTACTAATTTCCTTGGTGCTGATTTTAGTCCCCCTGTTTGGGGGCTGAAGGTAGGGAGGGGGTGGTGGTAATGATGATCTCAAAACTGGAAATTTCTTGCACAAGAGTATCTAAGGTCAGTGACCAGAATGTGGGTTATGAACCCAAAGGGCCAGAGGGGCTGGGGACATCTGGAGTGGAAACCAAGGTCTAAACCAGAATCAAAACCAAATCTAAGAGACCTATCCAGGCTGTAGATGTTAGACTAAGGTCATCAGCAGGAGACTGTATTTAACAAAGAGTCCTTTCAGTCTGCCCTCCTCCATCTTCCTAAGGTTCACACATAATTTTATGCTGGGCCTGCACACCTGCCCCTCCTTCCTGCCTCCTCTGAATTCATCTCAGCTGGATAGCTCCACCCTGCCCAGGGGAATTCATTGCCTTTTTTAGTGGTCTAGAAGCAATGAAGACAAGCTCCTTAATGTGACAGATGGGGAGGGAGGGGGAAAACATGAGGATACTGGGAACCTGCCAGGGTTCAGGAGAAAGGGAGACTGCTGAAGTGGGGTGGGGTGGGGTGGGGTGGGGGGGAGTAGCTGAAAATAAAATTTGCCTGGAAAAAGAATTGTAAGAGCTGGAAGAGATTGTAAAGAAAGTCCCCACTTGGGGATCTGGCTTCTGGTAGGGCATCAGATTATCTGCCAATTTCACTCACGGGAACATAGCCACTTAATTTCTTTATCTGGTAACCTAAAAATCATCCCTCCCCAAACCTGATTCAGATCCTCAGCCATGTGACTATCTGGTTGTTTAGCTCACTGAGTTCCCTGAACAAAGATTCACTGTACCCCTATTCCAAATTACCTGTCCACCCTTCTGTTGCTCCTGCTAATGTATTTGGGTATCCTGGCTCCATCACTCCCTCCCTCAGCCAGGTATGCTTTTCCAGAGTTTGCTCAAGAAGGAAAAGGGTAAATTAAATTAGGAAATATTGCAAGAGGACAAAAAGGTGATTTAAAGAAAATAAATTTTCCCAGAACACAGAGGGTGATGACTGAATCTTCAGCCTAACCAAGATTCTCTAATTGTCTGAAGCCAAATCCAAGTGAACAATTTACTAGAGAACGAGCTTTATCTCAATCTCAAATCGCCCCCCCACCCCCACCCCAAAGGAAACAAAAACAAATTTGGGATTGGCCCAGGTGGATTAAACCTATTTGTAGGTTTCTATAGCATTCAACTAAATTTCAGTCAATCAGCCCTCTGGATGATTTCCTACTTAATAGCTAGTTAAATAAATCATACCCTGAAAGAAAAGAGATTAATAGCCTAGGAAATACAAGTCTTCTATCACCTTAAAATGCCCCAAGTTTACAAAAAACAGGCCCCGCCCTTTACAAACTGTAGTTATGCTGATCTTATCCTTGGCATGGCCCTGGCTATCCCACTGGCAACTAGTCATTTAGCCCTTTTGACCTCTCTAGACTCCTCTCTCCAGACTTCCTCCTCAGTCCCAGACTAGATACTGAACCCTCATCTGTCTGTCCTTATCCTCTACTAGTATGGCCCAGGGCCACAAGCTCTGGCTGTCTCAAGGCTGGGGTACTGTTCCACTGGGATCAGGAGAAGAGAGAGGGGAAGGGAAGTGGTGGACAGTCCAGTCCTGGTATGAACCTGGTCATCACCTTATTTCGCAATTTTATAAGGAGCCAACCTTGGCTCCTTGGATAATGTTAGAGCATAATCATAGAACTATAGATTTCAGAGTTAACTCAACCTTCTTATTTTATAGGGCCTGAGTTCATGTGACTTGCCCACACACATTATAAGTGGCAGCAACTGGGATTTGAATTCAGGTCTTCTGAATCCAAAGCCTAAGCTCTTTCCACTTGTTGTGGTCATTCATCCATATTTGACTCTTTGGGATACCATTTGGGGTTTTCTTTTTGGTGAGGCAATCGGGGGTTAAGTGACTTGCCCAGGGTCTCACAGCTAGTAAGTGTCAAGTGTCTAAGGTCAGATTTGAACTCAGGAACTCCTGACTCCAAGGCCTGAGTTCTATCTACTGTATCACCTAGCTGCCCCTATGGGGTTTTCTTGACAGACATGGGAGTGGTTTGCCATTTCCTTCTCCAGCTCATTTTACATATGGGAAAGCTGAGGCAAACAAGGTAAAGTGATTTGTCCAGGGTCACATAGCTAATAAGTGCCTGATGCCGGATTTGAACTCAGGAAAAAGAACCTTTCTGACTCAAGGCTCAGCATTTGATCTATCCACTGCCCTACCTAGCTGCCTGTTCTTTCAACTAAACGATGATAAATATAGGGGATGGCTTGAGGAGTGGGAGAAGGAAGCAGAATAATAATAAAACAACAATAATAATTATAACTCATATTCGTATAATGCTTTAAGGACTATGAATACTTTCTTTAAAACAACTGGATGATGTAGGTAATGAAGCATTATCCTCATTTTACAGATGAGGAAACTGAGGCATAGAGAGGTGAAGAGCCTTGCCCAGGGTCACGTTGCTAACGTCAGAACTAACACCCAAACCCAGGTCTCTTGGCTTACAGGCTTGTTGCCTGTTCTACTATTCCAAACTGAGCTGAACTTTTTCTTTCTTTCTTTCTTTTTAAATAACTCATAGATTTAGAGCTCGAAGGGATCTCAGAAATCATTTAATTCTACCTCCTCATTTTTTTAGGTATGAAAGCTGAGGCCCAACAAGTTAAATTGTTTGCCCAGAGGTTTGCACAGCTAAAAAGTAGCATGAGTCCTTTTCTGCTGGCTTGGGGAGAGCTGTTCTTGGTTCAAATAAACTGCCCTTTTAACCCATTACACGACCAGTCTCTGTTAGTAGCTATACTGACCTCACCCTTGGCGTGGCCCCGGCCATCCTATTGGCAACTAGTAATTTAGCCATTTTTACCTCTCCAGATCCCTTTGCCTAGACTTCCTCCTCAGTCTCAGACTAGACACTCAACCCTTATTTATATGTCTTCACACTCTATCGGGGGCAGCTAGGTGGCGCTGTGAAGATGGTGAATAAGACTGGTTCAAATGTCAATTTAGAGAAATTTAGCCTATGTGAACATGGATAAATAATTTAGCTCTTTGAGCTTCAGTCCCCTCTCCTCTGTAAAACTAATACTTCTCCCATGTTACAGGATTGTTGAGGAAAGTGCTTGTAAGCCTTAAAACGTTATATAAATGTGAGCTGCTGTTATTAGGATGGTGATGATGATAAGGAGGAACATGGGATCATGGAAAGAATACTGGCTTATCTTTGTTACTTACTATCTGTGTGACTTGGGGCAAAGTCACTTACCCCCTCTGGTCCTCAGTTCTTCATCTATGAAACCAGAGGGTTAGACTAGATGGCTGACTGGTTGGTTTCATTTTTTTTTTTTCAGCTTTAACCTATGATCCTATGACTAGACCTCCTAAATCTCTTCCAGCTCTAAGTCTATGAACTAATGATAATGGTAGTAATTATAATAATTGAGCAGCTAGGTGACACTGTGGATAGAGTCCTGGGTAAATCATTTCACCCTGTTTGCCTCAGTTCCTCATCTGTGAAATGAGTTAGAGAAGGAAATTGTAAACCACTCCAGTATCTTTGCCAAGAAAACCCCAAAATGAGGTCGCAAAGAGTTGAACATAACTGAAACAACTGAACAACCCTCTATCAGTTTGGTTCTGGGTCAAACTTTGACCCCTTACTGGGTCAAGGTTAGGATATTGTGCCACTGGGGTCAAGAGAAGGGAGGGTGGAAGAGGTGTGGTGTACAATTCAGAACTGGTATGAACCTGGTCATCCTACTTTGGTCTCTAGAAAGGTCATGGGATAAAGGAACCTGCCTGAGGCTAGGGTGACTCAGCACAGTCCAGAGTAACAAAAATTGGGCTTTGGAAAGTGAAGTGGATTTCCTGATTCTTGTCCCTTGTCCCAGGGACAAGATCCTTGTTCTTGATCACAGGAAAGAGATGGGATGGGCCCCAACCTCTCAGTGGCATCCCCTCCTACCTACCCTCCCTGCTAGCAGTTCACCTTGTTCTGTGGCTGATGAATCATTAATGACTCTTCTACTAGAGAAGGAAGTCAAAGTCAAAGGAAGAAGGCCTTCCTCCTGGCCTCCTGCTCACTCTCCCTCTCTCTTAGGAATTAAAATTTCTTTCAGGTTTGGCGAGAACCCATCCCTTTCTGTTCCCCAACTCCCTCAATTTCATAAAAATACTACAGACTCCAGCGTGCCACTGTGAATATGTGAGTATTTTGTTTCTTGGAACATCCATGGTGTTAAATGAGTGCTTGAGGGAAAATGTAGAAACAGCTTAACTAGCATTATCATCATCTTTATCTAAAGAGATTATCTAAAAGGATTTATGGAGCACTATCTTATATAGGATACAGTGCTTGAACACTATACAAAGAAAACTGCATTAACCTGGCCTCTGACCACACCTATCCATCTTCTCTTTAAGGTCTGGCTCTAGGATTCTTTTGATGATGTGGCTAGAAGTGTGAACTCGGTGTCAGGAAGACCAGAACTCATTCAGTCTCGGTTTCCTCATCTGTAAAGTGGGGCTGATTATAATAGCACCTATCACCCAAGGTTATTGTGAGGATAACATGAGATAACCATCATAAAGTGCTTTGCAAACCTTAAAGTGCTATGCAAATGCTAATTATTATCATCTGTTGTTGTTTAGTCATTTCAGTTGTGTCCAACTCTTTGTGACCCCATTTGGGATTTTCTTGGCAAAGATACAGGAGTGGTTTGCCATTTCCTTTTCCAGCACATTTTAGAGATGAGGAAACTGAGGCAAACAGGGTTAAGTGACTTTCCCAGGGTCACACAGCTAGTAAAAGTCTGAAGACAGATTTGAATTCAGGAAGATAAATCTTTCTGATTCCATGTTCTATCCACAGATCTCTAGGAGGCCTACTCCTAAGATTAGAGCTGGGAAAAAAAAAAAAACCCAACCCATCAGCCATCTAGTCTAACCCTCTGGTTTCATAGATGAAGAACTGAGGACCAGAGGGGGTAAGTGACTTTGCCCCAAGTCACACAGATAGTAAGTAACAAAGATAAGCCAGTATTCTTTCCATGATCCCATGTTCTTCCTTATCATCATCACTATCCTAATAACAGCAGCTCACATTTATATAATATTTTAAGGCTTACAAGCACTTTCCTCAGCAATCCTGCAAGATGGGATAAGTATTATTTTTATAGATGAGAGAGGACTGAAGCTCGGAGAGCTAAATGATTTGTCCATGGTCACATAGGCTAAATTCCTCTAAACTGACTTTTGATTCCAGGTCACGGTCACCATCTTCATCATCTTCTTCAACACCACCATCACCACCACCACCACCACCACCACCGCCATCATGTTTATCTTTTTCTTCTTCTATTATCATTAACAAATACTCACTAGTATTTGCACAGTCCATACTAGGACCTAGAAGTATGTCGAGATTCGACCAGGAGTAGGCAACCTCGGGGTTCCTGACACAATTGTGGGTGGTCTCTACTCTTCTTTATCACAATACCCTCTCTTTTTTCTCTCCTTACTTTCCTACTTCTTCAGCCCACACATACGTACGTGTGTGTGTGTGTGTGTGTGTGTGTGTGGTCAGGTCTTGATTAGTGTGAATAATGAATCCTTTGAAGTGGCTTCTTGCATTTGAACTTATACTATTTCAACTTATGATTATGGTAAAACATGGTAATTGGTTCCAGCCCAATTGAAATATGCAGTATGAATTCAAATAATGGGACTACTTCAGAGGATTCATTATTCACATTCATAGGGACATAGGTATAATACACAACCACACACACAATATATATACATATATATATACATACATATTTGTGTACAGCTATGTATGTATAGTATCATATATATGGTGTATATATGAATTATATGTACTTTTGCCCCCCAGAATTCTCTGTCACCCTGAGGAGTTGGGAATTTGCAAAGTCCCAACTGGCTGTTTCCCCCACGTTGGGGGACTTAGTGAGTAGTAGCCCAGGTTCATTTAACCACTTAACATCAGATTAGCTTTTACAAAGGGATATTTACTTCAAAGATATTTACATACACATGAATGCACACATTCACGTATCTATAGATATATCATATATATGTGAACATGAATGCATGTATATATGTTCACACACATATATGTATATGTGTATATATATATATTTCTTAGAATAGGCAGGGGGGTCCCAGGGGTCCCAGGAATACTCTTTCACTCCACTGAAGCTCTACAGCTTGCTAAACTTCTCTTTGTATAACCCCAGTTTTTTACCTTGAAGAACTTACGAGGACACGGGGAAAGAAGATACACAGATTCTGCATCTAGAGTCACAAAAACCACTCAACTACCTTTAATAATAGTAAAATTACCTGTAAGATACTCTCACTTATTAATTTTTTCCATGTAATATATATTTAGGTAACTAAATCATTGAATTTTAAAGGAAGGGACCTCAGAGGTCAACTATCCCAAAATCTTTCTCAAAACAAACCCTTTTGTAGCATTCTTGAAGTCTTTTCTCAGTCATTTGCTTCTATATGAAAATTATAGGAAATATATGAATTATATGTTATGTGTTATATGAATCGTTATATGAACACTTCCATTAATTTAGGACATTGAGAGGCAGCTCAAATGTTCCATCTTTAAACAGTAATTATTAGAAAAGTCTTTAACATGTTCAAGAGACCCGTGATTTCATTCATGTAGGTGTTATCTCTACTGATTGAATTCATTTTAATTCAACAAGCATTTGGAAAGCGCCTCCCATTCACTGGATGCTTGAGGTGTCGAGAGAAACACAACCACCACCAAATAGTCCTCGCCCTTAAAAGGCTTGCATTCTATTAAGGAAATGACACACTCACACACAAATAAATACAAAGTATCACAAATATCCTTCGGTCTCACAGAAATTAAGGCATTAAGGAAATGCCTTAAGAGATCGTGAAGCGTGGTTAAGAGGAGCATTTTTGGCCCATAGGAAAGGGCCTCTCCTCCTCATGTGGCCAGCAGTCCAGAGCCCGTTACAGAATGTCTATGCATGCTCCAGAGTCTCTCCAAAGTTGCTTCCATCACAGTGTCATCCCGGCACTCCTCAGCTTCTTCTGGAACTGTGCCCTGCCCTTTCCTCATTACAAAAAGACCTAAGAAATAAATGCAAAAGCATTTCTAGGGCCACATCGCTTATATAGGGAAAATGCCTTGGAGGAAGTGGCTTAGATGGATGGATGAATTTTGGTGACGTTTTCCTTCAAAGCAAGTGGTTTGGTTTGGTACTGTAGTCCTTCAAGTCATCAGCAGAGGGCATTGTCACCACTACCCAGAGTAAAAAGATTAGACATCCTTCACACTTGGGGACAAATCACTTGACTTCTCCAAAAATGGTTTCTCTGTCTGTAAAACAGAGAGAATTACTGCTACTCTATCTATCCCACCACACTCCACAGGGGTTGAGGAACAAATATGGTGACAGATGGGAGAGACCCCCTGGAGCTTGAATTTATATGGAGCTTTGTAAACCATAAGCAGTAAGCAGATAGAATGAAGAAGAGAAGGAAATGAATATTTGTATAGTGCCTACTATGTGCTTGGCACTGTGCTAGCTGCTTTTTATAAATGATATTATCTCATCTAATAGGACAAGTATTATTGTCCTTATTTTACAGATGAGGAAACAGGGTGATAGCTTGTCCAAGGTTATAATTATAAGTAAATGAAGTAGAACCCAAGTCTTTTGACTCCACGTTCAAAATCTTGAATTTCTTCTGAGGACAGACCTGTGGAGCTATAGCAATCCCACTTGATCCTATGAAACTTATCCTAAAATCCTTTCAGATGATAATAATAGCTGACACTTATATAATGCTTTTAAATTTAGCTCGGTATTTTACAAATATTATTTATTCTCAAGACAATCTAGAGGCAAGAACTATTTATTATTATTATGGTTGCTAGGTGGCCCAGTGGATAGAGTGTTGGGAGCATCAGGAAGACCTGAGTTTAAATCTGACCTCGGAATATCCTAGCTGAGTAACCCTGGGCAAGTCATTTTAACCTCAATTTCCTTATCTGTAAAAGGGGATAATAACAGTACCCACCTCCCAGGGTTGTTGTGAGGATCAAATGAGATAATAATTGTAAAGCACTTAGCACAGTGCCTGGCACATAGTAAGTGCCATATAAATGTTAGCTATTATTATTGTTATTATTATCCCTATTTTACTGATAAGGAGACTGAGACAGAGATTGATTTGCCAAGGTCACACAACCAGGAAGTGTGGGAGATGGAATCTGAAAGAACTCTAAGCTCAGTCCAATTTCCACACTGTTCTGCTTCCTTCCTAATGAGAAAATTCATCTCATCACTAGAAATGTACTTAATATGCTAGGTTTGCCTTCTGTCCACCGACGTACCCCGTGATGTTTCACTTGTGTGGGTTCCCATGACAACACAATACCTAAACACCCATACTTATTTCTACAGGGACTTAGAGGAACTACACCATGAAAGAGGGCAAAAGCAAAGGTGACACAGAGCCTCCTTCCTCTTTCCAAAGGTTCTCGCCCTTAAATCCTGCTCCTCTTGTGCCTTCTCTGACCACTGGGCAACAACCTCTCAGTGTTGCAGCCTTGTTGTAGCTGCCCGGGACATTTGCCACAGGTCTCATACCTCCGCCCAAAGGAACTCTCCCACCTTGAGCTCTCATGATGTTAGGAGCAGATCTGGCATTGGTGGGGAGGGGAGAGCCCTGCTCCAGCAGGAAGAGATGACTCACAGCTCCAGTTTATGGAGAAGGTTTGTTGTGGTCCAGTTGCTTTCAATCATGTTTGCATCTTCATGACCCTGTTTGGGGTTTTCTTAGCAAAGATACTGGCATGCTTTGCCATTTCCTCCTTTACCTCATTTTGCAGATGAGGAAACTGAGGCAAACTGGATTAAGTGACTTGCCCAGGGTCACATAGCTAGTAAGTGGATTTGAACTCAAGGCCTGTGCTCTATCCACAGAGCCACTTAGCAGCCTCTAATTTCCAAAGAAAAGTAGCATCAAATTATTAGAAACCTCCACCCAACTTAAGGAAAACAAGATCAGGTCAGGGAGACTGGAAACTATAAAGATGGTTTCATGGCGTTAGGAACATGTAGCCAGGAGAAGGAAAAACTTAGAGATGTCATAATGGCCTGATCTAAAGCAGTTGCTGTGTGAATAGAGGAAAGGGGTTGAATCTGAAAGATGTGGAGGTAGAAATGACAAGGTTTTTCAATGGAGTGAATATGGGGGGTGAGGGAGATCATGCCAAGATTTTAAACCCGGGAGACTAGAAGGATGGTGTACCCTTGACAGAAATGAGGCTGTCATATGGAAGAGGGAATAAACATTTTACCTGTACCTAGAAGCCAGAACCCACGACTATGGGAATAAGTTTCAGAGAAAAAGATTTAGGATGAATGTAAGGAACAATTTTCTAGCATTTAGAGCTGTCCAAAATCGGTTGCCTTGGAGCTAGGGAGTTCTCTTTCACTGGAGGCTTTCAAATCAATGAAGAATCCCCCCTATAAATAAGTAGGATTATATGATCTTTGAGGAACTGAAACAACAATCTTCTGAATGAGGCCAGAAGTACCTGAGTGCCAGAGGTGGGTTTGAATCCCGCCTTGAATACTTACTATCTGTGTGATCCTGGACAATTAATCTCTCAATCAGTCCCTCTAGGCCTCAGTTGCCTCATCTGTGAAATGGGAATAGCAATAGCATCTAATTCATATGGTTTTTGTGCTGATAAAATTCTATAATACACATGAAGTGCTTTGCAAACCTTAAAATACTGTATAAATATTAGCTGTTATTATATATCATTATCATCATCTCTATGCTGACTCTCCCACCCTGACTCTATGATATTTTTGATTTCCTGTGGCCTCAACTTCAATCAGAGTTTGGAAACCAGCTGTGTATAGGACTTTTTTGGGGGGGGAGGCAGGGGATAGGGACTGGAAGGGCCTACAGGGTGGAGGCAGTTTCCATCCTACAGACTTCTTTCGCAGTTTAAGTTTTTGGTTCCACAACTGGACACTAGATGTCGCTGCTGCTCCCATTTTAAGTGGCATCTGGACCAAACCTCTGCATCCCCTAGGGCTGAGAGAAGAAAGAGAAAAATGCTTCATCCTGTTACCAGTCCTTCTGGGACTCATGGCTTCTGCCATCCGCACAGTTATCATAGAGTCAGAAACAGCCCCAGCTTGACTTCACCATCCCTGTGAATGCCTCACTTGGGTGTTGAGGGGTGGGTGGAAATACATTTGGGCACAATATCCCAGCATCTTCCAGAGAAAGCAAGGGAGAAAAGATGGGATCCCACCCTAGGTTTGGGACAGGAAAGGGGGAGAAAGAAGCAATAGCTTCTTGGAAGTTTCTGAAGACTAGTTTTCCTAAAAAATGCCTGAGAAATAACAGGTCTCAGAGATCCGTGCCATGGACAAAGTGTCTTAGGCTTGGGTTATTTGCATCTTCCTTTCTTTTTCATTCTTCTTCTCTCCCTGCAAATGTAGGTAACCCACCCTACCCCAGCATTGCGCCTCTCCATTTCTGCAAGCTTAGAAAATAAACATTTGTTGGTATCATCAAGATTTGGTATAAAATATTTTAAAAATATGAACATCCACTAGGATTAATGTGACATGAAAAGTAATATCAATTTTATTTAGTTTCTTTGGACATTTACAGATATCTGCAGTGCTGTCAGTATTGCTTGTGATAAGTTTGTCATGAAATTACAACAGACTCTATAGCAATGGAAAAAAAATGCACAAAAACTGGAAACATTATGTAATTACAATAATCAAGTTTGACTTAAGGAGATGAGAAAACATACCTTCATCCCTTCTTTTGCACAGGTGGGGACCATGGGTGGGAAATGCTGTACATACCATCAGACTTGAACGATAGGCTGCTTAGTTTTGCTACACTGCTTCCCCGCCCTTTTTTCTTTTTCTTTTTTTCATTCTTTGTTATAAGGAGTGGCTCCCTGGGTAGGGAAGGTAGGAGGGATATATTTGGGCATGTGCTGGAGCCAGATCAAACCAGCCCATGAGAGCCAATTGTTAAATTTTCAATATAGCATTTAGATCTTGGAAATTGGCAAACACTACGCATCAGGGCTTAGTTTTTTGGTTTTGTCAACTTCTAGACTTAAGAAATTCTAGAATGATACAGATTAAATTTAAAAGTGTGTTGAACTTTTTCTTTCTGGAAAGCTGGTTGTTAAACATTTACCAGCACCATCTGGATATATTCTGGAAGTGATAGAAAAGCAAAGGATATCGACAAAATTAAAAAAAAAATGCAACATTCAGTTGGGGTCTGTACAGGCTACTGTGAGGTGTTCAGGGAGGACTAGCACTTGTGGTGTGAAGGCTTGCCAAGTCCTTTTCAAGGCTGTTCATCCACCTTTGCGTTCACTTTTCGCTTATCTCTCACTTGAGGTCCAAGAAGCTGTAGCATGTGCAGCAGCCACACTTTGGTGAAACCATCTCAGCAGACTGACGGACCTCAAACCCATCAGTGAGATAGGGGGATGTCTACTCCAAGCATGTGAAGACTTCCCTTGGTGGAATGGGCAGATGAGGACAGCTGGTTCCAATGGCCCTAAAAGTGGCTGAAGCAGGCACTGTGGAGGGTTTGCAGCTTGGTTGGACATCAAATATGCCGCAAGCACCCATTGTATCCTGGGGCCATCACAGTCGTCTTGATTTTGTCCTGCCGCTGAACTTTGATGATTCCAGAAGAGAGATTGAGGCTGACAACTTTGTGCAACTGCCTCATTTAAATCCAATTCATATTCAAGACATCACCCATGATTTCCTCTTGGAAAACAAAGGACAAACATCATAGATTACTACACACAGGAGATGATGAAGACTCAAATGGAATATCATATTAGTTCATACATGTTGTTCCAACTTAATAATTAGGCTTGTAATTCTTTGGACTCCTTCATATTGAATAATAAATAGTGCAGATTGTGGCCTTTGCTTTTGTCCCCACGTGCACTTCAGTCAAAATGTAGGAGCATTAGAAGCAAGCAGTCAGGTATTCAGATCACTTGGTGAATACATTTTAAGTTAAGAATCCAATCATACTTTAGTTGCAGTAATGGATGAGGAGGTAGACAGGGAAAAGAAGGGGGTTGTTTTGTCCGCAGGTTGGCCAGAAAACCCACGATCCCTCTCTCCAGCCACCCTGTGAGCGTTAGACTCAAAAGAACTGAGAGGGCTCCTTGTCCTGAAGTGGCTCAGCTACAAAATCTCTGCTTTCTGTCTCCACATCTGCCTTCAGCTCTCTGTTCAACTCTTCCTCTTATCGGGGACGGTAAGCCTGTTTTCTCTGAAACCCCAGGAGAGCTGCGTTCAGCCCAGTGACATATGGCATCCCACAAAACACATTTTCTTAATCCCTGATCAGGCTAAAGAGAGTCTAGGAATCAACGTAATGAAAAGCTCAATGAGATTAGGGAATGTATATATATTTGGGATTGGGAGGAGGGATGACGAAGATCCAGGGATAGCTTCAGCTTGTTTCAGTCCCAAGGATTTATAGGTTACAGAATTACAGAACTAGTGTGCTGAAAGTTAGAAGATTCATCTGGGTAGTCATACACACACCCACCCACCCACACACACACACACCCACCCACCCACACACACATACTTGGGATTGGTAGAAAATCTAGTAACTATCTACTTCAACCACACATCCAATGCTAGAATCTCTTCTACAATATTTTCTGCCAAGGCCAACCTGTCCTTTTTACAAATTAGTAAACTAAGGCCCAGAGAGAGGAGGCTCAAGACACTCACATGAATACAATCTTATTAGAATTGAAAAAGGTCTTTATTTTCATCTAATCCAGCCTCCTACTCAATGTAGAAATCTCACTACATATCCAACCCCTGCATTTAAAAAAAAATAGATGATGCAACTGAATGAAGCCCAGAGGGGGAGTTTCAAGTCTGGTGACCCATGGTGGGGCTGGAACACCAGCAGTATTAATCTCCATGACAAAGGTGATAGATATCTAGGTGTGTTGCTATCCTAGAAAGATTCTTTATTGCATGACCCAAAATGCTGCCCTCCACCATACCTCTAACACTATAAACATGGCGGCAGTGGTTTGTGACTGTTTATACAACCCTTTGCTATCCATGTTGTGGTCCACCCAAAAGCTTTGCTCACCCAGGGCCTCCTCCCTATGTCATTTTCTGACCCCCAAGGTGGGTGTGTTTATGGCTTTGGTTGCCTGTCTAGTTACAGTTCACTGATACTGCTTAGTAGCTCCTTAAATATATCTTTTCAGCACTTTGTTTGGGTCACTATATTTCAACTCCCCCACTTTGGCTCCTTCCACCCCAGTTGGTGGTACAGTGGATAGAGCACTAGGGCTAGATTCAGGAAGACCCGAATTCAAAGTTGACCTCTGACATCTACTAGCTATGACACTTAAACCTTCTTCAATTATAAAATAGGGGCAGCTAGGTGGTGCAATGTGCAGAGCACTGGGCTTGGAATCAGGAAGATTCCATCTTCATGAATTCAAATCTGGCCTCAGACACTAGCTGTGTGACCTGGGGCAAGTCTAAACCTCAGTTTCCTCATCTGTAAAATGAGCTGGAGAAGGAAATGGTGGACCACTCCAGAATCCAGATCACAAAAAGTCGGAAACAACAAAAAGGTGCATAAACACAGCATTAACCTCACAGGGTGGTTGTAAGGAATACGTGAGATAATATTTATAAAAAGTGCTTAGCATAATGCCTGACTCAACAGAAGCCATATAAGTCCTTTTGCCTTTCCTCCCAGCTCACCTTCCATATTTGAGCTTCAGCTCTCTACAATCTTGTTCTCATCCATTTTCCGTGACATCTATCTCGGCAGAAACATGTGTCAGGCAATAAGTGTCTTTCCAATGCTGGGAGACTGATTCCAATCCTGGCCTTCATTCTGACAGGTTCTCCCCACCAGATCCAAGCCCCACTGACAGGCAGCTCATCCAATTAAATGGAATTAAATTCGACAGATGTATATTAAATTCCTATTTTGCATCGGCTCTGGGGTACATCCAAAAACAAAAGCAAAATCTTTCCCGTTGTCAAGGAGCTTACATCTATTTTGGACTCGGTGGGGCCTTTCTACTTTCATATAGCTGGGATTGCTCTGCACTTCCTCGTGCAAGCTCATCTGGAATCAAAATGTGCCCCATGAAAGGGTGCTGGGGGCTACCAGCAGCAACCCATCTACTTGGCTGAAGCCTTGGGCTGTTTCCTCTCTTGTATAGCAGGGGGCTGAGAACCTTTGGAAAGAGGTGCATTGATAAAGTTTTTCATGTCTTTCCCTGCTACTGTGGAAAGTGGGCTGGATTTGAAATCAGAAGACCTTGGGCTAGTCATTTTAACTGTCTAGGCCTCAGTTTCCTCATCTGTTAAAATGATGCCCTCTAAGATCCCTTCCAACTCTGTGATCCTGTGAAGATAAGGGTGAAAGCCTGTGTAAGGGCCAGCTCTCAGCCTCATTGTATTGTCTGGAGCTGAGTGCAGGAAGATAAGGGAAGGGCACAAAAGTTCTTGAAAGTGCAATAGCAACTTCAGGAAAGGCCTTTTTAATTTTATTAATTTATTTTTAGTTAATTTTATTAATTTTTTTCTTTTTAAAATTATTTTTTTTCAATTATCAGGCATTTATTTTTTCTCCCTCCCTTCCTTTGTACCTTTCCAGCCCCACCCATCATCCCCCTACCCCCACCCAATCCCTGGGAGAAAAAGATTGAATAGCAAAATCCTTGTAACATATAGGCGTATTTGAGCAAAACAAATTCTCACATTTATTCAGTTGTGTCTGACTTTTTGTAACTCCATGGACATAGCATACCAAAACTTGTCCAAGGAGTTTTCTTGGCAAAGATTCTGGAGTAGTTTGCCATTTCCTTCTTCAATAGATAAAGGCAAACAGAGGATAAGTGACTTGCCCAGGGTAACACAGCTGGTAAGTGTCTTAGGCTGGATTGAACTCAGCTCTTCCTGACTCTGGACCCAGAGCTCTGTTCACTGAGCCACCTAGCTGCCATGCCCCAAAAATGTGTCTCATTCTGCATCTGGTATCCATCACCTCTCTGTCTGAAGCGGGTAGTATGCATATTCCTCATGGGTCCTCTGGAATCCTGGTTGTCACTGCATCGATCAGAGTCCTTAAATCTTCAGGTTTTAAATCTTCTTTACTTGCCTTTTGAAGTAAGTGGATCTTGAATTAAGCCTTGAAAGGAGCCAGAAATTCCAAGAGGTGGTGGCGATAAGGTTGGAGAACATTCCTGGATGGGTGATAGCCTAGACCAGAGGTTCCCAAACTTATTTGTCCTACTGCCCCCTTTTTAAAAAAATTACTCAGCTCCCCCCTGGAAATCTACTTTCTTTATCCCTTCAATGGTTTTTTTTTTATTTGAAAAACTTCAAAAAAATAAATTTTTTTTAAAATGACACATCTTAAATTTAATAATTTATTGTAAATTTGTGGGTTTTTTCCAGCATTGAAATTTTGATGACACAATATTATATCATGTAACTATATAGTATTGTATTGTAAACAAGCCATCGCATGCACATATTCCTGCTGATACATGCTGGACTTCCCAACAATGCGCAACATGTTCCCCTGCCAACACTTGCTTATTAAGACCTGAAGGCAGACTTGACCATGATTGGTTATAACTTGCATTTTGTGTGTTTATTTGGAAAACAACGTAATCACTACAGCTTTAACTCTGTTATGTAATCAATGAAATATGCACGAACAGCTTTTTCAAAATTCTCTTCTCTTCTTTTCTTTCCTTATACTTCTACTGCCCCCTCATTTTTATTTAAAGTCCCCTAATAGCACCAAGGCTACTACTGCCCCCCCCATCATTCCAGTGCCCCTCAGTGGGCAGTATCACCCACTTTGGGAACTTATGGCCTAGACAAAGGTGCAGTAAATAACGCAAATGTTTTTACAGATGAGGAAGTTGCTATTAAGAGAAGTGACTTACCCAAGGTCAAACGGCTAGTACGTGGCAATACTAGGATTCAAACCCAGGTCTTCTGACTCCAAGACCATTCTACCTCACCACTAGTATAATGACAAGTCTATCATTCTCCCAACCTTTACTTTTCAATCCTAAAAGGTTCAATGATTTTCCAAAGCCACCAGGAACTACAACAAACCTTCCTCAGCTCAGTGCTTAACATCACAAAATAGATGTCAAGGTTCTGTCCTTACAATTATGGGTACTTATAAAACTTTTATCAATGGATGGCCTTTGGATGCCATCGATCCTCCTCTGCCTACCCTTCTTGTTTCACTCGCCCCTATCCTGGCTCTCATCCTGGGTTGCTCCATGTTGCCAGCAAACTGAAACAGTGAGCAGGGCTATGTCAGGGGGTCTACATACAACCTGGACAGCTGAGTGCTTAGAGGAGGGGAAAGACCGGTGGGCATGGCTGAGAGAAGGCTAGTTGATCAGAGGCCAGGGTACATATGCTTCATCATGCCAACATCAGATGCCACCTTGAGGGTGGTGTCTCTGAGATATGAGGTCAGGCTGATCTCACCGTTGATATCAAATGGATCTCCCTGGCTCCAGGGCTAAATACACAGGGCTGATTTCATCATCACTTCCTCCCACCAGCTGGTGGCCTGGATTCTTCTGGTCTCTTTGTGTGCCATGGACTCCCTTAGTAGTCAGGTGAAGCCTGTGGAGCCCTTCTCAGAGTAATGTTGTCAAATAATTGAAGGAAAGGCTAAAATTCAGGTAGAGGTTAGTGAAAATAATGATACATTTTTTTCCCCATCCAGGGTCACAGACCCCTTGAAACCTACCCATGGGTCTAGGTTAAGAATTTTTATTCCAGGGGTCCTTATAAAATTGGAAACGCCTTTGATATAGAGTATAGAAAAAAATTCTCAGGAGAAAGGGGAAAGACGGGGGAAAGAAGGACTGTTATTTAAATCTAATGTCCCAATTTGGAGCAACGTAAGGGGAGAGAGGGAGGGGGAGGATAAACAGAATCATTACAAAGCTCCAGTACAAGGTTGTGTAAACATCAGGTATTCCAGGGGCAGAGATTAACCAGAGAAGTAGGTGATTCCCCCAGGGCTGTCCAGAGGTATTTTGATACCCAGCTCCTCACTCACCATCGCCTATGACATCCACATGAGGCTGTATGTTGTAATCCCTGCAGCTGCAAGTATCCTCAGTCCCCAAACAGCCTTCTATTATTTTCTGGTAGATATTCTGTATAGACTTTAATATATTAAGTAAATTAAATAAACACATAAATGTTGTTTCCCGCCCCCCCCCATAGAATGGAAGCTTCTTGAAGACTTTTCATTTTTGTCTTTGTTTCTCCAGACCCTAACACAGTGCTTGGCACATAGTAAGCACTTAATAAATGATTTTTTAAAAATTATATTTCATTTCATTAAATATTTCCTGATTATGTTAAATTTTTTTAAACATTCATCTTTTAAATTTTGAGTTCCAAATTCTCTACCGCCCTCCCATCCGTCCCACACCCATTGAGAAGGCAAACATCATAATGCCCATTATACATGTGAAGTCACACAAAACATTTAATAAATGCTTATTGATTGATTGTCATGGATAGAGTGCTGGAATTGGAATCAAGATGAGCTGGGTTCAAATCCTACCTCAGCTATTTACTAACTGTCTGACCCTGAGCAGGTTATGTAACCTCTCTCTACCTCAGTTTCCTCATCTACAAAATGGGGATCATATTATCACCTACCTCATAGGATTGTTGGATCAAATGAAGTAATGTAGGTAAGATACCTTGCAAACCATATAACACCATACAAATGTTAGTTGTCATTATTGTTATTATTTATAATAGAATTATTACCCACTTATCCCTTAGCACTGTGGCAGTAGACACAGATAGAGTTTCTGACCTAGGGAAGTTCCCTCTCTGATGGCCTGCCCCAGTAGCACCACAAATCAAACATGCCCAGAACTGAGCTCATCAGTACGGAATAACGAAGAGAACACCAGACTTGGATGAAGAAGACCTACATTCATGCTTTGGCTCAACCACTTGCTAGCTGCATCACCTTGGTCCAGTCACGTCATTACTCTTCATTCTGAATGGGAGTGTAAACTATTATTATTTCCCCTAATGCCAGCTCTTCCACCATTCTAGTTCAGGGCCTTGTTACTTCATGGATGGATTATTGCAATAATCTCCTCCCTGTCTCTAGTTTCACCTCTCCTCTAATCCATCCCACACATTGCTACTAAATCAATCTTCCCAGAACAGCTTCTTACACCCATTGTACTCCTTTGTCTTTTATTCAAATACCTGCGTTCATTTATTAATTCATTTTAAAATAACAATAAGAAACCCATTATACATTAACATAACGTTTTCATGAAGAGTAACTATTTTCCAAAATAAAAAATGAGTGAGAAAAATTATATTGTTTTACATATTTTTGCAGATCTTTTTAATGTCTGCCTTAGTAGAAGACAATTGAGTTCTCTTATCTGCTTTTACATTCATTCTCTTGTGATACATTGTTTTGGTTGACATAAAAAAGAAAATCTGGCCTCACACAGCTATGTAGTTGGAAAAGGAAGGAGGAATATTAGAATAGGCAAATAATGTTTTAGAATTATTATGAAAATAATTTTGACCTTGTGGACCCCCTGAATGGGGCTCATAGAGATCCACAGGCCATACTTTGGGATCTGCTGCTAGGAGAGATTAAATATGAAATGATATATATGTATCAATAATGCTTATTAAAAGCAGCAATTTTTTAGCATGGAAAATAAGCTGAATTTATTAAAGTTTGTTCCTAAATTTCCCAAACCTTTATTTATTCTAAAGGTACTATTCTTGTTGTTCAGTCCTTCGGTTGTGTTTGACTCTTGTTGACTCCATGGAGCATAGCACACCAATACTGCCCGTGGGTTTTTGTTGGCAAAGATACTGGAGTGGTATGCCATTTCCTTCTCCAGTGGATATTACATAATCCAAGGGTATTGCATAGTCATAGACCTCTCAGTCTAGAATTGTTTTAAGCCACAAAATATTCTTCCACCAAATTTCTTTGAGCAGTGCCAGTCTAAGTCCTTGAGGAGTCTTGACCTGCTCCTAGGGTAGCATTCTTTCTCTCAACTTTTGTAGTGTTTGTTGCATGTAGCACTCTGTCTTTTATTGTTACTTCTTTTGCTTTTTCTCCCAAGATGGATCGGATACTGTTGGAAGTCTGGGTCAGTCCTTCAATTAGCATTTTGCAGTTAATAGAGTGCTGGGCCTGGAGTCAGAAAGACTCATCTTCCTGAGTTCAAATCCAGCTTCAGACACTTACTAGCTATATGACTCTGGAAGAGTCACTTAATCCTGTTTGCCTCAGTTTCCTCATCCATAAAAGGAGCTGGAGAAGGAAATGGTGAACCATTCTAGTATCTTTGCCAAGAAAACCCCAAATGGGGTCACAAAGAGTCGGACACGACTGAAAAACAACTGAACAACAACAACAAAAACACTTACTATGTTCCAGGTACTGTGCTAAGTGTTGGTGATATAAAAAGAGTCAAAAGATAGTCAGTCCCTGCCCTCAAGGAGCTTACAATCTAATGGGGGAGACAAAAGGCAAACAAATATGTACAAATGAGCTACATACAGGATAAATGGGAAATAATAAAGAGAAGGCAGTAGAATTAAGAGGGGCTAGGAAAGGCTTTCTATATAGAAGATGGAATTTTAGTTGGGAGTTGAAGGAAGCCAGGGAAACCAGTAGGTGGGGAAGAGGAGAGAGAACATTCCATGCATGGTGGACGGCCAGAGAAAGTGTCCAGAGCTGTGAGATAGACTGACGTTTCGGTAGAATGGCGAAGAGGCCAGTGTCACTGGATTGAATAGTACATGACTGAATCTTCTAGCACTTTGCAACCTCAGGGCCCCACCCAAGGACCTATCCATAGCAGGCCATTTCTACCTGACTCCACTCTCCCTCTCCAGGATTATCTCATACCACTCCTTCATAGTTTATGTTTCAGCCAAACTGGACTACACTCTATTTCCATAGACTGATAGATCGAAATTTGGAAGAGACCTCAGAGTCTATTCTATCCCCCTCATTTTATAGAAAAAGAAACTGAGGCCCAAGGAGATTAAATGACTTACCCAAGGTCACTTGAGTAATAAACATCAGAGACAGAATTTGAACCCAGGTCCTATTACTCCAGAGCTAGTACTCTTTCCATTGTACCACACAGCCTCCCTAGCCATCATCCTGCCCATCACTAGACTTTTGCTTATGCTGCCCCACCCTGATGTTTGGAATGGACTCTCCCTTCCCACCACTGACCCCAGTCCATTGAAACCCTTCCCTCCTTCAATAACCAATTGAGATGCCGCCATGAAGCCTTCATCAAACTCCACCTACCCATCCAGATCAAAGTGATTTCTCTTTCCTTTAAATTTCTCATAGCATTTTCCCCTTGTTAAATTCTACCTTATATTATAATCATTTGTGTATATGCTGTATCTTCTCCCACTGGACTATAAGCTCCTTGAGGGCAGGTACATAATTTTTTTATTGGAAGCCTTCCCCAAGCCCTCTTAATTCTAGTGAGTTCCCTCTATTAATCGTTTCCCATTTATTCAGTATATCACTTGCTTTGTATATATTTGTTTGTATGTTGTCTTCTCCATTAAGTTGTAATCTTCTTGAAGTCAGGTACTGTCTTTTGCCTCTTTTTTGTACCCTTAGTGCTTAGCACAGTAGTAGATGCTTAATAAATATTTGTCTGATTGATTAATGATTAATAATTGATTAATTAATGTTTCCACTAGTCCAAAGTCCCACGTTAAGCACTGGAGGGTACAAAGACAAAAATAATATAATCCTGTCCGTTGGGGGTAATTTGAGGAAGGACAGAGCACTGTGGGGAGGACGGTGGAGGGAGATCCAGGAGAAAATCTTTAGGGAGGAGGTAATATCTGAACTGAGTCTTAAAAGAGTCTTAAAAGAAGATGAGTTTAAGAAAAGCTAGTAGCCCAATTTGACTGGAACACAAGAATTCTAGGAGTTAGTCATTCACAAGATTAGATTGTGTGAGCACCTTGAGTGCCAGGACTGTCTCTTGCCTCTTTTTGTATCCCTAGAGCTTAGCATAGTGCTTGGAATATAGTAGGTGCTTAATAAATGCTTATTGACTGACTGACTGAAAGAGAGGAAGGACATCTCTATTGTAGATCTCCCAATATGACACCAAAGCGAGTTCCCTAACAAAAGTATTTTGATGATGATGAAAAATAGAAAGAATAAAAGACCTAGGGAGTCATTCTTTCTGTAGTGGGTCAGACCTCTCTCTTCATCATTTTCCCAGGCTCCTCCCTCCTCACTTTCTCCAGCTTATGATGCCACATCTAATGACAAAGCCCTTGAGACAGCTCAGTGCAGTGGGTTAAGCACTAGATTTGGAGTCAGGGTTCGAATCCTGGACTGTGCTACATGCATGACCCTGGTCAAATTGCTTAACTTTTCTGGGCCTCAATTTCCTTATCCGTAAAAGGAGGGGTGAGACTCGCTGACCTCTAAACCCCGCTCTAGTTCTCAGTCTATTGTGGTTGTGCGTCTATGTAATTGGTGACAGAGAGGTAATTTCTTGGCACACTGGAGGAGGGGCTTTCTTGGGGACTACGCTGGTGAATCTTTCAAATCCCTCCTGCCTCTAGGGTTCATATGATTAAGAGCCCATATTCCAAATGATTGTCCAAATCCTTTTTCCATCTCTTCCTATCTCCTTGAAGAAGCCACCCAAAAATGGGAGGAGAAGAGGTCCCTTAGCTAAGTCTCCTCCCTTTTCCCCTCTTTGTTACATGGGGGCTAACAGAAAACCTTACCCTGGAGAGCAGCTGTTTGCCTCATCCATCTGATGGCTGGATTAGCCCAGACAATGTTGGTGAGGTCTCTAAAACTGGCAGAGGTCAGGAAAACCAAAACTTTGCTCCATTAGCCAGTATTTTTGTTCTAGGGAAGATGATCAGATTAATGTGAATGTCGAGGATAGCCTTAAAGGAGAAAGGAGTGATAAATAGGTGGCAGGTAAAGGCCTTGATGAGTCACATGGGTTTTTTTTTTTTTTTATTAGAGCTGTGATTTGATTGGTAAAGGGAATGTCCAGTGAGAGAATTCCTACCAATGCAGACTTGCACCTGCTCTGTGATTTATAATCTTAGAAAATGCCTGAAAGGCTTTGACTTAGCCAAGTCATACAGCCAATATGTTTCCAAGGTAAAACTTGAACCCAGGTCTTCCTGACTGCAAGGCTAGCTTTCTTTTTTCAGGATGAAAATGATAGTTCATAGAATATTAAAAATTTTTTTTTCTAAATTAATTATTTTAATTAACAAAATTTTATTTTTTTTGCCCGTCCCCAACGATGGAAAATAAAAAACAAAACACTTATAATGAATTGTTGTTATTATTTAATCATTTCAGTCATATCTGACTCCTTGTGACCCCATTTGGGATTTTCTTGGCAGAGATACTGGAGTGGTTTGCCATTTCCCTCTCCAATTGTAACAAATATGCATAAGCAGAGCAAAATCTTGCATTAACCATGTCCAAAAACATATCTCTCATTCTGCATCTTGAATCTACCATTCCTCTGTCAGTAGACTGCATGGCTCATCTAGAATTGTGGTTGGTCATTGCATGGATCTGAATTCTTTAGTCTTTCCAAGTTGCTTGTCTTCACAACTTTGTTATTGTCTGAATTGTTCTCTTGGTTCTGCTCTCTTCACTCTGCATTATTTCATATAACTCTTCCCAGGTTTCTCTGAAACCATCCTCTTCATTTCTTGTAGCACAATAGAATCCATTACGTCCCTATACCACAATTCATTCAGCCATTCCCCAGTTGATAGGCACCTCCTTGTTTTCCAGTTCTTTGCCACTACAAAAAGACAGTTCTCTATCCACTCAACCACACTGTCTTGCAACAGGGAAGGAGTGAGGGCAGTTACTGTTATTCCCATTTTTCAAGTGAGACACAAAGAGGCTAATTGACTTTCCCAAGGCCACATAGCTCATAAGCAGTAGGATAAGCCCTGGTGTTCTGACACCAAGTCCATTGCTTCCCCCTCCACCCAGACTATACTGCATTGCTTATGGTCATGTAAAAGAAACTCAGTAAACACTTATTGATTTCCCATCCTTTATAATGGGATACAGCCAGTTCAATAGAATGGCCTAATCTCCTGTACAGTAGTTATGGGTGTATTTGTTTAGTTGGTGACAGAGAGAGCCTTAGCAGGAGGATGATCCTAGCTAATGAGGTTGCCTGAGGGATGCCTCCTACTGCCTGTTTACCTACTTAGACTAGGACCCTAGGGACTTGGGGAGGGCACTCACTTGGCTTCCTGAGCAATTCAATTGAGAATGACCTTTCCTCAGACTTGCCTAGGAATTGACTCCTGCACAAACACACGCTGGCCCCAGGTGTCCTGGTGATAAGAATGAGAGTTAAACTAGTATCACAGAACTTGGAAGGTATATCTAAGGCCACCCCTCCTTGTTCCCCTGGGGAGGCAATATGTGTATGGGAAGTGATGTCATGCAGAGCTGAGATCTAAGTGAGGGTTGGGATGAGGGCTGGCCTACCATGGAATAAAATCCCAACTTGAACAATCTTTGACTCTAGGAGACCTTTGGGTAGCCTTCAGGATAAGGGTCCTTTTGGGAGAAGAAAGGCTTTGAGTAAGTGGGTGAAGGGTTGAATATCTCAGTATTTTCTGTTCTCAAATTTTCTTAAGACACTGTCTGGATTTCTCCTTTCTCTACTTTGTATTATACGTATTAGTGCACATTCATGATCTTATCCCTACAGCTAATTTCTGAGCAGTCCTTGGAATCTACTGGCTTAACACAGCCAGAGAAACTAGTCAGGGTAGCCACAGCTTTCTCCAAAACAGATGCAGGGCTGTGACAACAGCCAAAGGCAAAATCAGCCAGGGCACAGATAGAATGTGATGGTCAAACCCCAAGAGTCCAGGAATTGGAGAAGAGCCATGATTGAAGGCCAGACTAGCATAATGAAAAGGGGCAATATTTATGACGATGTATTTGACTGAATCTCTTGTATTTTCCTTGTGAATAAGAAGAGAGAGAGGGAGACTGAATGATCATCTACTCAGGAGGGTTTCAATTGGTTGAATGACTGGCCTCAAGAAGATTAATTAATGGTTTGATAATAACCTGAAAAGTGATCTCTAGACTAGGCCCTGTTTCTGTTCAATATTTTTATGAACAACTTATTCTTTTTTTTAAAAAAATCTTATTTTTTTCCTAATTACATGAAAAAACTATTTTTAATATTTGTCTTCAAAATTTTTGAGTTCCAAATTCTCTCCCTCCTTCCCACTTCTCCCCATGCCTAAGGCATGGAGCAATTTGATATGAGCAATACATGTGCAGTCTTGCAAAACATATTTCTAGATTAGTCATGTTGTGAAAGAAAACATAAAAAACCACTCACAAAAAAGCAAAAAATAGTGTGCCAAATTTGATCTGCATTCAGACTCCCTCAATTCTTTCTGAGGAGGTGGAGAGCATTTGTCATCATATTGCTGTTGTTCAGTCATTTTCAGTCATGTCCTACTCTTTGTGACCTTGTTTGGGGTTTTCTTGACAAAGATACTGGACTGGTTTGTCATTTCCTTCCCCAGCTCATTTTACAAATAAGGAAGCTGAGGCAAACAGGGTTAAATGACTTGCCCAGTGTCACACAGACACACAAGTGTCTGAGACAGGAATTAAACTCATGAAGATGAGTCCTCCTAACTCCAGGCCCAGCACTCTATCTACTTTATCACCTAGCTGCCCGTTTTTCATCATAAGTCCTTTGGAACTGTCTTGGATCATTGTGTTGCTGAGAATAGCTAAGTCATTCATAGTTGATCATTGTATGATATTGCTGTTACTGTATACAATATTCTCTTGGTTCTGCTCACTTCACTTTGTATTAGTTTATGTAAATCTTTCTAAGTTTTTCTGAAAGCATCCTGAACAACTTATTCTTAAAATCATAATGTCATAGATTTAGAGCTAGAAGAGACCTCAGAGGCTGTTGAGTTCAACCAACTCATTTTATAGATGAGGAAACTAAAACTGAGAAAGGTTAAGTGATTTGTCCGTGTTCACACAGTTAGTCTGAGGCAAAATTTAAACTCAAGTCTTCCTTACTCCAAGACCAGGGCTCTCTTTCACTGTGCTACCTAACCACCTCTAAAACTCATTCATATCTGTCGCATGCCATCAAGTACACAGGGGATACAAAGCTGGAAGAGATCGTTAATATGTTAGATGATATCTGGATCAAAAATGATTTCTATAAGGTACAATGGTGGGCTGAATGCAATAATGGAAAAATAAAAAGTGAAAAACATGAAGCCAAATGCTTAGGCTCAAAATACCAAATCCACCAGTACAGGATGGAGGAAAATGTGACTTGCTAACCATTCATATAAAAGAAGTCTTGGGGTTCTAGTTGGCTACAGGCTTGGTATGAGGCAAACGTTTCCCCACATTATGTGGCAATCAAAGAGACAGACAGACAGAGACACAGAGAGAAAGGGAGAGGGGGTGGAGGGAGGAAAAGAGGAGGGAGAGATCATGAAGTCGACGACGAGCACTTTCATGTGGTTGGACTGGGACAGAAGAAAGGTCCAAGGGAAGAACAATAACACGTCTCAGAGATGACACCATGAACTTCCTACAGGTTAATTTGCAGTAAAATGGACTCCTTGATCTTAAGTTCACTAGGGTTGTTAACTCTGCTGTAAAGAGTTGTAACTCATAGAAAGAAGAATTTCTTGGATTCATTCTGGGGCACATAGAGTGATGAACTTCCTAGTGATCACCAGAGGATACCTACAAGTTGATACCAGTGAATGTCTGCCCACGAGAGAATTCTGTAAGACAGCTTGAGAGAATACTGGAGAAGGGTGCCATTTCAACTGGACTGCAGCTTCAGTCATCAGGGATATGGGAGTGGCAATAGGATACAAGAGACCCAAGTGTAAAAAGAGAAATCCTCCTGCTGGGCTTATGATACTGGAGAAGAAGACTGAACGTAGAAATCCATGGGACTTGAAGGTGCTGTAATTCCCTTGGAGATTGCTTTAATGTTCTTTGAATATTTCTTTCCTACAAATACAACTTTGCTTTGATGTATCATGGATTAAGTGATTCCAGATCCAAAAGACTTGCTGCTAGTATTCTGTTAACATTTTTGCCAATGACTTTTTGTTAACTCTATCATTCAACGAACTTCTAGCAAGCACCTCTGTTCAGAGTACTGTACTAGAATAATGGAGATAAGAAAGTTTAGATTAAGATTGGCTCCATCCCTTCCTGGAGTCTGCGGTCTGGAAAGAGCACAAAGCATAACTATGTAACTATAATACACAAAGATCACTATAAAACATAAAACTATATGATAAGGGCATTACTTGAGAGACAGTGTAAAGTAGTGGATAGGAAGCTGGCCTTGAAACCTGGAAGACCTCATTTCAAGGGCCTCTTCTGAAACATACCGACTATACAACCTTGGGCAAGTAACTTCCCTTTCCAGTGCTCTAGGCAAGTCTCTAAGACTATAATTGCAGAGAAGGTACTTATCTTCATAGGTAGAGGACATTTCTTCAACTGGAAGTTCCTTATATCAACCATATCATAAGTTCATAAGTTCAGTCCCTATCCCAAAGGGCATTACTTTCTTTGATATTTTCATTGTTCTGTGATCTCATTGATTTGAGGTATTCTCCAATAACACAGATGGAAACCCACCTATGCCTGCCCATCCCTGTCTGACTTTCATTCATTTCTCCCATAAATTCATAAAAATTGGGAGGGGTGACCCAATACACTGTGGGCCTTCACCATGTTTTTCTGATATTGTATGGATACCAGTCGAGGATGCAGGCTGTCTGTTAGTTTTTCTTTGCTCTTGCTACTTTACTGGTCCATCACTTTTAGCATCTCTAGTGGCATTCTTTACCATTTCTTCCGTACATATCACAGTCAGGATGGTAGGCAGTCTTCAGTTATTTATCACTTCCTTTGTGATGGGTAGGACAAACTTTTTTTTTTATAAATTGAAATGTATTTTAAACTTAAATAAAAAATAAGAAAAGAAAAGAAAACATTGCCATGTACACAGCAGAATATAAAAGAGGATTCAATATAAAGCAATGAATTTCCATTTCAAGAAAACCTACATAACAAATTCTACACATTGTTTTCAAAGCTCTCTATCTTTTCTTTGCT
This sequence comes from Vombatus ursinus, assembly GCF_900497805.2. Lineage (NCBI taxonomy): Eukaryota > Metazoa > Chordata > Mammalia > Diprotodontia > Vombatidae > Vombatus > Vombatus ursinus. Next base: position 41,308,376 of record NW_020954576.1, read on the forward strand.
TCCTTGCATGTTTTCTTTTGTTCTTTGCTATGCACTTTTCACTTTATTTTTTTCCCCTTCCACCCCTCCACCCCTGAGGAGGTACAATTAGACACAGTTACACACACACACACATACATATAAATAGATATTCATAAATATACACACATATACACATATACACTCAAATGCATATACATAAGACCATATATGCTTATTTCCACTTATCTTCTGTTTCTCTGTAGGTGGATAGCATCTTCCTTCATAAGTCCAAGTCCTTCCATATTTTTCTAGGACAAACTTTTGAGCAATTATCTTTCTCATTTAGAAGGCTCTATGACATTCCAGGGCTTGATGCAATTAGCACAATGTCGTCCAAAAACAGAAACATCTGCAGTGTAAGTGCATTAGTGAGTTGCAAAATAATGTACTTGCAGAAGGAAGTCAGAAATAAGTCCTTTAAAATATGGTACTGATGGGGAAGGGTGGTTTGTGAGGTTTATGGAATGTTCTATTTAGATAGCAGATTTTAAATGACTTGCAATCATTAAAATGAAAGATAAACATAAGATATTATGATTGTATATCATAAGGTAAGATAAAAGGGAAAGAAAAGGTCTTCAAGAAGGTTCTACAAGAGAATGGGGGTGGGAGGGAATATTAGTTTGAAAAAAGTAGGCAGAATGATTGAAGTCCAGGAATTTTCCATTAGACAATAAGTGGGAAAAGCATAGACGATTTTGTCACATAGTGCACATTCATAGATGAGAGTATACTTATAAAATGTTCAGATGACAGGAAAGGGAGAGATAGGTAGTACTCCATATAGTCCTGCTCTTCATTGGAATTGTATTAGGGACAGAAAGACAAGGTCTATGACTCAGCTTAGCCCCCTCCTATCCCTGAACAGGCTGGAAGAGATAATGGTGCAATTCTGAAGGAGATGGAGTTCAGTATCTGGAGCTAAGTGGCTTGGAACACTGGTATCTTAAAAACACCTAGCGCTTTGACTTTGGAGGACCTTATTACTACAAATCACCATACTCTACCTTGCTGTGTAGACACATTTTTTAGATAGAGGTGAGGGGGGCTGCATCAACCTGAGCTAAATGTTGTACCTTTGCTGAGTTTCCTTTCTATGCTTTGGCTTAGTAAATCTCCTTTTGTCAATGGTTATATAGATATAGATGGATAAGTAGATATTATCTACAGATGTCTCATTTTGTTCCAATTCTGAACCTGCAGCCTATTAAATCTGGCATGAAACCTTGTGGCAAGAACTGTTTTGGTGGTATTTGGAGAGTCCTTTCAGTAAAAAGTGAAAGAAGAGGGAGGTGAGTCATGATGCTGAGTAAGAGGAAGCAACTGAATCTCGTTTTCTCCTATCCCTTCTCTACAATGAACTACAAAAGTGGTGTCAAACTCAAATAGAAATAGATCCCTGTAGGTCATATATTGACTTAGAAAAACACAAATGAACATTATCTGTGTTGTATTACATTTTTGTTTATTTTGTTAACATTTTCCAATTACATTTTAATCTGACTCAGGAGTTTTATGGAACAGCTTACAGCCCTCAAGTCACAGGTTGGACACCTATGAGCTAGAAAATACACAAAACTGAATTCAGATTGGGAAACTCAAGAATAAATCATGTTGTTCAGCCATTTCAGTTACGTCTAACTCTTCATGACCCCATTTGGGATTTTCTTGGCAAACCTTGGAAAAAGCAGTATAAAACCTTACTGAAGAAAATAACTCCTTGAAAATTAGAATTAGCTCAATGGAAGCTAATGACTCCATGAAACATCAAGAGATAATAAAACAAAGTTAAAAGTCTGAAAAATGGGGGAAAAAAGTGAAATATCTCACAGGAAAAACAACTGATATGAAAAACAGATCAAGGAGAGATAATTTAAGAATCATTGGACTATCTGAAAGATGTGAATAAAAGAATCTAGGCATCATATTTCAAGAAATACAGAAGGAAAACTGCCCAACTATAGGTAGATAGATAGATAGAGATAGAGAAGGTGTATTTATGTGTATATATACATATATGCATATATATGTGTGTGTATATGTATATGCACCTATACACACCTATATATTGATGTATGTGCTTACATACACCCTTGTCAATTCCTGTTTGGTGGTTGTTTTGTCCTTCAATCTCTGGGACTTCATTCTTTGTCAAATATACATAGATATTAGATAGAATATAGATATAATAAATATGTTATAGATCTAGATCATAGATAAATATCTATCTATGTAGATAGATATATCTGAAATACAACTAGATATCATATGGGTCTTATATACACTTATGAACATCTTGTTCATGCATATCATTAATATGCATCACTCAGTGGACCTCATAGAACTAATTACCTCTGTGACATTAGACAAATTACTTAACCTCCCTGAGCCTGAATTTCCTCAACTATCAAATGAAGGCGATAGGCTAAATAGCCTCTGTGGCCCTCCCAGCTCTGTCTTCAAGCCTATGAGCTTCAAAGCTCTCCTTTCTTAGTTCTCTACTTGTTTGATGTTCAGTGGACTCTGTGCATACATGTGGTGGACTAGAAAGAAGAGCTTTTCTTCAGCTAAAAACTGCATGTGATCTTAGATTGCATTAGGAGAAACATCATGTCCAGAACTAGGCACATTGGCTCCACTTGACTCAAAGGATCATAGAACTAGCGCTGGGAAGGTCCTCAAAGAGCAGCTAGTCTAGCTCCCTCATTTTATAGATGAGGAAGTTGCTCTGCCCTGGTCGGACCAGACTTGGAGCATCACGTTCAGCTTTGGCCAAACCATTTTAGGGAAAGCGCAGATAAGCGGGAGATTAACTAAGAAGGTGAAGAGCCTCAAGTCCCGTGCCCTAGGAGGATAGTCTGAAGGAACCAGGGATATTTAGCTTGGAGAAACAAGGCTTAAGAGGGATGTGATAGTCGTCTTCAAGTATTTAAAGGGTTATCATGTGGAAAAGAGACTAGATTTGTCAGACTTGGTCCCAGAAAGCCAGATTAGGAGCAGTGGGGTAGAAGGTGTAAAGAGGCAGATTTAGTCTTGAGACAAAGAAAAACTTCCCAACAATTAGATGTCGCCCACATAGCTCTGGGGACTTCACAGCTCTCAGATGGATGGATGGATTGGATCTTGCATGGATCAATCAGATCCTCCAGAGTAGACCCTTTAAGGGTCTAAGCGTACATTTCACTGTAAGGGTCTAAAGATAACTCTGAGGGTTTATGAGATTCTCTCGCACTTTCAACTCAAGCCCCTATTCCAGTGTGTTTTTTCTAATATCAAATGCTAATTATCTCCTCAATATAATCTAAGCAGTTCCATTTAACATCTTCTCAATCTATTGATACAATTGATTAGCATTTCAATATCATTTAACCAATTAAAATCAACTCACTTTTCCAAAGGGATATACAGAGAAACTACAAAAAACAGTACAAAATATCTCTCCTCTCCACACCCTCCCTCAACACCCAGGTGCACACTTTTCCCTACACTACCTCTGTCTGTGGGGAGGGGAGGCTCAGTTGCTGTAAAGCATTCACCCCCACCAAATTCACTTTTGAATTGGTATAGCCAAAGGACAAGTTGCTCCGTTTTTGCTGCCTTTGTTGCACTGCTATCGATCAATCAATAAACATGTACCAAGTGCCAACTATGTGCCAGGCCCTGTGCTAAGTGCTGGAGATATAATAAGAGGTAAAAAAGAGTTCCTGCCCTCAAGGAGCTTACAATCTAATAATTAAAAAATCTAAATCTAATTGACCCATTGCTATGTTGGGTCAAGCAGATGACTCAAGGTTTTACTCCTCATGGGGCTTAGCTGCTTGAAACTCTAGCGTGGGTCTTCTGGGGGCTTAATATTCTCAACATTCAAAGCTCACAAGATCAAAACCTAGTCCTTTCCATTTCTGATACTCCTTCACTTAAGGGAGGAACAAATAGGCAAAATAGGATTAGAAGCAGGGGTGTGCTAATAAATGATTAACAACTGACTCTCTGAAAAAAATGTATACATAACATACTTTTAAGCTTAATCTGCATTAGCAACATCTTAATCACTTTCTTCAGTCTAAACAATTTTCAACCAAACAATACATCAAACCTTGATTTATAGTGTTTGACCATTTCTGAGGTGTAGATGACCACGCCAAAAATTTAACAAGCAGCTTTGTCTAGCAGGTATGAGCTGGTCAGTAGCAACAACAGGGCCATGTATGTAGTCATAGCTTCATGTTGACCAGATGGAAGAGAAAGACAAGAAGTAGGCCACTGGAGCAATTATTGCCTCTTCACTCAAAAATATTCTGAAATGGAATTTCAGGAGGTAGCTGTTGCCACATCACTGGAGGTCTGCAAGCAGAAACTGGATGACCATTTGTCAAGGATATTTTAGGAGGAATTCTGTTGAGGTAAGGGTTAGAATAGATGGCTTCTATCTCTGAGATTCTGTGACTCGTGCTAATGAATGGTTCATTTTTTTTTTTTTTACTGAGGAAAGGAAATATTGGGATTCTGAGGATGAGATATGAGAGGGTGGTCCATGTGTGTGGGGTCTACGCAAATATGGACACCTAGGTAGGGTCAAAAGATTATAAATTCAGAGCTGGAAGGGACCTTGGAAGTCTCCTCATTTTACAGATTCAAACAAACAAATAAACAAAAAACCCAAGGCCTAGAGAGATTAAGTAATTTGCCTAAATTCATGTAAGAAGTAAGACAGAACCAGAAGTGAACCCAGGTCTTTTGTCTCCAAGTGCTATGGCTTAGCAACCTTGGGCCAAGTGAATGTTGCATTGTGTCAAAATTGTTTTTCTTAAAATCCTCTCTTCCTCCCAAATGATTTGGGAAAGGCAGCCCATAAAGATGTTCCTATCCTTTCTGCAATGCTGACATCTGGCTACAGGCTGCTCTCCCCCAAAATCTCCTTTCCTCTGCTGCCCCTTCCTCTCTATCATAGTGTTTTAAATCTTACCACCTCCCCCCCTTCTCCAACTCTCCTTTCTTCTCACTCTCTAACTTCACATCACCAATTTATTCATCAAACACCATCTGTGCAGTGGTGTTTGGGCCCCATTTGTGTCTCTGCAATGGATTCATTGTAGAATATTTAACCACAGACCAGCGATTTTCATTGATGCCTACTGGGGAGCGAAAAACCCAACTTCCTCTCCTAGTACAAATTTTCACTTAGTTAGGGTAATCACAAAGCCCCCTGCAGGCAAATGAATCAAAAATAAATCTGCTATCAATGCAGACATTAAACTCTCACTGAACAACTGTTCAGGGAAGGTCAGGCAGAAAAGCAGGGAGTATCCTAAGAGTGACTCTTTCCCTTCTCTTCTGAAGGGACCACAGAAAAATTGGGGACCGGGAAAGATGAGAGGGTTGAGATTTGTATTGCTCTCTGGAGCCTTGCCCCTAGACTCCTGGCATCAGTCAGTTCATTTTAGGAATATGGGGGTCAATTGAGTCAATCAATCAATCAATACAGGAATTTAATTGTTTTTATACCTGTTTCCATTATATTCTCAGAAAGAGTCATAGACAGAGAGTCATACTCTACCTTGGAGTGAAAACTTTCTTTCTAGTAGCTTAAAACACTTTATTAACATGATCTTATTTATACTCACAGTATCTATGGAGGCAAGGAAGGAAGGGCCATCACTGGGTAGTTACACTGTTGGAAAGGAAGGAACTGAGAGGCTCAATATCTTACAGTCATATAGTAGAAGAACAGAAGCCTGACCAGAGTCCCCATAGTCTTATGTACCAAACCTAGCATTTTAAAGGCTAGAATTAGGGGTCAAATAAGGTCCCAAACTTTGTTAGAATATTTGATTGTTTTTCTTAGTGTCCCTGGAGCCATAACTGTAGGCCCTCTATAGCCTCATATCAGTATCCCTGGCACTACTGCCTCCATAAAGATGTGTGTGTGTGCGTGTGTGTGCGTGTGTGCGTGTGTGTGTGTGTGTGTGTGTGTGTGTGTGTGTGTATGTATCGGGAAGGAGTCCTGTTCAGTGTTCCTGATTGGGTCCCTAGGAGGGACTGAGCCCTTCTAGAGCCTTCAACACTGTCTGGGAGCTCTGGGGTCAGGACTATGCATGAAGGTCTGGAGGAAGGCACTCTGGTTTGGAGTTGCCCTCCAGAATGGAAGCCTCCTCTTCAACCCCCAGGAGCCAAGATGTACTGCAGAGGTCAATTCAATTCAAATATTTCTTAAGAGTCTACTACGTGCAGGCCTAGGTGCCAAGGATACAAAGCAAGAAGAAATCAATCTTTACCCTCAAGGGGATTCCAAGGGGATACCACCTATACACAAACTGATTTTCCTATAGGGCAAATACAACCCTATCACTCCCTGCTCAATAGACTGCAGTGGCTGCCTCCCTCCCTTCTACCTTCAAAATCAACTATAAACTACTCTGTTTGGCAGTTAAAGCCTTCTACCACCTGGATCTAACCTACTTTTCCAGTTTTGTTACAGATTATTCCCTTCCATACATGCTTTGGGTCCACCCACATTGACCTTCTTACTGTTCTTCATACATGACATTCCATCTCCATCTCCTTGTCTTTGTACTGGCTCTCCTCCGTGGCTGGAATGCATTCCCTCCTCAGGTCTGTCTCTCAGAATCTCTAATTTCCTCTAAAGCTCAGCTCAAACATTACATGAGGCCTTTCCTGACTCTTCCTCTCCAGTTCCTAGAGCCTCTCCCTTCAAATTACATTATACATAATGTATGTGTATGTAAGTGTATATGTAGATAGATATAGATTAGATATGTGCACATGTTCATATACTTATATGAGATGTATAATAGCATAGTGGATAGAAAGCTGGCCTAGAAACCAAGAACATCTGGATCCAAATTCTGCTTTTGATACATACTAGCTGTATGATCCTAAGGAGGTTACTTAAACTCTCAGAGCTCTAGGTTAATTCTCTAAGACTATAATTTGCAGAGAAGGCATCTAATTCTGTACTGATAGAGGGAGTTTCCTCACCTAGAAGCTCCTATTACCAATGAAATCATAGGTTCAGTCTTTATCCTTATCCTTACATACCTATATATGTGCATATTGTCTCCCTTAACTAGATTTTATTTTTACCTTTGTCTTTATTTCTCCAGTACTTAGAAACAGTGCCTGGTAAACAGTAGGCATTTAATTCATGTTCTCTGATTCATTAATTTCTAGCCGTTGTTATATATACTCCACCCTTTGTAAAGAATTTTTTTCCTTTAAGCCATGGTCTAGAATCAGTAGTACCCAGTACTTAGTGTTTGTTACAATATTATCTAATGTCTATTGTAAAATAAGTTTATAAGCAACTGAGTGACTGAAGAACAGCAAAAACAAGCAGGCCCATGATGAAGGATGCTAGAGAAATGTAGCTTTTACTTTTTTTTTTTTTTTGTAGAAAGGGGTCTCAGTTGGCATATAACATTCTTACTTGGACTCGTGGGGCCAAACCTCTTCTCCTCTCCTTGTTGGCCAAAATTATGTCATCATCCAAAGCACATAGACCACGGCGCTGATTGCTATTTTATTTTTTGCTTATTCAGCTTCTAAAGATTCATGTGGCTGAGAAATATTTTTTTGCTCTCAATGTATTGTCTTTTAAGAGTTCATAATTCAGGGCAGCTAGGTGACAGAGTGGATAGAGCACCAGCCTTGGAGTCAGGAGGGTTTAAATACTGCCTCAGATACTTGCTAGTTGTATGACCCTGAGCAAGTCACTTAACCCCGATTGCCTCCAAAAAAAAAATTCATAATTCATTTCACATGAGTCAGTTCTGTCCCCATTCTACCCTCCCTCCTGCCTTCTTTAGACTGACTGTAAACTCCCTGAGGCTAGGAATCATGGCCTTTTGAAAAATTCAATTCTACAAGTATTTATTGAATATTTATTATTTTCCTAGTTCTATAATCAGTTTTGTAGTAGATCTGAAGAAGTAAAAGACTCAGCCCCTTCCTTCAAGGAGATTACAATTTAGTTAGGCAAATAAGACATGACTGTGTATCCTGGATACCAAAGGTATAGTGGAAGGCCTAGGGCATTGGGAAGCAGGGGGCTTGGGTTTTAGTACCCACAATTACTGTGGGATTTGGGGCAAGTTTTAGGCCTCAGTTTCTCCCGGTATCAAATGAGGGGAAAATATCTTACTAGTCTGGAAGCAGGGTGCTAAACTGTGTCATGCCAGGAGCCTCATTGTAACTCTAAGATCTGGAATTCTACAATTACAAAATAATTCTGTGATTAGCAAAATTGACTATTCTAGACAAGAAGCAACCTAGGAAGTCAGATAAGGGTGAGATTGTCATAGGCAGGAATCCAAAAAGGTTTTGGTAAAGGAGGAGGGAACTTGTGCTTTCTCTGTAAGATGAATTGGATTTGGAGAGGTGGGAGGTAGGGGAGGGGGCAGGGCTACGTTGGGGAACAGTATCTACACAGTCACACAAGTGAATACACCTTCCAACCACACACCTATCCCAAGGGTGAGGAAGAAGCATGTGCGGCAGAGAGTGCTAGATCTGAGTTCCAATCCTGACTCTTTTAATCACTATCTATGTGAAGAAGCTATTTCTCCTCTAGGACTCACTTTTCTCACTGCAAAAGGATGGGGATGGACTAGAGACCCCTGAATTTTGTGAGGCTTTAAATTTGTGACCAAGTGATTAGGATACCTTTCACAAGAGCACAGATTCTGGACAGGACCTTAACGATCATCTAGTCCAGCCTCCTCAATTTACAAAGGAAGAAATGGAGGCACAGAGAGGTCACAGGATCATAGCTTCATCAATCTACAGCTGGAAGAAAGCTAAAAAACTTTTAGTGCAATTCCCTCATTTTACAGATGAGGCTCAGGGAGGTGATTTACCCAAGGCGTCAGAGCAATGATTCAAATCCACAACTGCTGATTCTACTTGTGCTAGTAGAACTGTTGGGAGTGTTTGGATAGTGCTTGTTGACTGATTGATTTTTATCTTCTCTCAGAGGGAACAAGTGGAGACATGTAACCTTTTTCTTGTTATTTCAGTTGTGTCTGAACCTTTGTGACCCCTTTTGATGTTTTCTTGGAAGAGATACTGGAATGGTTTGCCATTTCCTCCTCCAGCTCATTGTACATATGAGGAAACTGAGGCAAACAGGGTTAAGAGATTTGCCCAGGGTCACATAGCTAGTAAGTGTCTGAGGCTGGATTTGAACTGAGGAAGAGGAGTCTTTCTGACTCCAGGCCCAGCACTCTATCCACTGTCCCAACCTAGCTGCCCACTCTGGTCACCATTAAATAAGGAGGGACAGTTGGGGCTTGGAAATGATGGATTTGGTTAGCACTCTAAAGGAGGTATTGTCAGTATGAACCTTGCTGTAGGCTGCACCTTCATGGTGCATCCTCACTGGATGTGAGAGTTCAGGGTGACTGGTGTAAGTGGTGATCGAGGCCAGAAGGAATTAAAGAATGCAATCTAGACCTAGACTTAAGAACCCTCATGTGTAGACCTTTCCTTATTACCTACAAACTACTCTTTGTAGCTAGGTGGCACAGTGAATAGAGTACCTGACCTGGAGTCAGGAAGACTAATGTTCCTGAGTTCATATCCAGCTTCAGACACTTACTCACTGTGTAACCTTGGGCAAGTCATTTGATTCTGTTTGCCTCAGTTTCCTCATACGTAAAATGAGCGGGAGAGGAGGAAATGGCAAACCACTCCTGTGTCTTTGCCAAGGAAACCCTAAATGAGGTCACAAAGAATCAGACACAACTGAAACAACTGATTGAACAACAGCAACAACACTGCTTGAGGGGACAACAGATGTCTCACCAGTAGGGAAGGGACTGCTCTAAGATTGTCCTCCTCCCCTGCCCTCCTTGTTTTCTGCTCTGTCTCAGGTCTTCTCAGGCCCCTGCCTCAGTTAGCCTCTTCCTCCCCATCCCCCTGGATTATACTTCTCAAAGCTAAATAGGCTTAGGTGAGTCTCCATGGTAACTGAGCATCACAAGCTGGGATGTGGCCAGCAGTTCATCAGGGAGAAACTGTGAGTCAAACCTCCCAGGACTCTTCTGGAGAACAGGAACCAGACAATCAGACAGACTAAGAAACACGGCCACAGCCCTGCTCCCTGGGAATCTCTCTTACCTATCTTACTGTTTTTCTCCTTCAGGAGGAGGGAGGGAGACAGAAAGGGAGAGAAAGCAGCAGCCAGCAGGAGCAGAGAGGAAAGGAAGAAGCTTAGTTAAAAGATTAATTTAGCAAGCCACACTCCTTCCCCGCCTCCCTCTCTCCCATCTCCCATCCCCATACGCTTATTCATCCTTCCCTATCATCTCATGGCTTCACAACACCTTCTCGCCTTTCCTTGAAAGGAGACAGACAATCCCCTCTCCACAACTGGAAACAGAAAGTGGTACACCTTCTCTGCCCAGAAAGTGCCAGCTATTGCAACCAACTTCAGAAATTCAGGTAAGAAGTCTGCCCACTTAGACATCTGTGCCCAGAGTAACACTTTGGCAACCAGAGCAGAATAAGTATAGAGGGGGGACAGAAGTCAGCACCTCATTTGGTCCAGTTCTGGGGCAGGCTTCAGGCACCAGGCACTAATTTCTCAGTCACCTTCCTCTCCGCTGGACACTGGTGCCTCCTGGGTGGTGTGTTTGATGGGAGTTGGGACAAAGCAATTTAGTTGAGGAGACCTGTCAAAACTTCTCTAAATGCAGGCTGGGAATGTGGTCCAGGTAAACTTTAGAGAAAATGTTCACTTTGATTAATTTCAGAGATGTGCTGGAACCAGTTTGAATAGCCTCTCTAGAGCAGATTGTTAAATTTTCAGTGTGAGCATTTACACTTCAGAAATTGGCAAATGCTACACATCAAGGGCTTGATTCATTGTTTTGTTGAAAATATTAATAATGCAGATTAAACTTAAAAATGTGTCTGGTAGACTTTTTTTTTTAAAAAAGAGCCAGTTGTTAAAACATTTGCCACAGCTCTACTGATTTAATTCAAGTACTTGACTAGGAACCCTGAAACATGTGTCACTGAATTTGTGTTGAGTCAGATTTTTGTCATTCAGGGCCAGCAAAGCCAGACTGGCGGTTATCCAATATCCCCAATTGTCCTCTTTCTTGGCTCTCCCAGAGATGGGCTAAACACAGAGAAAGGAGAAGAGGTGGCTAAGAGTCATGGTGGATAGAGTGCTAGACTTGGAGTCAGAGAGACCTCAGTTTAGATCCCGCCTCAGACATTTACTAGCCATGGGACCCTGGGGAAGTCACTCAGCCTCAGTTTCCTTATTTGTAAACTTGATAGCCTCCTGAGGTCCCTTCCAGCTTTAAATCCACAATACTGTGAAAAGAAACTCACATCAGTTGTTGTGAGCAGCTCAGGTCAAAGTTTGTGGATGAAGGATGAAGCAAAGAGATATAAATTGGGATATTTGGATTTTCCATTGATTTCAGCTCTGCATGTTCTTGTCCACTTGCCTGGAACCGTAAAGCCACAGCATGGCTACTTTATATTTGCATTGAAGTCAGAGGCGCTTTGAAAGGAATTGAGGCCGTGGTGGTATTTTGGGATCCAAATGTAGAGTCAGTGGTCAGAAAGTCTGGCCTTTAACTCTGGGTCATGGAGAGAGCTTGTTTATATTTCAGAAGGTTCCCAGTGTGGCATCCCCTCTAATCCAAACCAGTAAGCATTTTTCAAATGCCTACTATGTGCAAGGCGCTTTGCTTCTAGTTGAGAATATAAAGACAAAAAAAAGGCCCCCTTCATCAAAAAGCCTATCCTCTTCAAGATTCTACTCTGTGGCAGCCACTCCAGCTACCTGGATACACTCTTGCTACAGGTAGATGAAGACTACTTGCAATGAATCACACGTCTCCTGGCTTAGTGATCAATTTTTCTAAAACTCTTTTCTTTCTTATAGTAAGGTAAAAGACATCTCCCACCCCAAAACCCCTTCGATGAGTGGTCATTTTCCTTCATGGAAAGGTGTCTATGAGCTTCGGTGACAACAGGAACAGGCCAGGTAGATCAGGCCCTTTTTAGTGACTATTGGAAAGGTGTCTTCTCAGCCTACCTCCTTACATTAAAAAAAAAATCAGCAAAAACTTGTTCATGAAGTTCAGGTCTATGAATCAGTCCCACACTTTATACTGAATGCAGAACTCTGTCCTAGGCAAAAGGGGCTATGTAGAAGTAGAAAGAGCCATTGGGAATTCCATTATGGAATTCTCATCTAATGGAGGAGATAAAAAATAATAATGGTAATAATAATTTCTTTTAAGGTCACCAAGCACTGTCGTCATGACAACCAAGTATTATTCTCTTCATTTTACAGAAAAGAAAACTGAGGCACTGAGAAAGGAAGGAAGTAAATTTCTTATAATCACAGAATTGATGTCAGAGTTGAAATTTGAACCTGAATCTAAATCCAAGATTCTTCTCTAGATTAGACCTGGCTTCCAATTGCCTCGATATAGTAGGTATCGAGTAAGTGTCAAAGTCTAGCTTTCTTGCTTATACATCAATGTTAATAAAGGGGAAGAAGAAAGGATTAATTCTTATGTGATCTAGCCATATTTGCAAAAAGAAAAGGTTATTTACAGTCATGGTCTATACTTCTGGGCCAGGCTGCTACCTAATACAGGTGAGTTCTTGGTCCCAAGGAAACAGGGCCATGGCTGTGGTTCATGATCTGTACCTAAGACTGACTTAAGTCGATGGGTGTGCCTTTTTGAAAGTGTCAGGAGTGCCCCTCTTCATGCATGGATAAAACTTTGCTATTATTGTCATCACTGTGATTTCCCTTGTTCCCTGCCCTGACTTTTAATAACCCTGTAACCAAAGAGAAATGAAAACACTAAAATTCCATCTTGCCCTTGAGGCACATATCTGATTTTTCTAACCTATCTAATGAGCCACAGCTGGTAGCATTGTCTCTTGGGTTTCATGAAGTGAAGGAGCCATCGTTCTCCTCGGAGATATTTAAAAATAAGCAGAATAGAAGGTACAGTGTGGGAGAGAGGGTACAGGCAATGGAAAATGAAGTATGGAAGGGAGCAAACGGGGATGGAAGGGAAGACAGAAGGGAGCAGGGAATAGAAAGAGAGAGGAGAGGGAGGAGGAAGGTGTGATACAGAGAAAGATATCTGGGTCTGGAATGAGAGGACCTTGGCTTGAATCCTGACTATGCCTCTTGGGAAGTATATGACTTTGTGCCTTAGTTGTTTTGTCTGTAAAATGGGGAGGTTGGAGTAGATGACCTCAGAGGACTCTCCTAACCCTAAATCCTTGATATCATGAATGGAATTGGAGGAAGGCCTATGAGGGAAGGCGCTATCCTTTCATGGATAATAGAAAAAACAATCTCAGTAGGTTCCCCCCCCCCACTATTCCAACATAATTATCCATTTGCTAGGAAAACTGCCAAGGAACCAAATGAAATTCCTCCTCAAACATGGATTCCCAGGGCGTCCATGACTTTTAAAGGTGGATGAGGAAACCTAAGGAGCATGAGGATGAGCAAAGGGCAGAGGACGGACTCATTGACCCAGCAGGAAATTATATCCCCCGCCCCAGGCAACCAGGCAGCACAGTAGATAGGACTATGGACCTGGAGTCAGGAAGCCCTGAGTTCAAATCCAGCTTCAAACACTTACTCATTGTGTGACTCTCCACAAACTATTTAGCCTCTGTCTGCCTGTTTCCTCAGTTGTAAAATGAGGATGATAACAGCATCTACCTCACAGGATTGTTGTGAGGATCAAATGAGATATCTGTAAAAACCCTTCGCATGACACCTGTCACATAGTAGGTGCTTAATAAATGCTCCCTCCTCCCAAAAAATAGCAGTCAAGGATAGGCAGTATAACACAGGTACAGAAGAGTAGTGTGGCTCACCTTTGGTGCTAACGTTTTTCACTTTATAAAGGGAAAAACTTAGTTGATATAACTGCTTCTTTGTACTCGTACTATATCTTGGGAACTTCCCCATTTCTGTTGAAGGCAGCACCACCCTTTCAGTCACCCAGATTTCCAACTTCAGAATCATCTCCAGCTCCTAAATTACCCTCTTCTCACCTCCAAATCCAACCAATTGCCAAGTCTTTCATTTCTTCTTCCACATCATTGCTCACATTTCCCCCCTTCTCTCCACATTCACAATCACCGCCCCATTTCAGACTATCATCTCCTCTTACCTGGACCAGTGCAATAGGCACCTAGTTTGTCTCTCTGGCCACAGTCTTTTCCTCCTCCAGTAATACTTCACATAGTTGCTAATGTGATGTTCCTAAATCAAGGATCTGATTCTCACTAAATAGATTTCAGTCACTTCTCATCACCTCTAGGGCAAACACAAACTCCTCTGCTTTAGGGTCCTTTATGACCTTCCCGTAACCTGCCTTTTATTATGTGTCACTCCCTTTCACACATACACCATGGTCCAGACAAGCCAGCTTCATCATTCTTCACACGAGGTTTTTCATGTCCCTCTGCACCTTTTGCGTGAGACTGTCTCTCATCTCTGGAATACCAGTCCTCTCTTCCTCTTAGAGCAGGGCAATTCAAGTAGAAATGGGGGTCCCTAAAACCTAGGAAAGGATCCCTTCAGGCTGCGTGTTGGCTTAGAAAATCACATTAACATTATCTGTATTTTATTGTATTATTATTTATTTTGTTAACTATTTCCCATTTCCATTTTAATCTGGTTCAGTGTTGTGGGCCACATTCAAGTCACAGGCCATGTGTTTGACACCTTTGTTTCATTCAAAATTCAACTCAAATGATACTTCATACACAAGGCCTTCTTGATTCCCCCTGGTACTAGTGCTTCCCTGGGACAGAACTGTCGTTTGACCTTTCTTTTTATCCCCACTCTTTTAGAACAGCGTCTGTCACTTAATGTGTTTAATCAATGCTTGTTGACTTGACTGTATAATCTACTTGTACGAGAACATGTCCTCTGCCCCTATAGAATCTAAGCTTCTTTAGGAAAGGAATTGTTTCAATTTTTGTTTTATATTATTGGTGCCTACCATAGTGCCTGGTACATAGTAGGTACTTAAAACTACTTATTGATCTTTTCTTAAAAGATACCTGGACAAGAAGAGACCTGTGTTATTTTTTAATTATGTAGCGGTTTTTAAACAGTCAAACATTTTGTTCATGGACCATTTATTTAAGCCTTTGTAGTCTACTGTACAAATTGGATAATATGGCGCTATGTGCAGGGAATAGTGAGCAGTTTGTGTGGTTGTCTGAACCAGAGAGTGTTGGAAGATGAGTCCTGAAATATGGTGAGTAGGAGCCAATTGACAGGGTACTTAGAAAATTCAGGATGAGGAGTTTAGATTCAGTGTGTGTGTGTGTGTAGGGGGATATCTCCATTTGTTCTGATTTATATTCTGCCATTGGACCTAGGTGGATCCAGAGGAGAGAGTGAGGCTGGTGACTTTGCATGGCCCTGCTTCACTTAAACCCAATTCACTTGCAAGTCATGGCATCATCTTCCTAATGTCATTGGTCCTCTTTGAGAATGAAGCATCAACAACAACTGTTAGGGTCAATAAGGGATAAAAACTGCCAGAAGTGGAATGTGATGCCTCGGGGGGGGGGTGCTAGTCTCCCCCTACCAGGAGATCTTCATGCAGAAGCTAGATTGCCACTCATTGGGATTTTGGTAGAGGGGGCTCTTGGTTAGGTACTGGTAAGGCTGGTTGATTGATCGATTGTTGAATTACGTGATTCTGTAATATTGAGGTAGTTAAGAGCCTTTGTGGGGTTCTGAGCAGGGAAAAGACAAGCAGTAATTATGGCTTCAAGGAGGTAATTCTCACTGCGATGTGCAGGAGAATTGGTATTTATTAGGCTGTATCACTCCATCAGGTTTTCTCTCCGATTCCTTCCCACATTCAACAAACAATCACAGATAGACAGTCTCAGACATAAACCCAATACAACCTTACCCACACACACAGTCACAGAAATACATGTATGTTCACACACACATTTTCAAGTTTGTAAACTCCAAAATGCTTTATTGTTGCTGTTGTTGTTCAGTTATTTCAATTGTACTCTTTGTGACCCCGTTTGTGATTTTCTTGGCAAAGATACTGGAGTGGTTTACCATTTCCTTCTCCAGCTCATTTTACAGATGAGGAAACTGAGGCAAACAAGGTTAAGTGACTTGCCTAGGGTCACACAACTAGAAGGTGTCGATTTGAATTCACAAAGGTGAGTCTTCCTGACTCCAGGCTGGGCAATCTATCCACTGATATAAATCATTTTTATTATTGTTTTCAACCTCCACTTACTTCAAAGCTCTGGAAAATCCAATGACAATAGTTCCAGGAACTGGAACACTTGTTTGTAAAGGTAAAGTAAGTCTCTCACTTCTCTGGAGTCTTCCCTGCCTGCCAGCTGTCTTTCCCTCCCCTCACCCCATCTTCCCTCTCTTCCCCTTAAGAACATAATCAGACCAGCCCTGAGCCTCTCAGGGCAAACCAAGAATTAGAGACAAAAATAGCCACAACAGGAACCCTGCCTCTACCAAGGTCCTCAGACCCTGGAGGGAGAGGTCTGAAGAGGGACAGGGATGATTACAAAACATCTGGAGCCTGCCTTAACCCCACCCCAGGTAAAAGCTCAACCTTTCAGGGAGTCAGTCACACTATGCTCAGGAGCAAAGGTGCAATGATCAAAGCACTAGATCTGGAGGCAGAAGAAACCGGTTTGATGGAATCCTATTAAAGCTGTCCCTAAGACTCAGTACAGCCACTGCCCCAGCAAGCCACTGCCCCCAGATCCAACTCACATATTTGAACAGGTGTGTCCTTGTACTCAATCACAATCACATCATCCACTGAGCCCAAGACAGGACCACAATACCTAACTATCCATCTTGACCAGTCAGGACCACAATAACTTAGCCAATCAGAAAGCAGCATGACCAGGATGTTTAACCATCAAATCATAGAAGGGACCCCTCCTTATTACCTAAGCCCTTAACAAATCTGTCCTGCCTTTTTAATATTCATAATTTCTGTTATGTAATTGCATCTTTATAAAAATCCATCTTGATTTCACTGCAGTTGCTGGTTCCTTTTGGAGCCTATCCCCCTTCTGAGGGGCATCAAGCCTCAATAAATGTCTGTACTTGGATTAGAGGTGGTCTGACTCTGAATTCTTTGAGATGAGCCCACAACATACCATAAAACTGCAACAGGTTCAAATCCCAGAATTGCCACTTACCACCTCTATGATGTTGGGCAAAACACTTGCCTCTCAGGGTCTGTGTCTTCCTTTGTTAAATGGAAGTGGTTTATGTATATATATGTTGTCTGGTCCCTTCCAATTGTAAATTTATGATTGACAATGATCTTAGAAGTGGTTGTAACAAACCATGTTTCTTGTGTAACTTTGCCAAGGAAAGCCAACTCCACCAGCTTCTTCTAATTTGATTGAAAAGATGGCTGTCTTTAGTAGACCAGGTGTGCCATGGGAGATGGGCACTTAGCATCTACCTCCAGGGACGAGCTCAACCCTGTTAGAGACTAGGGTCATTATAGGACAAGCCCAGTCCAAGTAGGAACTTGGTTAGTCTTTGTTGTCCCCAACCTATCTTTTCTATAACATCCCCCCTTTTTTGAGTAGCCCACTACTACCTGCTTGCAAGAGGTTGATCTCTTCTTGTTCATAGTGGTTCTGAAGGACCTAACTACCACACACAGTCACAGAAATACGTGTACTGGAGTGGTTTGCCATTATTACACTAATTTACACCGAGATGTCAATGGCCTAATAGTTTTCCTTACCCATCTGAGTTTTACCACATTTGGAAGGGAAAAAAAAAAAAAGGACAAGGAATGGCTGCTACCTGCTTATTTTTTTTTTTAATTTGGACCTGTGATTACATCTATATATAGGTATAGAGACTCCCTTTATCAATCTTGTTTTACATTTAATAATTTTAAGTATAAACTAGAAAATCATCAGCAAACATTAATATTTCCATACACAGAAAAGACCACTAAGTGGAGATGGCACATGAAACTTCGAATCCACTAATATAGCTTGTTCCTTTTTTTTTTTTTTTTTTTTAAGGCAATTGGGGTTAAGTGACTTGTAGAGGGTCACACAGCTAGTGTGTGTCAAGTGTTTGATCTGAGGCGGCATTTGAACTTAGGTCCTCCTGACTTCAGGGCTGGTGCTCCGTCCAGTGCGCCACCTAGCTGCCCCAAGCTTGTTTCTTTTGATATGCATTAAATTTAATTTGCTAGTACGAACATGTATTAGGTTTATTGGTCCCTCTCTAATTCCCCCTCTTGCCTCTTTTGCTTGTTTTTAATCTTTCATTGACCATCATTTCTTCCTTTTTTTTTTTTTAATTTCAATATCTCTAGCCTCCTACTCCTCCCACCACCTCTTCCTACCCTAACTCATCAACCCCAAACAAAAGCTCTTTGTTGTAAGCAATTTAGTGTTAGATAATTGCCTGGGGGGGGAGTCCTGAGAGGATAAATAGCTTGACTTTGATCACCCAGCTAGGGTGAATTGAATTCTGTCTGGCCTTCCAGCACTACAAGGAAGGTCAACTATCAACAAGGCCACACTCATTCAATACAGATCAAAAATAAAGATAAAAGAGCAAATGAGAGCTTTGTGAGGGAACTGAGATTTCAGTTTACAGGCAAGTTGTTTTTTCAAAGCAAAGTTTAAGAACTTTGGGAAAACAGATTCCACTATCTTCCCCAATGTCTAAAATTCACTCTCACAGTTCATTCATTCTAACAGCTTATCCAACCTTATTCTTTCATGTGCTGCTGCTCTGTGTGTGTATGTATACACTTGTTCATTTAATATGCACCAAAAATGGCTCTCTGCGGGAGCTAAAGCCCCTTTCCTCTCATTATCCTCATTATAGATACTGAAGTGTTTTTATAATAATAACCTTCCAGAAGCTTGAATCCTTTAATTAATCTGTCTGCCTACAACCTTATCCTTCCCAGGTCAATGGATTTCCATCATTTCATAACCTAATGTCTTAGTAGGTGAAAAAACAAACAAACCCTTAACTCCCCCCAAATATTATATAGACTAAGAGTGACTCTTGTCTGCCTTGTATTAAAGTAATCAAAATGTAATTGTCTTCTAGATTCACTGCCTGAAGTATCTTAAGAAGTCATGCCTTCCGTGCCAGCCCCATGTGGTTTGTTGCTAACATTCAGGTCTGGTGGTGATGCAGATGGTACTTTTTAGAGAGGATGAGAGGTGGGAAGAACAGGCAAGGAAGAACAGAGATATGTGGTGTGATAGGAAGAGCACTGAATTTGGAGTCAGAGGCCCTAGTTTTGAATTCCAGCTCTGCTCTTTACTCCCTATATGACTGGGCAACTCACTTCATGTTTTCAAGTTGCCGTTGTCTAGTTTGTGAAATAAGGAGGCTGGACCAGGTAAGGCTCCAAGTACGCTTCTGCCTTGAAATATATGACACTGTGTGAAGGGGAAAGACAGAGAGGTTGATTCTTTGTTTTTTAAGAAATCAAGTTCAGGGGACAGCTAAGTGGCGCAGTGGATAGAGCATTGGCCCTGAAGTCAGGAGGACCTGAGTTCAAATCCGGCCTCAGATCAAACACTTGACACTTGCTAGGTGTGTGACACTGGGCAAGTCACTTAACCCCAATTGCCTAAAAAAAAAAAAATCAAGTTCAGGAGTCATAAGGAAGCTGAGAAGCAAAAGAATAGAGATTGAGTGAGGGAGGTCATGAAAGTCTCATTTGGATGTTTGTTTGGAGCTATATGTTCTGAGAGGAAAGGTTAGTTTAGAGAGTTGTCTATGACTAGGTGGCATTTTGGGTTCAAATTCTGGACAAATCACTTAACCTCTCTGAGTCTCAATTTTTTTACTTGTAAAATTAAGGCATTGGACATTAGATGAAGTCTAAGGAATTCTAATTCCTACCTACATGTGATTTGGGGACCAAGATATCTCAAACCTCCAAAACATCAAAAATCTGTGGTTCGTCTCAATGGTTATTCCCTCTACCAATGCTAATTACAATCCTTTAATAATTTAGTGTATGGCCTTTGAAAGTTGTTGTAGTCAAAAATTTTATCATCTTGTATTCAATCTGTTGATAAGCTTCTCCAGACTTAACTAGGGTTGGTCTTAGGAAAAGAAACAAAGTCTATCACCAGGCTTTTACTGGAAGTTTTTCCACCTTGGTAAGACCTGATTGATCTTTTAATACACTGGTATAGCCTTTGAGGATCCAGGATCATCCTTGTGCAAAGTAGGTGGGGACTTCAGTGGAAATTATGTTGATATATTTCAATAAAGGCATTTTTGCACACTAAACAACTGATTCCACACTGAGTATGCTATGGAGGGTGTGATGAGAGAGGGCCATCTTAAGAGAAATGTACAGGAAAGGCTATAGATTCAGATCTTTGGAGAACACCTGCCTCTTCAGTGGTGGTGGCTGAAAGCTCTCTAAATAGTGGTTAAAAGGTTAAAGCCTCCATCTAATGTGCTTCCCTATTTGGTTCTACGCCTCACTGCTAATTCTTCTGAAGAACTCATCTCTGTAATTCGTAGGTCACCTCTATCTGCCATCTGGGAAGCTCTGTTACCACATAGCCTGAAAATAAACATGTTTATAAACCCCACCAGCCCAAAAGTGTATCATCCAGGGTGATGGAAGCAAAGACGTTGCTGTTGCTCTAATATGTACCAAAAAAGGCTTTCTCCTGGAGCTTAATGATTTAGTCCATTCTTCTGTGGCTATGTTCTCTGTGGGTGCTCTATATATACTCAAGGGCCTGGACAGTTTATTAGCCATATATGAAGCCAGCACATCCTTTCCATGGAAATGATCATGAATAGGAAGAACAAAGCAAATTTCTGTATCTTCAGGTGATATTGTATTTCCAGTGCCAGTCTCTATAGCCAATTAAGAGATACTCTTTTCAGTCAGTACCAGCTCTTCAGGGATTAGCCATAAAATGGCCCTAAAGTTCCACTGTGGTTGATGGGAAGAAGGCACAGAATATCCATGAATATGCCAAGGAATGGCCCCTATAGACCAGTTCACCTTCATAAAAAGAATTACAAAAGGGGGAAAAACGTTTTGAGCAAAACTAAATCAGGAAAAAAGTCTGACATTGTTTGTAGTCTTTCACATCCATAATCTTCCACGTCTATAAACAAGAAATAGTGCTGTCTTCTCCTGTCTCTTTGTTCAGGACAAATTTGATCCTTATAATTTCATGGCTTCCATTTTGGTTGTTTTATTGTTGTTCTTTCCATTTACATTGTTGTGGTCACTGGTAATTATCTCTCTAGAAAAGAGGTTCTTGACCTTTTTTTGTGTATCATAGACTCCTTTGGAAATCCAGTGAAGTCTATGAACTTTTCAGAATGATGTTTTAAATGCATAAAATAAAATGCATAGTCTTCCAAAGGAAATAAATTGTATTGAAATATTTATATTTATAAAAGAAGTTCCCAGATCCCAAATTAAGAACCTCTGCTCTAGATTATAAACATCTATAGCTTTCTTCTCACAACTTCTATCAATTAATGAGCTCTTATTAAGTACCTACTATGTGTTCAATCTTTCACATTCTCCAGTTTCATTGTTCATTGCCCAACATCCCACTGGTAATTTGAAGCTCAATATGATACGACCTAGTATTGGGTTCATTGTTAATTGTTTTTAGAGACTACCACAATATTTTGTTTTGTGTCTTTTGTAAAACTTGAAGTGCTACATAAATGTGAGTGGTAATAATTGTTATTATTAATCAGTACTTAACAGGCCCAAAATTTCACTAATGTGGATACTCTTTCCACCAAGGCAGTTTTCAATCCCTCTTTCCCTTAGCAGATGTCTAACATTCCTTGAATCTAATTGATTTTGTCATTTGTAATACCTGAGTGTGTATGAGAAAGGTAGGAGGCATAGAGGTCATGCTTTTACTCTTACAACTTAGCTCCTTCCCTATCAAAAGATGAGTAAGTCTGGCTTCCAATGGGGAGGATACTGATTATCAGGACATGACTCCCCAGGAGCCACATATTGACCTATGCGTTACATTAAAACTAAACTCTTGGGTAAAATACACAGGAAAGAATAGGAGGAAATCCAGAAGGGAACCCAGACAAGAAGAGAAATTTGGGAAGCCAGAGAAACCAGGAGGAAGAGATGTGGAGGTAAAGAGTTCCAAGCATCAAGAACAGCCAGGAAAAACATATGGGTCAGGGAGATGGAGTGTCATGGGCAAAATACAAGAGGAGTAGAAGGTATAAGAAGACTGGAAAGGTAGGAAGGGGCCAGGTTATGGAAGGATTTATAAACCAAAAAGAATATTTTATATTTGACCTTGGAGGCAAGACAGTCACTGGATTTGATCCTGGAGGCAAGAGGGATGACATGGTCAGAGTAGAATTTGAGAAAGATCAGTTTGGCAGCCGAGTGGAACACGGGCTGGCGTGGGGAGAGAGCCCAGTCAACAGACTGGTTCAATAGTTCGGGCATAAGGTGATGAGGGCCTACACCAGCGTGGTGACAGAGTCAGAGGTGAGAAGGGGGAACATGTCACAAATTAGAGATTTGATGAAGGTAGAAATAATAAGACTTGGCAATTGATTAAATATTGGATGTGAGAGAATTAGGAGTCAAAGGATGTTACCGAGGTTGGAGTTAGAAAATTCAGTTTCCAGTTCTAACACCACCTTTGTGACCATAGGCAAGTGTCTTCACATCTTTGAGCTCCATTTTCCACATCTGTAAAATGGGGATAATAATGCTACCACTGCCTACCTACCAGGGATGTTGTAAATGAAAAAGCACTATGTAAATGTGAGCTATTGTTTTTATTATGTAAGAGCCCACTCTCCTAAGGAACATAGACATGAGACATCCCCCCTTGGCTTTCAGACTGAACCCACCAAAGTCCCAGAGAACCACCAATACTCATGGGATTCCCGTACTGTTACACCAACCTTAGTCCACTGAGGCAATGACCACTTTTTAATCTCTCCTGTCTACAATCCCTTCTGCTCTGTATTCTGCCTCAATAGCAGGTTCCCCACCCCTGACCAAATCACTAGCAATAACATCATCACCTCCTTTTCCCTATAGAATTTCCTGCATATATTCTTCCTCAAAGGCAGTACCTACATACAGCTTCCCCTTTCCTACACCATAGTATGTTACAATTGTCCCATGATCCTGAATTCTGCCAATAAAAGGTATTTTTAAAAACAAAAACAATTGTTCCCAAACTAATCCCAATGTTGGTTAGGCAGGTCACCAGTCAATACTAAGCACCGAATAACCGCCTTGTACAGAAGCCTTAGTTTCTTTTTCCTAAGCAGGTAACACCTTAAATAAGGCATATTGGCTCAGTTTTCTAACTGAAGTTCTGTCTAGATATGAGACTGAATCAACTATTTTCCCACGATTCAGGCAACTTACCACATGGTCATTAAGACAGCTGAAATTCTCATATCCAAAATAATTGGACACAGTGGGGTCATCTTGGCTGCTTTAGCAACCTGATCCATCATTCAGGGATCAATGCAAATTTACCAGAAAACAGCCATGGGTCTGGATGTTCCCTAAGGCAAGGATGATTTGTTGATATCATTATTGTTGCATATATATGTACATATATATATATACACATACATACATATATACACACATACATATACACACACATATGCACACATACATACATATATACACACATACACACACATATATACACATACACACATATATACACACACATATATACACACATACACACATATATACACACATACATACCCATATACATACACACATATATACATATATATACACACACACACATACATTTATGTATATATATCTTTGGCAAGACCTAATTCCCTTCTACTTCATTCATTATCAGAGCACCCTCTGGCTTCCTTCTAATCCCATTACTTTCTTGTTGGTAGAGCAGAAAGATGAAATTGAATTTCCTGAGGTCAGGTGGCACTGACAGCCAGAAATATCTTGTTTGGTTCCCTGAGGGAGATAGGGAAGGTGGGCAAAGGCAAATCACCATGGTACAAACTATTCCTGCAAGAGCTAAAGGTAATGGATGGCAGGAATATTTACCAGAGCTGTGAGGATTAATTAATCAAGGAAGTTTTCTTGAACAAGGAGCTATCCAGGAGCAAAGGAGAAAGTCACAGAATAATCTAGGAGTTGGTAGACCATCTATTCCGACCCATACCTAAATAAGAATTCTCCTTATAACATCTTTGACAAGTGGTCATCCATCTTCTACTTGATCATAGCATTTAGAGCTAGAAGGGACCTTAATTTTAATCTAACTTCTTTATTTTATAGAAGAATAAACTAAGGCCTAGAGTGGTTTTATAATCATAATCATATCTACCATTTGTATGAATTTGCAAAATGTTTTACACACATTATCTGATTTGATCCTCACAACAACCCTATGAGATACGTGTTACTATTATCCCCAATTTACAGATGAGGAAACTGAGTCTGAGAAGTTAAGTAACTTGTCTAGGATCAAACAACTAGTCAACGTCCAAGGCAGGATTCTAACTTGGGCTTCCTGTCTCCAAGTCCAGCATTATGGTACCCAGCTGCTACGTTAGTCCCAAGGTCAAACAGCTTGCTGGTAAGAAGTAAGTCCCAGGTTCTCTGACTCCAAATCCAGCACTCTCCATATTCTCTCTCATTTTAGTTGACAAGTAATATCCAAAAGCTAGAGTCCCTGACCCCCTCAGCTTTTAGCCCAATGCTCTGTCCTCAGGTTATGTTCTCAAGAAAATCCATGAGAATGTTATCCTAAATAAGGAAGAATAAAATACCCCTCTTTATTACTTACAAGGGTAGCCCATCCCTTGATTTCAGGGCCATCAAACTCCCTTTCTTTCCATACCTTGCCTGTCTGCTCTTATCTCTGATGACCTTCCTAAGAATAAAGACCCAGGGCCTTCTGTTAGCAATTAGCCTTCCCATGAAGTCTCCACTGAAAACAACAGCTGCAATTAGTACCAGGTAGGAGAAAAAAGGTAACAGAGCAAGTCTTCTCGGTGCCTAGTGGCTGGTTTCCCCTTGCACATGCCTGGAACAGTCTGGGGCAGGGGCGGGGGTGGGGGGAGGTGGGGGGAGGGGGGCGGCGCTCGGCAGCAAAGTAATTAGAATGCTGAGGGACCTGGGGAAAACAGGCAAGAATGTTTTTCTTTGCTAGGAAATAGGGATCTTTCTGTGGCCTCTGGCACACACCTTGTTTTTGAAAGAGAGTATATCCTTTGGGAAATCATATCTTTTCTGCCTACCATCATGACACCTCAATGAACTACTTACTGGTGCTCTTTTTGTGGGGCTGGATGGGCTAACTAGAGGATATCCAATTGGATATGTGCAAATGGCAGATGGAGGATGGAGATGCAGGACTAGAGCTCAGAAGAGAGATGAGGACTATACATTCGAAGGCTCATAGATTTAGAGCTGAAAGGGACCTCTGGAAAATGATCAAGTTCAATCTTATTTTACAGATAAGGAAACTGAAGCCAAGGGAGATCAAGTGATTTGCCAAAGGTCACATGGGTATTAAGTGTCAGAGGCAAATTTGAACTCTAATTATGAAGCCAATGATCTTTCTACTGTAATATACTGAAAGCCATCTGCATAGTGACGACACCTGAACCCATGGCACATTCCCCTAAGTCTCTACTGTGGCAAACTGGGGACGAGACTTGATGGAGACTGCCAGCTCCTCTCACATCTTCCTGTCGTCCATAGTCTAGTCTTCCTCCAGCAGTCTAACGTGGGATTGGCCTCCTTCCTCCATCTTTTCTTTCGAAGGTGGGAACCAGAAGTACCTGAAAAGACTAGATGCTTAAAGGTCTCCAGAGAATGAAGCCCTCATACTCTCACAAACTCCAACCTGCCTTTCCTACAGGGGCAGGACATTGATCTCCACCAATGAGAAGAACGTACACATTAATGGGCATTGAGACTGGGGTTACATAAATAAATATACACATATTATCATATGTAACAATACTAACTTGTATTTGTATGGTACTTTAAGATTTGTAAAGCACTTTACATGTATCTCATTTTATTCTCAGAACATTCCTGAAAGGTAGATGTTATTACTATCATCCCTGTTTTACTGATGAGGACACTGAGGCAGATGAGGTTAAATGACTTTTCTAAGATCACACAACTAATAAATGTCTGAAGTCACATTTGAGCTCGGGTCTCCCTGACTTCCAGTCCAGCACCATCGATCTGCCCTATTTTTGCATACTTAAATGATTTAACTTACGGAAGTATGTAATCAAAAAAATTAGGGCAGCATTGGTCTAACCAACTATGTACCCCCACAAATGAGTGCAGTGCTGGCTGAGAATCTCATTACTAGACCACCTTCTGACTTGCATGCCCTTCTATTCCTTGCCCTTGTTGCTATACATCTAGCCACACAGAAGTCATGTCCCTGGTTCCGTGGTTCCGGTGGAGTGAGACCCCTCACAAGCTGACTCCCAGAAGTCCAGCAGAGCTGGTGCTAGAGACTCTGATGATGGAACTAGCTTGGCAGATAAAGGAAACGGAGAAGCAGCATCGAGAAAGGGAGAATGAATATCGGAAGATCCGCACCGGTGTTGACTATAGCTGGCTGGCAAGTCCACCCAGGAATGCCTATGACCTCAGCCCCGGGGAGAGGCTTCAGCTGGAGGACGCCTGCGCCAAAATCCACCCTTCTTACTGCGGACCCATGATCCTCAGGTAAGGATGTTGTCAGGACCGAGTGCGAATAAGAAAAGCAGGCAGCTCCAGTTCACAGAAGCAAAGCTTTTGAGTTAGAAGGGACCTTGGAGGACATCCGGGACAGCTCTCTCACTATGCAGATAGAGGGAGTTTAAGTGCCCAGGAACCCATAAGTGGCTCCAAGGGAATTTGAACCCAGCCCTCTGACTCCAAATTCAGAGATCTTTCTACTGTATTGCAGAGTTCATGCATTATAATTTGAGGAATGCAGATAGCCTTCTCCCGGCCCCACTAAAAAAACTCCCTCATAGTGACTGAGAAGGAGGAAGCAGCGTAGTAGTAACAGAGCACTAGCAGGCCGGCCAAGTGTGAACAGCAGGGTTCCATTTAACATGACTGTAAATGGTCTGGAGGAAGCATAGCGAGGGGAAGAATGAGTTCAGGAAGATTAACACTAGTCTACATAACCGGCTGGCAAGTCCACCTAGAAATGCTTAGGACCTTCACTGGAGGTGGGAAGTGAAGGCAGGGAGGAATACGTGCATACTGGTATGGTTTGGAAATGATCTGTTCGAAAATGGTCATGGACAAGATGAGGCTCACCTATCAGAGCTTAAGGTCCCAAGGGCAAAGTCCAGAGTGTGGTGGGAGCGGGATGAGGAAGATGGCCAGAATACAGGCGGTATAAGCCAAATCCAAGGTCATAGACCAAGGGCCAACTTATCCATAGTGTGCATTCTCATGGCTTTTGATCTGCATACTGAAACATATCTGCCACTTTTCTATTGGCCCAGACATTATTTTGAGGTCTTTCCTTCTAACCATTGCCAAGCCATAACGCCTGTATTCTGATCATCCTCCTCATCCCCCTCCCACCATGTTAACATAACTAAACTTTCAGATTAATGTTAAGAAAGATTCCCTTCTCCTCTCGAAAATTAAACTGTCCTTTAGTGCCTCTATCCAAGACAAACTTCTGGGCTAAGTGCATCATAGTTTTGACCTGGCACAGTCATTTGAAAGTTCTTATAAAACCCCAACTATTTCAGGCATTGCTTTGGATTAATGTATTATGTTTCCAGATGGTCCCTATTAAAACAAAATTTAACTCCTCAGGGGTACCAACTATCATCCGCTCGCACTTTAATCCTAAAAGGGGAGGTGGGTTGGGGAGAGTAGGGGATTGTGCAATAGGAAGCGGACCCATGTTTGAGTTCTGGCTTCATCTCCCACCAGTCATGCGATTGTGGACAAGGCATTAACTTCTTAAAACTTCAGTTCATCCTAAATAAAATGGGGACAATATTTTCACAATCTATTTTATAGGATTGTTGTGAGATGTGTGCTAGTGAAATTTGAGCTATTATCATCCCTTTGGATGAACTATCCTGAAAAGGTTAATTTGAAGGAGAGGTGAGTTTTGATAGAAGGAAGAGAACAAGAGATCAGCAATAGGATTTACTTCTACAGGACATCAAGTCAAGTCAAGAAGCATCTATTAAGTAGTGTTAGGCACTGGGCTAAATGCTAGAGATACAAAGAAATACAAAAACAGTCCCTGCCCTCAAGGAACTTTGTGTGTGTGTGTGTGTGTGTGTGTGTGTGTGTGTGTGTGTTATGGATGGGGAGATAGAGCAAGAGAACTTTAGGTGCTTTTTAGAGGAGGGGAAATCATAGAAAAAGAGAAGGAAAAGACCTGAAGACAATTTGACTCACTTCTCAATTTTGCAGAGGGCTAGTGCTGATTGGATTGAGATGGCCAAGTAAAGAGAGATAGAGATCCACCCTTCTCTCCATCACCAGCCTGGGTCTACCATCTACCATCCAAGGAGTGATAAAAAACAAAACCAATTGTTTCTTACATAGTACTTTAAGATTTGCAAGGTAATTAAGAAGACTATGGCACTGAAACAAATTCTTCTTAAAATAAAATCAGTAACTCAATTTTATATAGCACTTCATGGTTTTCAAATATATGGTTTGCAAAATAACTTTATGAGGCAGGTTGTGCTACTAAGTGTCACCATTCTACTGATGAAGAAATTAAAACTCAAAAAGGTTATGAGACTAAGGGTTATACAGCTAGTTAGTGTCAGGGCGCTACCAACTCCATATCTAATCCTCTTCTTCCTACATCTTGCATTCCTAGGCATTGGGCTGGTCCTAAAATCTTCCATTTTTCTTCCTAATTTTTCAATAGCATGTTTAGTTGGTTTTTTTTTTTAACTTATACCAAGAAATAGAACATATACCCTTTCTTCATGTATGTGTCCTGTACACTTCAGTATGTTCTGCAAGGATTCTGTGATTCTGGTGGCATGGGTTCTCCTACCAGTGTAGATTATAACCCCCTTTATGCCTTGATGACATGGTCTCTAAGAACTGCTGTAGTTGAGAAATCCTCCTCTCCCTCCTTCTTTGTCCAGCCTGGCAATGAGCTTTTATGAACTTGGCTTGAGTCCTCAGGACCTATAGCCAATCCCTGGAACTTTCTAATTTAATCAGTCTGTGCTGATGCTTATGATCCATGGGCATAGTCTTTAAAGATGCAGAATCATCTCCAGGTCAGGGTAAGACATTAGAGATGGACTTCGATGGGGCTATCTTCCTTACCCTGCATACCTCACAGGATGACTGTGAACACTTCATAGAGTTAGCTATACAAATGTGAGTTCATAATCTCATATAGTAGCATCATAGATTTTGAGCTAGAAGGGACCCCAGAGATCATCTAGCCCAACTCCATCTGTTTTTTAAATTTCATTTTATTTTTGAATTAACAAGCATTTATTTTCTCTCCTTCCCACCCACCTCAACCCAATAATTTAAAAGAACAGCGACCAATGCCCTTGTTTTAAAGATGAGAAAACACATGTGCAGAGAAATTAAGTGACTTTCTCAAGGTCTCGAAGATGGTATGTGAGAGAGACAGAAATTGGACTCAAGACCTCTGATTCCAAATTCAGCTTTCTTCTTATGCCCTGTTGATATTTTATTGGTAAATGTGTCCTGTCATTTTGTTGTCCTTCTTTCAAGACTCCAGGGCCAGGGGCAGCTAGATGGTGCAGTAGATAGAGCACTGGCCCTGAAGTCAGGAGGACCTGAGTTCAAGTGGGTAAGTCACTTAACCCCAATTGCCTAAAAAAAAAATCTTTAATTAATAACCATTTATTTTCTCTCACTCCCTTCCTTCCCTTGCCTCTGCAACTTCCTCATTTTACAAATGAAAAAACAGAGGCCTGGGGAAAATTAAGTGACTTTCCCAAGACCCCGCAGGTAGTAAATGGCAGAGGTGAGGTATGAACTAGATCCTCTGACCCCAGAATCAGTGCTCCTGTTCCCTTGACCCCCATCTCCCCAACTCCTAGTGGTCCTTTAAATAGCAAGTAGCCATCCAACCATCAGTTGGAGTCCTCCAGTAAGGGGGAATCCATTACCTCTCAAGACACTACATTTCATTAATAATTAACAAGTGTTTCCTTACATCAAACTAAAATCTGCTTCTGCAGTTTCCATCCGTTGTTTCTAGTTCTGCTAGCTTAGACCAAGAAGTCTAAACTCTCCTTTATATGACATCCTTTCACTATGCTGATTCCTGCACTAGGAATTGGAGTATGTCCTCAATGGAGTGGTCAAAGAATGGCCTTCCTGGAGGAACAGGAAGGAAGTAGCAAGGGATTCAACATATGCTATGAAAATGTGTCCTACCCTGTCTCTTGCTCTTCTCCCTCTAGGTTTCGGCAGCTCATTGCTGAGTATGAGCCAGAAGTCCATGAGGTATCCCAGCTCTTCCGCTCAGTCCTGCAGGAGGTGCTGGAGAAGATGAAGGAAGAGGAAGCCGTCAGGAAGCTGACCAAGCAATGGAACACTCGGTCCCGGGGCACCCTCTCCCTGACCACCTTTAGGACCCGTTCCCGCATCTTCCCTTTCACCAGTGACATCAGGACCATCTCAGAGGACGTGGAGCGGGATGTCCATCCCACCCCTAGGGTCTGGAGTATGCCTGAATTCCAGATGCACAAAGACCAGTAACTGAGAAAAAGGAGCTGGATTCCTAGGAATGACTTTGTTAGCCAGGTTTCAACCACAAGTGCCAGCTTTTTTTCTCACAATTCCTCTTTTTTACATGCTCCCTTGCCCCTTTTCTGAGGCTCTGAACCACCCACAGGAATAAGGAACAAATGAATACACAAATGGGAAGGGTCATTATTCAATAGGGGCCTTATTTACCCAGTTCCTAAGCCTGTCACTCTGTCAGCAGTCAGAATCTAGGAAGTAGACAAGGCTGAAAGAGCCCACAATGTATGATTCTTTAACAGACATTGCAGAGGGGCAGCTAGGTGGCTCAGTGGATAGCATATTGGCCCTGAAGTCAGGAGGACCTGAGTTCAAATCCAGCCTCAGACCAAACACTTGACACTTACTAGTTATGTGACCCTGGGCAAGTCACTTAACCCTAATTGCCCAATAATAATGATAATTTTTAAAAAAGACATTGCAGCCAGGGTTAGGATTGTCTGCCATAACCCCAGGAAGCCAGGACCAGGTAAAAGTGTCTGGGACTTCAGGTCACTGTTATTCTAGCTTCCCCTAGCTAAAAAAAGATCAAATAGAGGAGTCCCCCACCTCAGACCTCATAAGCAACAAATATATTGGGTAAACAAATGTACCCATTCCTTATCCTTGCCTCTAAGAGAAAGGGGGTTACTTTGCCTTCCTGCTGAGACCTCTAACAGCTGAGTTGTGGAGTCATTTTAGGTTTAATTATCTCTCCATCGCTCTATGTTGGTCTTTGTTGTTGAGTGGTGCCAGTTCAATCATTTCTATTCTTTGGGATTTCTTTTCTTTTTTCTTTCTTTTTTAAGCTGAACAAATCAGCGTTGGTTGGAACCTTAGAATGAGTTAGATAGTCCAAACCCTTCATTTTATAGATGAGGGAACAGGCCCAGTGAGGTTAAGAGTCCTTCTATCTTATCCTGACAGGCTGATTTCCATGGGCCCTTTGGCAATTTCCCAGTACTTGAGCCTTTAAGCTGTGGGCTATGACAGAGCGTGGACCAAAGGCCATTTCCCCTCCAAATCTACCACCCAAGTTACCCCCAACAAAACATTTAAGTACCTAGTGTTTTGCTGGAGCAGGTCTCCTAGAATCCTACTCCCAGACTGATATCATACAGGACAGAATGACAGCACCCAGGATATAACCAATTCTCAGAAGGCCTTCCCTGTAAGCTTTGCCTACTGGAAAAGCAGGGCATTTAGAGCCTCCAGGGACCATCAAGATCATCTAGTTCAAACCCTCTCCACCCCCTTTTAAATTTCAAAAAGTCTTTTATTGAGGCACTTATCTTTTTAAACCACACTCACTTCCCAATAAATTCCATCCCATCCCCACCCCTCAACAGCAGTATTCACATAAAACAAAACTGTCTTAATAGAGCGACTGAGATTTCAGCTGAGAAAGAATATAACAATCTGCATCTAGAGACAGACCATCACCTCTCTACACCAAGGAAGGAGGTGCATTCCAGCATCAGACGTCAGGAATTGTCCATGGATCATTGCATTGCATAAATTCTGTTGTCTTTTAACATTGTTTTCATGTATATCATTGTAGTAATTATGCACATTGTTTTCCTGGTCTTTCTTTGTTCTTTATCAATTGATATAAGTCTTGCCCTGTTTCTATGAATTCCTAATATTCAGTTTAGAGAACTCCCTGGTGAGGAAACTCCCTTCACTAATGCAGATCAGCAATTCATCTGTAACTGAGAATCTTTGAGAACTACCAAGGGTTCCCAAAAGTAAAGAGACTCACCTGCACTCTCACACAGCCCATTAAATGTCATAACCTGAACCCATGTCCTTCTGACTCCAAAGCTAGCCCTGTATGACCCTCTACTACATCAAACAGCCTCTCTTTCCTAACTGCACAATAATAATGCACTACATTCACAACCACAGTTTGTTCACCAATAATAATGCACTACATTCACATACCACAGTTTGTTCACTTAAACTCACTTTGCTTCCAGTTTTTTGTTTTTTGTTTTTTTTTTTTTTACCACTACAAGAAGTGCTACTATAGATATTCTGGAACAAGGGTGGGGAACCTGTGGCCTCAAAACCACATGTGGCCAAACTTCAGTTTGGATTTGGTCAAAGGGCCACACTTGAGGACCCAGAGAGCCACATGTGGCCTCGAGACCGCAGGTTCCCCACCCCTGGTCTAGACTTTCTCTCATTGATATCCTTGGCATATATGACCAGTAATGACTCTCTGAGTATGATCAGTTTAGCAACTTTTCTCATATAATCCCATTATTTTCCATACTATCCAATTTTCATTGTGCAGGTGAGGAATCTAAGGCCCAGAGAAAAGTGACTTTATTGAGTTGGCACAGTGGATAGATCAAATGCTGGGCCTGGAGTCAGAAAGACTCATCTTTATGAGTTCAAGTATGACCTCAGATACTTACTCACTGTGTGACCCTGGGCAAGTCATTTAATCCCACTTGCCTCAGTTTCCTCATCTGTCAAATGAACTGGAGAAGGAAATGGCAAACTTCTCCAGTATCTTTACCAAGATAACTTTAAACAGGGTCACAGAGAATAGGCTATGACTGAAAAATAAATTGAACAAATAGTAACAGATCAAGGATTCCTTTGATACCAAAGCTAATGTTCTTTTCATCACTCCACATACTCTCTGTATGATCTGTAGGTGAATTATCCACTTGGAGGATGATCAATAGCAAAATCTTCCATCTAAATTACTGGTTAGCTTTTAGCACAATCTAGGGCTGCCCCTTTCCACTTGTCTGTGATTGGTCAAAAAATGCAAATCAATCATATCAGTTTGAGCAAAGACACTGTAGGAGGAGAAAAATTAATCTGGAAGTGGGGAAAGAGCCATAGATAATGCATACCAAAGCCAAATGGAAATGGTTTGGGGGTTATTCTGTTCAATAGCACGGAAAATTGAGAATCCAGTTTAGATGCCTGCCTGGATCTGAATAATTGCTGAATAATTCCTTCCCTTTTCTTACATGGACGTAGGAAGGAGTATTTGTACCTGTCCAATATTCTGACCTCCTTCCTTCCAGCTACTTCAGAGCTATATTTGTATCCTAGGGAGAATGATTTCAGAAATGTGTCCATAAGCCCATCTTGTAGCAACTCTGGGCAGGAAAGAGGATATTATCAGTACAGAAATGAATTCTTTCCATCGCGCAGAAGGTTCTGTGGAGGCAGACAGCCAGGGAACATTTCCCTAAGGGAGGAACACAATACCATGAAGTGTAACTGTCTTTCATCAGGATTCAGTGAGGAAAATCACAAGTGAAACTTCTTGTTTTATTCTCAAGTGAGGGATTGATGGTGAGAGGTTTTAGGTGATAGGTGGGAAGGATATGTATTCAAAATGTCGCTGAAAGTAATGTGAAGATTTAGACACAAATGTTTAATAACTGGTTCTTTGATGGGGGAAGTACACAAGACAAACTTTTCAGTTTAATCTGAATTATTGACATTTTCTCCATCCATCCATCAATCAATCAATAAGCATTTAATAAGCAACAACTATGTGCCAGATACTGTGTTAAGTGCTGGGGGTACAAAAAGAGGGAAAAAACAGTCCCTGCCTTCAAGGAGCTGACAATCTAATGGAGGAGGCATCATGCAAACAAATATATACAAAGCAAACTACCTGTAAGATAAATAGAAAATAATTTAAAAAAGGAAAGCACTGGAATTAAGAGAGGTTAGGGAAGTTTTTCTGTAGAAGGTGGAATTTTAGTTGGTACTTAAAGGAAACCAGGGAGGTCAGTAGTCAGAACAGAGGAGAGGGAATATTCTAAGGCATCAGGATGGTCAGAAAAAATGCCCATAGCTGAGATGGGGTGTCTTGTTCCTGGAACAGCCAGGAGGCCGGTGTCACTGGATCAAGGAGGATGTGTTGAGGAGGAGGGTGTAAAACTGAAAGATAGGAGGGGGCTAGGTTACAAAGGGCTTCAAATGCCAGATAGAGCATTTTTTATTTGCTCCGAGAGGCAAAAGGAAACCATTGGAGTTTACTAAATGACATAATTGGACCTCTGTTTTAGGACAATCGTTTTAGTGGCTGAATGGAGGATAGATAGTAGTGGGGAAAGACCTGAGGCAGGCAGACAAGGCATGAGGTGATGACTGCCTGCACTAGAATGGTGGCAATGTCAGAGAAGAGAAGGGGGCATATCTGAAAGATGTTCAAAGGTGAAATGGGCAGGCCTTGGCAACAGCTTGGATATGAGGTATGAGAGATAATGAGGAATCCAGGATGACTCCTAGGTTGTGAGCCTGTGGGATAGGGAGGATGATGTTGCCCTCTGCATTGATAGAGAAGGTAGAAGGGGGAGAGGGTACTTTAGGGGGAAAATAATGAATTTAGTTTTGGATATATTGAGCATGAGACATCTACTGGACTTCCAGTTCAAGATGTCTGAAAGTAGTTGGAGATGTGAGATTGGAAATCAATAGAGGAATCAGGACACTTTCTTACATCGCTCTAGATATTCCACAAAACAATAAATCAAGCCCTGACTTGTAGCATTTGCTGATTTCCAAGGTGTAAATGCTCACAATAAAAATTTAACAATCAATTCTTACATGAGGTAAGATCTGGCAGCATCCGCCCTGTATGTTTAAGGAACTGAGGGGTTTGATGAAGCAACAGTTGTGCCTTGCTTTAAGTAAACAGAGTAGCATAAACTCTATACTTTACAAGCATTTTTCAAAAACCTACAATGTGGGGCAGCTAGGTGGTATCTGGATAGAGCACCGGCCCTGGAATCTGGAGGACCTGAGTTCAAATCCAGCCTCAGACACATAACACTTACTAGCTGTGTGACTTTGGGCAAGTCACAACCCCACTGCCTAGCAAAAAAACAAAAACTAAAAACTAAAAAAACCTACGATGTGCTAGGCTCTGTACTTGGTACTAGGGATAAAAATACATAAATGAAACAGTCCCTTCCCACAAGGAGCTTACATTCTTTGAGGGAAGATAACATACAAATATATTCAGATTTCAGTCATTTTTCAGTTGTGTCCAACTCTTCGTGACCACATTTGTGGTTTTCTTGGCAAAGATGCTAGAGTGGTTTGCCATTTCCTTTGCCAGCTTGTTTTACAAATGAGGAAACTGAGACAGAGTTAAGTGACTTGTCCAGGGTCACATATAAGTGCCTGAGATCATATTTGAACTCATGAAAATGAGTCTTCCTGACTCCAAGCCCAGGACTCTATTCACTGTGCTATCTAGCTGCCCATATACATATATAGGTATACACGAAATAAGTGTAAGGTCATTTGAGAGGACCACTAATATCTGGGGGGAGATCATGTAGGAGGTGTAATTTGAGCTGAGCTGTGTCTAAGGAGTGGAGGTGGAATGAAGGCATTCCAGGCATGGTGGACAGCCCGTGCAAAGGTACAGAGATGGGAGACAAGTGTGCTATATGGGAGGAATAGCAAGACCAATTAATACATAGACACAAAAGGGGATGATTCCTCATATCACAACGTCTCACTACGCATCTATTTTAGGTTCTTTAGTACATTCAAAATAGAAGTAAATTTACATGCTTTTCCAGAAACTTTCTCTTCTAAAAAGTGAAATAGACATGTGTAGAGAATCAGAGAATCCTTGAGCTAGAGCAGACTTGGAGAGGTCAGCTAGATAAGCAATCTGCCAGTATTTATTGTCACCAAATACACAGCATACCATACTGGGTGACAACAACCTTGAAGTCAGAGGGGACAACCTTATGCCTTAAGACCTTCAGAGGAAAAGAGTCCACAAGGTCTCTTGTGAAACAACCAAGGCAAGAAGGATCTGTCTGTCTAAAAACAATAGTCAAAATTTATCAGTATCATTGACTATAGGGCCACAATTATTAATGTATTTTCTCTCATTAGAGTACCTTGTTACAAAACAGTTCTGACTCTACTTGGTTAGAGCGCCCTCATGTGTCCTTGCATTGTAATATCATTTAGATCTTTCAAAGGAGATAATAGCACTTTTAATCACAGCATCAACTCAATTCATGTCCCTCTGAATTTCTTTGTGGTTGCTTATGGGCCATTTGTGGAATTCTGGCCTAGGAAGTCAATGGTGAAAACTGGTGGTCTTTTGGTGCAGTGGAATGACCCTTAGATTTAGAGTTAGTGGTCCTGAGTTTGAATACTACTCTATTTCTTAGTACCTGTATGAATTTGGGCAAATCACATATCCTTTCTAAACCTCAATTTCTTTATCTATGTAACAAGGATGGACCATATGGCTTCTGAAGGTCCCTTCTGCTCTTTAAATTCATGATCATGATGTCTAGCCTGATACACTACTATCATGTCAATTAATTCCCTCATATCCTATCCTTAGTAGACATAGGAAGGAAGGAGGCAAACATTTATTAAGTACCTCTTATGTGCCAAGCACTAAACTAAGCCCTTTTCAAGTATTATCTCATTTGATCCTAACAACAACCCTAGGAGTAGGTACTATTATTATCCCCATTTTACAGTTCAGGAAACTGATCCTTTTTAAAAAAAATTATCTGGTTTTTAGGAGAAAAAAATTATTGTATGTAGAGTAGGCTAGTCGGATATAATTCAGATGACTCCAATTTCAGAGTTAACACTGAGAATAAACAATTTTTCTTTGTCCTCCCCTCTCATTCACCCTCCATTATAATCAGTTCTCAACTATCTGCTATTTTGTTTAGTCATTTCAGTTGTGTTCAATGCTTTGTGACCCTATTTGGGGTTCTCTTGGCAAAGATATTGGAGTGGTTTGCCATTTCATTCTCTTGCTCATTTTACAGAGGAAACCGAGGCAAACAAGGTTAAATGACTTGCCCAGAGTCACACAACTGGGAAGTTTCTGAGACCAGATTTGAACTCTGAACTCGGGAAGATAAATCTCCTGACTCCAGGTCTGGTACTCTATCCAATGCACCACCTAGCTGCCTTATCTGCTACTAGAAAAATTTTTAATCTTAGATGTTTTTCTTTCTCCCACTTAGCAGTTTTTCACCAAACTGTGGTCAGAGTTTGTTCTGCAAAATAAAACATAAAACTCAAACAGTGTGACCTAAAGCCAAGTAGGAATGAATTTTGGACTGTGAGGAATTTTTGGTTTAGTGCAAAGAGTGCTAGATATGGGACCAAGAGGTGAAGGTCAGAGCCCAACCTGGATAGTCACTAACTGCATGCTTTGGTCAAGTCACTTCATATTTCTGAGGCTGTTTACTCATCTATAAAACAGAGACAATAATATTTGTACTCCCTGCTTCACAAGGTTGTGATGGGGGGGGGCTGGGGGGGAGGGCTGGGCACTGTAAAGATGAGTAATTATTATTGCTCTCTCATTCATCATTAAGGATCATTTAAAGCTGAGAAATACATCTTGGTATGTCAAGTTATCTTTCAGCATTACCTTTTCTAGATTAGGTAAATCTTTTTCCTTTAATTTTTCCTCAAAAGCCTAGTTTCCCTAATCTTTCCACATTTTCCTGGTTCTCCTTAGGACCTTCATTATATACAGATCGCTAATAAAGGCCAGAGTGAATTTATTTCCTGTACAAGTGTAGTTTGCATGTAATTGAATGGCTTTAGATTACTTGTTTATTACACAGTTTTTTTATCATCTTTACTCATTGGTGTTGAGACTGTGTGCTGGATTGCCCTCTGCGAAGAATACTGCAAATAATACATTTCATGACTGCTCAGACCACAGATTTAACAGATTAGAGAAGACAAGGAAATCTGGAGTATTTATTACAGATCCAAATCTATAGGATTTCACTGAGGATTAATTCAGCAAGTTAATCATTTATTATGAAATGTAATAGGTTTAAATGTAAAATCCAATATGTGTTTAAAAAAATTGGTTTGAGCATGTGACGATGAAGACATTGGTTAACTAAGCAATTCACATTAAAAAGAGAAAGGGTTTTAGGGGACCATAAGCTCAAGTTAATGCTAACTTGGTGGTGCATTAGTAGGATCATAATATACAGAATAAGGGCGCAATTAGTCCCCCTAGCTCCACCGCCCCATGTCCAGGGTCCTGGTTGAGTTCTCCCCAGACAGGGTGGTAGGGAAAAGAGAGAGGCAGATTATAGATAAATTCCTGTGCAGGTCAGAATCAGAATCATAGTTCAAACAAATCAAGATAAAGAACTGAGAAGAAGAGTTGTGGGCCACAGGTGGGAGATGGTGTCAGGTGCAGAGCTGGAGTCGAAACCAAGAATTCCAAGATCTGAGAGTTCAGAATGTAGTATGTGTTAGTCTAGCGCTATGTGAGAAATAGAGTAACAAGCTTATCAAAAAGTTGTGTCAGCTTACTATACTCAATTGGTCTATGGGCACATGAGGTGTTTGGGGGCCAACTGTGTGCTACAGATCCCATCTACCCAGTCAGGCAAGGAGCACTATCAATGGCCATTCCTATGGTAATAGCAAAGTCCATAGCCCAGTCCATTAAGTATTGGATAGACACTATTGTATTCTATCTCATAGGTGCAGAACTATATTCAATACTGAGCACAGCTTTTCAGAAGGTACATAAATAAGCTGAAGTGAACTGTTTAGTGTGTGTGGGGGGGGGGATTTGAAATCATAGTTGAAAGAACTAGAGATATTTAGCCAGGAAAACAGAAAAATTTCAGAGAGACATTATCAGTTTTCAACTATTTGAAGCCCTGCATTGTGGAAGAGGGATTGAATTTGTTCTGCTTGGCCCTGGAGGGCAGAGCTGGGATGAAAAGGTGGAAGTTACCAAGAAGCATATTTCTTTTTTTTTTTTTAGATAGGTTAATTAATTAATTTTTAGTTTTCAACATTCACTTTCATAAGATTTTGAGTTCTAAATTTTCCCCCTTTCTCCACTGTCCCCTCCACAAGACGGCATGCAATCTAATATAGTCTATACATGTATAATCACATTAAACCTATTTCCACATTAGTCATGTTGTGAAAGAAGAATCAGAACAAAAGGGAAAAACCATGAGAAAGAAAAAACAAATAAAAAAAGAGAGAAAAAATAGTATGCTTTGATTTGCATTCAGACTCCATAGTTCTTTCTCTGGATGTGGATAGCATTTTCTATCATGAATCTTTTGGAGATGTCTTAGATCATTGTATTGCTGAAAAGAACTAAGCCTATCAAAGTTGGTCATTGTACAATGTTGCTGTTACTGTGTACGATGTTCTTGTGGTTTTACTCACTTCACTCAGCATCAGTTCATTGTAGGTCTTTCCAGGTTTTTCTGAAATCTGCCTGCTTGTCATTTCTTATGGAACAATAGTATTTCATTACATTCATGTACCACAGCTTGTTCAGCCATTCCCCAATTGATGAGCATCCTCTTAGCTTCCAATTCTTGGCACCACAAAAAGAGCTGCTATAAATGTTTTTGTACATGTGGGTCCTTTTCCCTTTTTTATGATCTCTTTGGGGTACAGACCTAGTAGTGGTACTGATGGATCAAAGGACAAACATAGTTCGGTTGCCCTTTGGACATAGTTCCAAATTGCTCTCCAGAATGGTTGTATCAGTTCACAACTTCACCAACAATGCATTAGTGTTCCAATTTTCCCACATCTTCTCCAATGTTTATCATTTTCCTGTTTTGTCATGTTAGCCAATCTGATGTGGTACCTCAGAGTTGTTTTAATTTGCATTTCTCTAATCAATAGAGATTTAGAGCATTTTTATATGATTATACATAGCTTTAATTTTTTTATCTGAAAACTGCCTGTTCATATCCTTTGACCATTTATCAACTGGGGAATAACTTGTATTCTTATAAATTTGATACAGTTCTCTATATATTTTAGAAATGAGACTTTTATCAGAGACATTGGTTGTAAAAATTCTTTCCCAGCTAATCTGCTTCCTTTCTAATGGTTGCACTGGGTTTGTTTGTGCAAAAAAACCCTTTTAATTTAATGTAATAAAAATTATCCATTTTGCTTTTCTTAATGTTCTCTATCTCTTGTTTGATCATAAATTCTTCTGTTGTCCATAGGTCTGAGAGGTAAATTATTCCTTGCAGAGAAGTATATTTCAATTTAAAATGAAAACCATCTTTACTGTTAGAGCTGTCCAAAGGTAGAATGGGCTATTTCACTGAATTCTAGGACCTCAGTCTTAGGAAGTAATGAGTTCTTTTTTGCCGCAGGTAGTCAAAAAGTGGTTAAATAGTCACTTGTGGGTCACCTTGTAGAGGGGATTCATGCTTCATAGGACTGTAGATTTAAAGCTGGAAGATACCTTTGGTAGAGGTTTGAACTAATTTAGCCCTGAGATTCTACAGTTCTCTTCAGAATCCTAACTACTACAGAGTAAACAGGACACTAACTGTGGGGAAAAGGGAGCCTGCCTCCTCCCTAAGTGAGGTTGT
This sequence comes from Vombatus ursinus, assembly GCF_900497805.2. Lineage (NCBI taxonomy): Eukaryota > Metazoa > Chordata > Mammalia > Diprotodontia > Vombatidae > Vombatus > Vombatus ursinus. The sequence continues at coordinate 41,349,636 of NW_020954576.1, forward strand.
GCACTTCTCTGTCTCCTCTCTGCAATAACCACTGACCCCACACCTTATCTTGCAGAGTGGCCACCGCTCAAGTGGTGGGTTTTCTTTGACGTGGGCAAAGGCTAAGACTCTCTGGAGAACAGCTTCCCAATGGAACTCCACCTGTCATAGAACTGTTCTTCATGCTCCAAATCTCCTCTTCCTCAACTGAATTTGTTCCAGGGACAGTTTTGACTAGTTATGGTTCAGATTCTCTTATTCATGGACAATTTCAGTCACATAGAGTTCTCTACCAACAGTAAAGGAAGAGTCATTATCTCATTTGCTCTCTGTGACAGTCCTTTGAGGTAGGTACAATAGGAATCATAGGATCATCAGATTTTAGAACTGGGAGATTGTCTAGTCCCATCCATCCCTCAAATTAAGAAACTGAGGCCCAGAATGATCAAATGACTTGCCTAAAGTCATATGAGTAATTCAATTCAAGTTCTTCTGACATTAAATTTAGTCCTTTGCCCACTACATTGCAGGGTACTCTCCTCCCAAACCCTCACTATGTTCCACTACATAGTGCTGCACAGGAGTGCCTCGTTGTTACATAAGTAGTAGTATTGGCAGCATCTAAAACATGCTATCCTTAATGCCTCCATAAAAGTTTTTTTTTTCATTCTAAAGATGTTTCCCTAAAGAGGTACTGCCTGGCCTCTTATCTCCTAAAGTTCAATTCCTAGAGCCTCCATACCTCACCTTATCTATTCCTTTGATGTTTGTAACCATTTAATCCCCAGCAGAAATCAACATATCAGTCCCCTTCTCATAGCAAAGCCTAAGGGAAGGGAAACACAGACAACTTCCTTTTTTTCTCCTTTTCTATATTGCTTTGATATAATTTCTTTCTTCCTCCGGCTTAGATGTCATTTTCAGTTGTTATAGTCCCACTGAAACTGGATGCCAACCAATAAAAATGAAAACCCAAATGGCTTTGTTTGTTGACTTGAGCTGCGGCAGACTACTGATGAATTATGCACACAGGCTCATTGCCTGCTGACAGATGTCCTGAGTCCCCATTTCCCCAAATGACAGGAGGGTTAGGAAAGGGCATGTATAATCTTGGCGGCTGAGGAAGATGCTGCAACCCAGCCTTGGTAGATAGATGTCACCTCCTGAGTAGAACTGTTAGCTCCTGATCCAGTAAATGGGGAAATGGAGTAAGGGGCCTAGGGGATTCGAAGAAAGACTTGTTCAATCAACAAACCATTTGACCACCTATCATGTGCAGAGCTCAGTACTAGGAACTAAGGAAACTTACAGTCTCTTTGGGAATACAAAAAAAGTAAACTGTCTCTTGTACCTCCCACATACCTCCTGGAACCCCCTGGAACCTAATTCCCAGGAATTGAGTTTATCTGCCACAAACCGGCCTCGATCCCATAGTCTTCTCCCTTCCCTCTTCATCATCCCATGGAATAGAAGGAAAGAACATGGACTAGGAGACTCATATTCTAGTCCTAATACTATCATTAATTTACTATGTGACATTCATCAGGTCAATTAAACTCTCTGGGCCTTATTTCTTATTAGTAAAATAGAGGAGTTGGACTAGAAAGATCTCTAAAGATGTGAAATGATCTATGCATGTCCATATGTTACTATGTGGAAGGATCAGTGATTGTATCAGAATAGGGAACTCCCTCCATCAGTCCATCAATCAGTCAATCAAGCTAGGCTCAGTGCCAGGCTCTTAGGACACAAAGACAATGCAGACAGAGCCCCATTTGAGATTTACTATGAAGACTTAAATAGCTGCCTGAGGCATACAGGGGTTAAGTGATTTGCCCAGGACCACATAGCTAGTAAGTGTAGGACGGAAGATTTAAACCCAGTTCTACTTGACTTCAAGCACCTAGCATTCTATCCACTATGTTACACTGCTTCCATATAAATATGTGTCTATGGAGTAAATAAATGATGGCTTAGCACAACTTAATCTCTGAAAGGTTTTGGACCTCTTGCTTTAGACCTTGAGAAGGTGATTTGTCGTGAGTTTGTCATGTCAGCTATGCCCCTGCCAACCACCAAAAAAATAATTTAATACTCTTTCCCATCCCCATCACAAGTTGGTATTTCCTTCCTTTTAAAACTTGGCTAGATATTGTTGTAGTCCAGTCATTTTTCAGTTATGTCTGAATTTTTCGTAACCCCATTTGTGGTTTTCTTGGCAAAGATACTAGAGTTGTCTGCCATTTCTTTCACCAGCTCATTTTACAGATGAGGAAACTGAGGCAAACAGGGTTAAGTGACTTGCCCAGGATCATATAGGTAGTAAGTGTCGAAGGCTGAATTTGAACTCAGATCTTCCTGACCTCAAGCTCGGTGCTCTATTCACTACACCACCTAGCTACATCACTCCCTCAGTTGTACAAATAAAATAGGTGCTTAATAAATGTTTATTGAATTGAATCTATCCACATCCTCTAAGAGCATGTAGTCTTTTATTATTGTGGTCACAAGTGGTAACAGCAACAGCAGCAATTTTATATGGCACTTGAAGGTTTAGAAGATGCTTTCCCTGTGCACTGGGGACTGACATGTGCCCAGAGCACCTCTGACCTGGTCTGCCCATGTGAAGGCTGAGGATTCTCCCTTGATCTGGGAGATATCATATGAATGATAGTAAGAGACAAAGATCACATATTCCAGGAACTCATGATCTAGTTGGAAAACCAAGACTAATTCACATGTAATTCATTCTATGACTACTCCAGCCGTCACTGGTATCACAGAATTTGGTATCATACAATTTAACACCTAATTATATACTGAAGAATATCTGGGAGAGTCAAGGTGATACATAATGGAAGTGCTTTAGAGACCATGAAGCATGCAGAGATATTCTGTAACCGGTTCTAGTCTGCTAACCATGTGGTTAGAAAGAGCTTTTTTAGGTTGTTTCCATGACCAGAGGTGGAAGATCCTTCAAAAGGCCTCCAATGGCCTCCCCCTTACTTTTCAGCTGGTCTTTCCTTAGTTAGACTGAAATTCTGATGGGATCAGACAAGGGATAACTGCTGTAAGGGGAGAGGCTTTCTCTTCTCTGAGGCTGACATATGGCCTATAACAACAGGTCTTGGTCCTTTGCCTTATCATTCGTTCCATTTCAGGTGAAGGAGATTGATTAGGAGGTTCTGACCTGATAAGTTTTAAAAGGTCAGGAGAGTAAGCTTCCTGGAGTCTGAGAATCTAAGTTCATTCCAGGTTTTGCAGCTGGTCCAGTATCAATACCCAGAGGAGCAAGGAGTGATCTTCAGGAGTGACATAGCTGTGATGAGGACTCATTTGTGGTCATGCTGCATCTTGATGTAAAATTGGTGGGACTAATCACATGCAGAAACTATGCTAAGTCTGAGTCCATTCCCCTCCTAGAGATTAAGGTGGGAGAGGGGAAGGTATGCTCTTGAAATATTGGGCAGAGGGAGGAGAAATATTTGTACTTTTGTTCTTGCTATATCTTTGAAGTAAATATCCCTAAAAGCTGTTTGATATTATGTGGTAAAATGGAACTGGGGCACTAGTCCCTGGTGGTTAATAGTGGGGGAAGTGCAACTAGTCGAGGCTTGTGAGCTGAATCAGAGATGCTCCAAAGTCCTCAGGGTACCCCTGGAACCCAGAGTGGGAGATGGATCATCCTGGCTCTGGCATAATGAGCTCAGAGCATACTTGCTATAATCCCGTGGGATAGGAAATGAAAGTATTATTATCCTCATTTTATAGATGAGCAAACTGTAGCTCTGAGAGTCTAAATAATTTGGTCTTCATGGTCACATAGCTAGCAAGCTTAAGATAGACACGTGCACAAGACGGACAAAAACTGCAATGGAAAGATCAAATTGTTCTTATTATTGCCTTTTATAATCAAGTCCTGACTTCCAAGCAAGGGGTTACCTTAGCTTGTTCTATTCTATGTTTTTCTAAATCTTTACTTCCTGGCATGGATCTTGATGCTGGATCTTCATTATATGATAAGCCCTTAACAAATGTTTGTGGAATTAATTAAATAATGAATACACATACCAAGTTCCATCTGCTCTGCCCTTCTAAACTTAGCTCCTGCTTTCAAAGGTTAGCTTGTAGAATGCTAGAATTCAGAGGAAGCCTGGAGATCATTTAGTCAGATCCCACTCATTTACAGGTAAAACTGAAGCCCAAAGAGAGATCAGATGGCTTTCCCAAGCTAGCTGGTGGCAGGAAGCCAGTTAGTGACAGAGCTCAGGCTAGAAATTAAGTCTTCTGATTCCCAGTCATCATCTTACAATTACATACCCATTTCTCAGGGAGGCAAATTCTCCTTTAAATGAGAAAGTGATGAGCCTTCACATTAGATGCACAAATGGGATCCTGACTAGTTTCTTAATTGCTAGTCTTTATTGGCTGACAAAAGTCCAAGTTTTGTGGCATTTTCTTTGTGTGACTAAAATGAGTAGATTGATTTCCATATGCCACACAAGAAGTCCAGGTTCATTTCTTTTTATTTATTTTATTTTTTATTTTTTTAAACAATTGGGGTTAAGTGGCTTGCCCAGAGTCACACATCTAGTAAGTGTCAAGTGTTTGGTCTGAGGCCAAATTTGAACTCAGGTCCTCCTGACTTCAGGGCCGGTGCTCTATCCACTGCACCACCTAGCTACCCTCAGGTTCATTTCTTTATAGTCGCACTATGTCTATAATATAGTATAGGTATTATATCATAGCAATTACTCCACTTGCCTTGGATAGGTGACATCAAATTCAAATAGATCCCTGCCTTGCTGCATATTGACTTAAAAATCACAAATTAATATTATCTTTGTTGTATTTTATTTATTTTGTTAAACATTTCACAATTACATTTTAATCTGGTTCAAGCCCTTCAGCAATTAGGTCCCAAGTTTGACATCTTTGCTTTAGACATACTAGCCAAATGATATTCTCCAAAATGAGACCAATGTACATTGTAAGTGTGTTAATAACAGCTATCCAACTAGGCAGGTCCTACATAGAATCATTTTTCATCAAACTATGGAGAAGCTTTCTACCTATAGCTGAGATTTGAGTAAAAGTATTTTCTTCTAATAAAACACAGTGCGCTGAACTAAGTTTTCAACAACCTAAAGGGTATATAAGATTGGCTTTGACCCATCTACTTTCCTTTTCACAAATTCTCCTTTCTCACTTTGGGGAATAAGTAGCACTGCTTATTGCACCAAGCCATCTCCTATTTATATATTCTTTTTTTATTAAATTGAATTAATTTCTTTGTTCCATTCTAAATTCCAAACTGTCTCCCTTCCTCTGTCCCTACCCCATACTAGAGAAGGCCACCATTCAACATATATGTGTGTGTATACATAGATATGTAAAATCATACTATGTATACTTCTATTTATCAGTCCTTCCTCTGGAGATAGATAGTATTTTCCTTCATAGGTCCTTTGCAGTAGATTTGAGTATTCCAAATATTCAGAATAACTTAGTCATTCACAATTATTCTTCAAACAATATTGCTGTTACTGTATACAACATTCTCTTGGTTCTGCAAATTTCACTCTTTATTATTTCATGCAAGTCTTCCCATGGTTTTCTAAAATTAATCTGCTCATCATTGTTTTTACAGCATGGTAGTATTCCATCAGAATCATATATCACAACTTGTTTAGCCATTCCCAATTAATGAACATTCTCTCTATTTTCAGTTCTTTGCCATCACAAAGAGAGCTGCTATGAATATTTTAGAACATATTGGTTCTTCTCCTTTTTCCTTGGTCACCTTGGGAAATAGACCTAATAGTGTATTGCTGACTCAAAGGGTATACACAATTTTGTAATTCTTTGGGCATAATTCAAGATTGCTCTCCAAAATGGTTGGATCATTTCACAGTTCCACCAATAATGCATTACTGTCCTAATTTTCCCATATCCCCTCCAACACTTGTCATTTTCCTCTTTTATCATTTTAGCCAATCTGATAGGTATGAGATGATATGTCAAAGTTGTCTTAATTTGTATTTCTCTAATCAATAATTATTTGGAGCATTTTTCATATGACTACATATAGATTTGATTTCATCATCCAAAAATTGCTTATTCATCTCCTTTGACCATTTATAAATAGGGGAATGACTCATACGCGTATAACTTTGACAAAGTTCTCTATGTATTTGAGATATGAGACCTTTATTTGAGACACTGTCTATAAAAATTTTCCCCCAATTTTTTGCTTTCCTTCTAATATTGGCTAAATTGATTTTATTTGTACAAAATCTTTTTAATTTAATGTAATTAAAATTATCCATTTTACACCTCACAATGCTCTCTATCTCCTGTTTATTCATAAATTCTTCCCTATCCATAAGTCTGATAGGTAATATGTTCTATGTTCTAATTTCATACCTCCCTTTAGTTCCAGGTTATCTATCCATTTTGGCCTTATCTTGGTAAATGATGCAAGATATTAGTCTACACTCAATTTCTGCCACACTGCTTTCCAGTTTCCCCAACAATTTTTTTTTTACCACTATTTGTATGTTCTTATATGAGTTGGCTTTCCCCCTTACTCTCCTTCATTAAAACTACCTCTTGCCTTTCTAATATTTTTACCAGTGTAACGGTGAGGGTATGGCCAATGAGGACCTATTCCTTACAGCATGAACAATGTGCTCTATCTGCTATCAATCCACATGGAAGCTTGGTCAGTCTTCTGGAAATGTTTAATGAGGGGACCTTTCCCTCCTTGCTTCAGTGCATGCTCAGGTTATCTTTTGTTTCTCGTTAGCTTATTGTATGGTGATGAAAAACCTTTTAATTGGCTGCTGAACTGGAACTGTTGACAGCTGAAAAATTTGAGCAAAGAAAATCTCTCTGTCTTCTTTGGTGGTAGGTGAGTCAAGCACTGCTGTGGGATGCCAGGTCAGAAAGGGGCTTAGGGTCCTTTCTCCCACCCAGCCACCATGTGGCTGTGAATACGTGGAACCACTGCTTATTTGTGTACTTGTATTTGTTCTTTTCAAATTTTAGGTGAATCTGAGACATACCAAATTCCTCCAACCAAAAACAACTCACATAATGTCCACACCACACCTAGGAATAAACTTGGTAGGAGGAACATTTTGTAGTAACCATTTTAACTTTGAGACCATACTCCCAAAGAGTGAGTAGCCATACAGAGAGGATTGCATGTGCAACTTTGAAGGGGACATTTTTGTATTTCTATCCTTTATATATTATATACTTTCTCAGTAAACACCATTTTGTGAAAACTAATTGATACTAATTAGTTGATTGATATTGAGGGGATCATATTGGATGAGGACTTGTGTTTGATAGTATTAGAGACCCCCTAACCCCTCAGAATTACCTATGAAACCCTTAGAGAAATAGTAACTGTGGTCTGGGGACTGAATGAGTTGGAAGGGTAAACCTCAGAGCCTGACCAATATTGTATGCACACACATACACATACATACATACATACACACATACATAACATTACATTATATTCTGGCAAGTGTCACAGTTTACCCAAGTAAGATGTTAATCAAAAATCAATAAAATTGACCAAATACTATTCACATGGTTGATATTCAAAGCCTGAAGTAATGGCAGAATTCAAAGATGCAATGCCCTTTTAAAAACAACATCATGCTTTGGTCCATGTGTTAGAACTGTTTTTCTTTCTTCTTATACCATTGTTATGAAAAAAGGCTTGCTGGCGTGGATGGAAGGCTATATTCCAAAATGATGCTGATGGAAAAACAAAAGGCAACAATGAGCATAAATAAATAATAAAATAGTGTTGTACTCTCTCCTCAAGCAAAAGAAAACAAAAAGGGGGCTGTGATATTTTAATTAGCCTCAAAATGTCACAAAAATGTGCTTTGAATTGATTTTAATTTTTGATTTCTAGATTATATTATGTTCACTCAAACAGACCATAGGGTGTCATTCTATAATGATGCATTTTAATTTCCTGACAAAAAGATAAATGTTCTTTTGTAACCAAAGATGTTTTTATTGCTTGAGTAAATTTAAAAAATAGAAAAAGTGTGTCCTCTGCTGGCATATTTGAAAATTTCACCACTTCTATCAAAAGAAATGCTTTTCCTTGATACATAACAACTGGAAGTCCAAGATATGAGGGAAGGAAAATCAACTATAGGTTTATACTACATAGACTTGATTTTAATTTCTATACTGCTATATTTTCAGTTTGATAAGGATTTTTCTAGCTAAAGAAACTAAATCATCTTTCTAATTATACTATGTTATGGAAATGCTTGTTCTAGTCTGTAAATTAAAAATAAAATTAAAAAAAGAAACTTGAAAGGAATTTGAGTCATTATTAACAATCTAAGGAGTAGAAAGTAATGTTCAATTGATTGTCATGATGTATTGCCTCAATGACAATGGATGATGGACAGAAATTCCAAGGTTTAAAAAGGAATTATATAATCTCTTATCATCACCTTTAACAGATCTAATAGGAATTCCTTATAATTTCTGTGTGTAATTAGGTGTGATCCGAATAAATGCTCATCCAAATGCCTAAATAATCAGCTAAAAGTCTAGGAATAGGATCTTTAATCTAAAAGTACAAGAGGCAGCACAAACTGTAAGTTAGAGATGTTCCAAATCTTGGCAACTACTTTTCTGCTATCTCATTTCAGGATATAGTAAGAATATCTTTTTTTTTTTTTTTAGTTCCAAATTCTCTCCCTCCCTCCAGTTCCTTCTCTCACCCTTCCAGTGTGAATATCTTTATAGTTTCAGAACATTTTTGGTGAATAAGCTGTACACACAGGAAAACTCCTGCAAGTAACAATGATATTACCCTGTGCTCTAAGGGAAAACAGTATATTAAGTAAGTGAAGCTTCTTTCCCCTGTTTCTGTAGGTGAAAAATAAGACTTATCAAGATAATTGCTATTTGAGTTGCACTGATTTTTATTTTCCTTGACAGTCATTGTATCTAAACTTTAAAAATCAGTTCACAAAGTAATAGTAATGAAAAGAATGTCTTATTCCCAATATCAAAGTTATTCTAGGGTCTACAGTCTGTCTTTAAAGAGGACATAGAACATAGTGGAAAGAATACTGAACTGTGGTCAGGAGGCTTGATCATAAATCTTGACTCTGACTCTAATTAGCCACATGGACTTGGGCAAGTCACTGGATTTCACTAAGCCTCCATTTTCTCAACTATAAAATGAGGATAATAATAACTTGCATTACCTAAACCTTAAATTATTATGTAAATATTATTTTAAAGCCCCATAAATATATTTTTAAACTATGTATATGTTACTAAAAAAAAAAACAAAACATTTTACTTTATTAGAATATGAGCTCCTTGATGGCAACACCTGTATTTTTGCCTTTCTTCATGTCCACAGTATTTGGCACAGTGCTGGTCCATAGTTGGTACTTAAATGCATATTGACTGCACCATCCAATTAATAATAGAGTTGGTTCAGCAGAATTTCAAGAGGTACTACTAAAGTCTTATAAACAAAGTAGGAACTTTTAGTTTTGATGCAATAGCCTAGGAAAGAGAGTGTTGTCTATTTTCATCTTTTCTTTCCATCTAATATGAATTGGATCAGTGTATCACACTTCTAATGATACACACTAATTTTTTAAAAACTGAAATTGCATAAGGCATTTAATGATTTTATTTCAGGAAATCTCTTTCCTCTGTCAGAAAACAAGCAGTGTATGCTACAGAAAAATTACATGACATAAAAGTACAAAAAAGTCATCTCTCCTATGTGACCCCTTCTGATTAAGCACTGACCATAATGCAGGGGTTCTACTTCTGACTTTTCAGACTTTACCATCATGCTTCAACTGTCTTCACCCTGGAAATTTTCTCAGCTCCTGTGACCTTCTCACCCTGGAGCATCCTTCTACTCCTGTAACCCCTTCTCCCCTTGGTGAGTTCCTCCCAGAAATTTCATTTTGTGGAAGGCCCCTCTGGCACAGTGGATAGGTCACCAGGCCTGGAGTCAGGAAGACTCATCTTCCTGAGTTCAAATCTGACCCTCAACATTTACTATCTGTGTGACCTTAGGCAAGTCATTTAACCCTATTTGCCTCAGTTTTCTCAACTGTAAATTAGTTGGAGAAGGAAATGGAAAACCACTCCAGTGTCTTTGCCAAGAAAACCTCAAATGGGATCATGAAGGGTCAGACATGACACCACCACCACTACCACTACAACCTGACTAACCATTATTCTCCTGGCTCTGATTCTGGCTCTCTGGACTTCAATCTCCACCATTACCCTGAACAGTGAGCCACTCCCAACCTGCTTTTCAGTTCCCTTTTGTGTGTTTTCTTCCTCATTAGAATATAAGTCCTTTGAAGGCATGGACTGTTTTTTTTTTTTTTTTTTTTTTAACACAATGCCTGGAATATTAGTAAGTACTTAATAAATGCTTGTTGACTGACTGAAAGAGATCTATCAGGTCCTAAGAATCACAAGTTCTAAGAATGAAGAATAATAGTCATTTTAAAAATCTATATAGTAAAAGATAAAATTAGGTGCAGCTAACCTCAGACACAGAAACTATTTCATTAACTTATCTTGGAAAAATAAGGATTTATTCAGGATAAATAGAAGGATTCCACTGAAGTCCCATTCTAATGCCTCATGTAGCATGGAAGGAACCCTGAATTCTTGACAAATTTGATACCAGAATCTAAGCTCCCTTAGAACCTATCAATCTGGAAATGTCTGGTGACAGATTATACATTTGTTATCTAACAATCAGGTTAGCTAAGTTTCCAGTGGCTCATCACCAGATTGATTTCAGGGAAGATAGGAATACACTTGTCAAAAAAGAAAAATAAGAGAGCCATTGAAACTTTGAGAAGCCAAGTTGAGCCATTTCAAATTGAGCCATTTGAAACTTGAGAGCCAAGCAGGAAAACTTTGAATTTTTTAAAAATAAATTTTTATTGATGTGTTTTGTCTTTTTTAAATCAGCATAATTTCCCCTAATATTCCTCTTCCTTCTAGATAGCCATTCCATATAACAAATAATATTTTTTAAAAGAGGAAAATAAGAGAAAAAAACTCTGAAAATATGTACAATGTTCAACACTTAGCGAATCTTCCACCTCTGGAAATGAGTATGTTGAGAATGTCTATCTATATAACTTCTTTCAAGTCATGTTTGTTCTTTATACTTTTACAATATTAACTTTTGATTTGTGTGTGTGTAGCTGTCCTTTCCATTTACATTGTTCTATATTAAGTGTTACTTTACTCTGTATCAGATAGTGTAAATCTTTCCACACTCCTCTGCATTCATATTAGTCATTTCCTACAGCAGAGTAATATTCCATTACATTAGAGTACCACAGTTTATTCAACCATTCCCCAACTGATAGGCATCTACTTTATTTCCAATTCTTTGCTATCACAAAAAATGTCGCTATAAATATTTTGGTGTATAAGGGAACTTTTTTCTTATTGCCCTTATTGGGATATAAGCCCAGTAATGGAATCTCTGAACCAAAGAGTATGGACATTTTAGTAACTTTATTCACATAATTTCAAATTACTTTCCAAAATGGCAGTGCTGATTTGTAGCTCCACCAATAATGCATCATTGTACCTATCTACCCACAATTCCTCCAATATTAATTGTTCCTCTCTTTGGTCATTTTTGCCAATTATGAGGGTATGAGGTAAAACCTCAGGGTTGTTTTGATTTGCATTTCTCTTATTATTACTGATTTGGAGCATTCTTTCATATGGTTGTTGATGGTTCGCAATTCTTCCTTTGAGAACTGTTTGTTCTTATCCTTTGACCTCTTCTCTGTTAGGGATCTATTTTGTTAATGTGTATTTGTAGGGATATGATTTTTAACCTGACGACTGCTTTAGCTGCATCTCATAAATTTTGGTATGCTGTTTCATTATTATCATTTTCTTTCACATAATTATTGTTTCTATGAATCAAGATTTTGCTCTTAATACCAATGCTTTTTAGCTGAGAAGGATCCCAAATAATAGTCTCACAAGCTTGCTTGACCCACTCATTATTTAGGTTTTCATTATTAAGACTCCGTTTGGATATGTCTTTTGTTTGGGCTCTCTGAACTTATTACTACTTTTGTTCATTTTATTGTGTTATGATCTGTAAAGGTGCTGGCAGTAATCACCTTTTCCTCCCCAGAGACTGAAGTGGTAGTGGTGGTGGAGGGAAAAGTAATGTATTGTTAGTGGCTAAATAGAACTGAGGTACAGGGAGTACAATTTGGGGAGCACCATCAGTGTAGATTGGAGCCATTTGCAGAAAACCTAGATATTCTCCAATCCCTAGAGAACTGCGATACCAAAGAATTCTGGAGGGAGAGATGAAATGTAGTCTATCTGGCCTCCCAAGAAGTGATGACCAGGATTGTCAGTGTAACAGATATTTATTTGTGATAAATCAAGTTATGTCAATTAGAGGGAAGACCCAAAGGTTCCAGTGGACAGCAACACATGAAATAATAGCATTCAGCACAGTCCCTGGCACATAGTAGGATCTTAACAAATGTTTATTGACTGATTGACAAATGTATTGTTCTAACTTTGAATGTTAACTTTCTAATCATACAAGTACCTGGAATTTCACCATCCTTTTAAATATTTGTTTTGAAGTAAAAGTCAACCAGTTCTAAAGTATTTTCCTTCTCACCAACTAAAGAAGTAGGAAAAAAAACTTGGCACGCTGCTTTGGGCCCAATGAATACTTTCTGGCTGACTGGTTGAACTGGCTACAAACAAAATTAAATTAATTACTGACAATATGTCACTTTGGTAAATAAGAATACTTTTGAAAAGAAGCATTCTTTCTATTCCCCTGCTGAAAATTATTACTCACAGTGAAAGAGAGTATAAGTAGCTATTTGCAAAGCTGAATTACAGTATTGCTTTCATTTTTTCCATAATTGTGTTTGTGCTTAGCAAGTTCAATATTCAGAACTTACTGTGGAAAAAACCTGTCTTTTCTCCTTGAGCTCTACACTCTACCACATTCATTGACCAACAGTTGCCTAACACACTCACCACTGTCACACGTGGTACACATTTGGTCACAAATTGGTAATATATCTCTGGTAAAGCGATGCTCCTGACCACGGTGCAATAAATTAGGTCAAGGGTGCCTTTTAGGAAACATGTAATCAAATTATTTCTTCTGGGCAATATGAGGATTTAACAAACCTTCTGAAATGAGACTCTTCTCAGCCTTGCAGATAGTACAGCTTGTGACTACTGGCATCTGTATCAATAATATATTTGCCTGGCTTACAAGTTAAATTGACAAGAATTTACTAAGCATCTATTATGTGCCAGGCATTATGCTAATAATGGGGATACAAAGAAAGTCAAAAAATAGTGACTAGTCTCCAGTAGCTCTCAATCTAATGGAGCTAAGGCCACCCACTGAATCCTGAGCCATTCCCAGTTGTCTTGACTCTTGTCTTGCCACTGGACCCTAATGACTCTGGAGGAAAGAGTAAGGCTGATAACTTTGTGCAGCTCTGCCTCACTTAAATGCAATTCACTCACAAGTTAAGACATCACCCTCATGATATCATTGGTCCTTGTTGAGAATGAAGGATAAACAACAACAACAACAATCGGGGTAGACAACATGGAAAAACTACGGACAAACATGATATATACAGAACAAATTAGAGATGAGCTCAGAACAAAAGCACCAGCATGAACTTATTTCTGCTTCTATTAAAATAAGAAATACATTGATTAAAAACTCCAAATAACAACTAGCTTTAACTTACTCTAACCACAATATTTCTTAAAAACTCATAGTTTAAAAACACAAAGTCATCAAATCCTATTAATGTGTCCTTTCCCATCACATGATTCTCACTAATGTTGGGTTTCATCTGTCATTTATATCAGGACTTTGAAGCTCATATACCTTCCATATAGTCCAATAGTGTTTAAGGCTGGAGCAAACTTGCAAAGTCTGGAATGGATTTTGAGACCCTCTATATGCAAGCTAACCTTTCATTCATATAAACCATATTCAGAAATACTGAAAAGGAGTATGATGAGAGTAGGGAAAGAAACCAGTGGCAAATAGAGGCCTGGAAAAATCTTCTAGGGGAGAAATTAGCTGCCCAGATTATGGCTGAAATAGATGAACACCACTGGGATCTGTGAATTGCATTTGAGCATATCTGGCCCATCAATTATCACAGTCTCATTGATGTGGGTTGGATGCATGTTCATGAAATAATTTGAGAAGAAACCATATTATGTGGAGTGCTAAAACTCATAGTAATCTGTTGTTTCATGAGCTATCCCCCCCACATACTAGTATCATTCTCCAAAGTTGCCCCCAAATCACTGGCAGGGTAGAGATTCTGGAACTGGATCTGTTCCTGATATGATCTCTTGCCGTAATTCTGGAAATGATTATTCCAAGTCTGGTTGCTCCATGTGGGGAGGTTTTGAAGAGGATTCAATTTTCCTGGTGAAATGAAGAGTAGAGGTGTAAGTACTCCCCAGCAGCTGACCTATTTTTGGTCATAGTGTTGCCATTCTTTGACCACATGGTATCCTTCTGCAATCTCAAGCTGCGTTCATTTCCTCAATGGGGTCTGCTACTGTTTGTAAAGCTAGATTCTTCAGAATGGCTTATCCAGGGCTCTCATTTTTATGTAGCAAAAGGGAACAGGGGTGTTATGCTTAATGCTGATGTATTGGATGTGATTAGGGGAGCTCCTGCTAACTGGCTCTGGATAGAGTAGACTCCATGGAGGGTGCCTGGGGTTAGACCCCTTTCAGGGACCATGTACTGTCTTTGGAGGTGGGGACCTTCAGTGACAAATCTGTTCTACTCCTTTTCAATGGGTCACATATGCTGGCTTAGTATTGAGAGATTTGGCACTTCGGAATTTTAACCTAACTTCTACCCAGTCTTGGGTGAGAAAGAGGCAGCTCTATGCTGCATGCTACAGAACATGACTCTGAACTGGTGGAGAGAATGGTGAGTTGAAGCTATATGCCTACATGAGGGCCAAATTAGTGCTAGAACTTTGGGGAAAAGAGACTTTCTTCAAGAGGGCATTGCCTACACTCTACTGCTCATGAGAGCACTTAAGACTGAGTTAAGAGCTGAACCGATCAGCAACCCAGTAGCCAGAGCATCTGACTACCAACATATGGAAAGAGGGAGAGAAAAACAGAAAAAAAGAGAGAGAGAGAAAGAGAGACAGAGAGAGAAACAGAGAGAGAGAGAGAGAGAGAGAGAGAGAACAAGACATGTAAAAAAAAAACTAGATTCTCAAATGTTTGCTTCTCTAGAGACTTCAAGGAATCACCTTATGTGAGATTGGGACCTCTCTAAACTGACATCTCATATTTTTCTCATCCAAAGAGCTCATTTACGCTTGTGTATTTTCTGGCATATTCTGATCTATATAACTTTCCAGTTTCTTTTTGCAATTTTGATTGGATAAATAGGTTTAGTTGCTATTCGTTATTTGTAATGGTCTTTTATTTAAACCAGTAATTATGGGAAGGCATAAAGTCTGCAGGTGCAATTTGAGGTAATCCTCCTTCCTTAAGAGCAACCAGGTTTTGTTTTGAACCTATTGTACTCTTAATCCAAAAATATTTGTAGAGGCGGATAGATATAACCAGATATATATCTGGTTGGATACCCCCCCCACCCCCAAGACTGGAGGAAAGAATAACTATCCTAGCAGTGCTCTAAGGACTTGCCTGTCTCTTTCCCTCCCAACCCTCCCCTCACCCCTCAAGCTTTCATTTTAATTCTTCTCTTCTCTTTAGAAAGGGGGTAGTCCAGACCTCAGATTGTATCTATCAATGCCTCCCAAGCATTTAGACAACCCACATAGATATACATATTTTACATGGGCACATCCACACCTTACAGGATGGTGCATCAAATTCTGTATTAGTTGCTTCCTCTTCCCTTTATCAATTGGTGAGGGTTTGGATTACACCTTAACTGAATCAGAGAGGACTGACCACTACACCAGAAAGTGTCCCTTCCCCAGTAGACTTTCAAAGAGTGTCTCTGCTTTTTGGTTCTCTCACTTCCTTTCTATCTCTTGAATGTGTGGTAAATAATTCTTAAACTGCTCTTTATGTGGCTTCTAGAACAGAGACTCATCTGGGCAAGTTTGAGCCTGAGCCTCTGGTTGCCTCTTCTGTTTTGTGTTTCTTTTCCTGAGCACAGGTATTTCAAAGGGTGATCCTGAGATATAGACTTTCAGAAGGGCTACCTCATGGATTCTTGGGTCCCTCAGTCAGTGCTGGTTGTTCCTCAAGAGGTGTCCCTTCCAGCCACTACACAATGCTCCTTTGAGGAAAAAACGATGACCAACTAGAAGGGGAGCCCTACCTCTGGACTGGCTTGCCAGAAGACATGGACCTTAAAGAAAGAAAGCCAAGGCAAGGGGAAAATGAACAAATCCCCAAAATGCTTCATTGTTTTATATTTTAAGACTCAGCATCCCTGGAGGGCAAAATAAATGATTACTGTGTTTGTCTTTCTTGACGTTCACTTGTAAATCTTGTGTGTTAACTCCTTCCCCACTTTTTGTGAAGTATGATAGGTGAAAAGATGAAATGTCTCAGGAAACAAAGGTTCGAGCTTCTAAGCATAACGATTTATTAAGCAATGCATGCCATTTGCATAACAAATTGGGACCAGATCTCCTCAGCTTAGGGCTGGACCCTGAATATAAGGGGAGACAAACTTTTATAAATTAAAAGCAATTAATCAAATATAACTAATTAAAGAAAAACAATTAATCAGGATACAAAATTAGGTAATCAGATTTCTAATTGGAGGAAAGATTAAAGACTTTCCAAGTTGGAAGAGGGAGAGAGAAACAGGTGCAATTCCCTGAAATCAGAAAAAGAAGTGTCTCACTCCCATTGAATATAGGTGTTTGTATTCAATCAAAGGTACATAGAAACAATAACCGATTGATCGGTATGGGGGTCAGTTTTCAGATAAGACATATGGGTTCCTTGAGATATACAATTGTGAGAAAACTCCTTGCATCAATCTTTGGATCTGGTCAGCATAACCTAGGTCCTTAGTTAAAGGTCTCTAAGCAGCAGGTAGAGGTGGTCCAGCTTCCCGGGCATGCGGGGCAAGGTTCAAACAATGCAATAAAGTCTTCTCACAATTTCCACAACTGAATAAAATTTTCTCACAAGACAGAAATTGGACCAGACCCACAAATAAGAACAGAAAGGGAACTGAACTAGCCTCAGAATTAAGTCACAAGTTGGAGCAAGTGTGGTTCACTCAATTCCCACTACTACTTGCTGTTCAATTCCCTCAGAAGGAAATAAATCTGTCCTTTACCTGGTTTGCATTGTGCACTGAATATCTTTCTACTTCCTCTTTTGCAAGACCCTACCATGAGACAAATCTAAGGTTTAAGTGATTTTGCCAGAAGCTCCAGAGCGGGTAGCTGTACAAAGCCAGAGATTATGAGTAAAAGAGCTTGAATCCTTTCTTTGAAGGTCTGCCTCCCCAAGATTGAATCTGATCCTCATGTGTGTCCAGAGGTAGGGGATCCTTTAAAGGAAGAGATAGAGCAATCCAGGGCAGTTGTGTTGATCCTCTAATAAATAAATCTATTAGGTGGAGGTTATTCTGCTGTGGTATTTTGGACCTTTAACCAGAAATTTTAGAAAAGACCTCTTTCCTCATGCCTTTTATTTCTTGCAGAAAATAGATTTCCAGCCTTTTGCAATGTAGGAATAACATAAATGCAGTGCTTTATAAAACCTCAGAAGTTTTTCATTTCTCCTTCTATCAAATACTTATTTTAAGGGTACTTAAACTTAGTAGTATAGTCAGAAACTACTTTACAGATCTCTTTTCCTAGAAAATAAATCTCTTTTTCTAGAAAATATGTGCCAGGCACATAAGGGTTGGGAATACAAATACTAGCAAAAAGAGTTCCTGTCCTCAAGAAGGTTACATTCTAATGATGGAAGATAACACATAAAAGGGAGCTGAAAAAGGGAAGGGGGTGCCAAAGTGGAGAATTAGTTCAGAGAGTCATGGGCTGAGATTGATTTGAAATGATCATGCTGGTGAGGGGGTTTCCTCAAATGGAGGATCCAGGGAAATAATATGGTAATAATAGTTAATCAATATGTAGATGTTTAATTATTTGCTGACTTGATTCTTCCCCCTTCTATCACTTGATCATGTGCCAAAACAAATATCAAATGACCATAAGGCTAGTTAGTATCCTAATTCTATTATTTAGCATATGTTCTTACAATAGATTACAAATTAATAGATTAATTTGAAAATGTTTATGCTACAAGTTCATTTATTTGCTGAGTTCCATCAAATTTAATTTTCAAACATGAGCCATCTGTTTTATGAACGTTTTGACATCTAAAATCAGAAGTATCCTTAATGAGGAAAGAACTTTCTATTTAAAAACGCATTGGAGAATATATTTAACGAAGTTTGAATATTTTCAAGTTCTTCCATATTTTAACAAGGAACATTTCTGTGGTATATTATTAAGAAATAATTTTAATTAACATTTTAAACATATAGATTTTCTTTTAAAAATTAATCTATTCCTCCCACTATCCTTCCTCCCTCATTCCACAATGGACAAATGAAAAATAAAGTCCTTAATAAATAGTTGCATAGCCCAGCAAAACAAATGTTCACATTAACCATATTCCAAAATGTATGACTCTTTCTTCACATTAAGTTCATCACCTCTCAGTTAGAAGGTAAATAGTGTTTTTCATCATTTTATTTTTGCATGGATCAGAATTCTAAAATATTTCAAAGTTGTTTTTCTATAATGTTATCATTGTATTAACTGTTCTCCTAATTCTCCTTACTTTGCTCTGCTTCACAGTTCATAGAGGTCTTCTCAATTTCCTCTGAAACTGTCATCATTTCATATGGCACAATAATAATCCATTACATTCATAAACCATAGTATATTTAGCCATTCCCTAATAGGAGGATATGCCTTTAAGTTTCCAATTTTTCACTACCAAGAAAGAGCCACTATCAATATTTTTATAAATATAAAGAATTTTCCTCTTTGTTTGATTCTTTCAAGTATAGGTCCAATAGTGAAATAGCTGAGTAAAAATGTTTAGTAATTGGGGGCATAGTTCTAAATTGCTTTCCAGAAGTTCTAGATCAATTCACAACTCCACCAAGAGTACACTAGTGTGCCTGTTTCCTTGCAGCCCCTCCAATATTTGTCATTTTCCTCTTTTGTAATCTTAACCAGTCTGATGGGAAGTGGAACCTCAAAGTTGCCTTAATTTGCATTTCTCTAATTATTAGTATGTTAAAATTATATCCTGTTCTGATCCCCTTGACTCTGGCCTACCCCACCCCCCCTTCTAGTCAGTACTGTAAGCTTATAAGTAGCCAGTATAAAGTAACAACAGCAGGAAGTAAGGCTACAAAGGGGAACTAAAAGTCATGTACAAACATCCCCAAAATCAAAGGAACATAATTTGCAAATTGCATCATATATTAACCAAAAATCACATCCTGGCAATATATTCTGAATTAGGGAAAACCATCTAGGCTTTGCTGTTAGGGCCTTTTGGTCCTATGATACAAAAATCTCAGACAAGTTCCAGAACATCTACAGTAAGACCTATAGAACACCAAATGTTCCTGATAACTTTGAGATATGCTAACTTTAAAGTTTTAAATTTTGACAAAATTGAATATGTTAATGAACTAGTCCCCGGGTGGCATGATTAAAAGTTAGTCTCTTCCTTTTAAAAAAAACAAATCCTATAAAGATGAGACCTCAAACCCTTGGCTGCCCCCCTCCCCCTCCCAGTCCTCTTCCATCTCCAGTGGGTCCATGCTGTTGAGTGTTCCCAACTCTAATACGTGGTTATGTGAGTGATTCTCTGTGCCTCTCCCCTTGTCCCTCTTTTTCCCCACTGCTGCCTGCCTTCCTCCATCACCTTATCCCTGACCCAACACCTCTGTACCCCTTTCAAAGTTTATCTCTGTACTTTCTAAGCCTGTTTGCTCCTATACCCTGTTTTATTAAAGTGTGAAGTCTTATTTCCTGCTGCCATTGTGGTTTTTCTCTGTGAGTACCCATAGAACTGGGGGATGCCTGTCCCACTTCATAATTTCATAAATTAATTAACAATTTATTAGTGATATAAAGCATTCCTATGTGGTTGTTGATAACTCAGATTTCTTCCTTGGAAAACTGCCTGTTCATATTCTTTGACCATTTATCTACTGGGAAATGGCTGTCAAAAAATCTGAATGAATTTCTTACATACCTGTATCAGAAAAACTTGTGGCAAAGACTTTTTTTTTCCCATTTACCTATTTCCCTTCTATTTTTAAAAATTACATTAGATTTGTTTATGCAAAAAACCTTTACAATCTATCTAGTCAAAACTCTCCACTTTTTCCTTGTTTTCTTGCTTGTTTAGCTGTGAACGCTTCCCTAGCCATATATCTGAAAGATAATTTCTTGCTCCTCTAATTTATTTATGTGACCCATTTTCTACCTAGGCCCTGTGTCCATTTGAAGTTTATCTTGATGTATGGTATGAGGTGTTGGTCTAAACCTAATTTCTTCCAGGCTGTTGTCTAGTTTTTCCAGCAGATGTTTTTTGTTTGTTTGTTTGTTTGTTTGTTTTTATCAAATAACATGTTATTCACCCAGTAACTGTGGTCTTTGGGTTTATTGAATACTATCTTATTTTGTTTGCTTCTGTATATTGTTAATGTGTTCCACTGATTGATACTTCTTTTTTTAAAGTCAGTACTAAATTACTATAATGCATACTTTTTAGTATAGTTTGTAACCTGGCACTAATGGACTCCCTTCCTTCCCATTTTTTTCACTGTTACCTTTGAGATTATTGACCTTTTCTTGCTCCACACAAATTTTATGGTTTTTTTTTCTAGTTCTATACAATATCCCTTAGAGAGTTTAATTGGTACAGCACTGAGTAGTAATTTAACTTAGGTAGTATTGTCATTTTCATTATGTTGGCTCAACCTACTCATGAACACATTTCTCTAATTATTTAGGTCTGTCTTTATTTCTGCAGATTGTTTAATAGTTAAATTCATATAGTACCTAGCTGAATCTTGGTAGATACACTCCCAAATATTTTGTAGCTTTTGTAATTATTTTGAATTGAGAATTGTCCTTTTCAGCTCTTCCTCTTAGGTTTTGTTGCTTGTGAATACTAATGATTCATGTGGATTTATTTTTATATCTTGCAACTTTGCTGAAGTTATTTAAACTAACTTTTAGCTAACTTTCTAGGGTTCTGTAAGTATACCATCATACCATCTGCAAAAAGGACAATTGTGTTTTCCTGTACTTTTTCCTGTACTTATTCTATCAATTTATTTTTCTTGACTTATTGCTAGAGCTAGCATTTCAGTTCATTTTTCTGTATAAACTTTTATGATTAAAAACATTTGGTATTTGGCCATTAAACACTATGGAGTTGGATGTAAAGACACATCAATAACTGAAGATTTCTGGGTGCATAGTATTCTCCTGCAGGGTCTAAGGCAGGGACTGGCACCCCATGCCAAACATTCCAGGGAGTGGTACACCAAGTCTCTGCATGCTAGTTGTAAGCTGCTACTTGGCCTTTGCTAAATATGGCAAACTACAAACATGATGTGTATGACACATGAAAAGATTCACATGAACTGATAAAAAGTGGCATAATCAGAGCCAGGAAAACAATATACACAAGAAACAACCACAAAACAATAAAAACTGAATGTTGCAAAATTTTAAAGAACAAGTTTGGCTCCAAAGAAGCTACCTCTCCTTTCTCCTTTCTCCTTTCTAGAGGTCAGGATCTACAAGTATGGAACACTATATTACATCATATTTTTTTTAATACAATAATTGGTTTTGCCGAATTTTATTCTCTTCTTCCTCTTTCTTTTTTGAAACATTATGTGTTATAAAGGATAGGTCTTTGTGAGGGTGAGGGAAAGGATATAAGGGAAAATCTAAGTGGTATAAAAACAAAAGGTATTGAGAGGGAACAGCCAAGATAGTAGAGTAACAGGAAGAAATAAGAGTTCCCCTTCCCCTTCCACCAAAAAAAAATCTTGCAACCATATCTGGAAAACTCACCAGCCCCTATTCTAATGGGAAAGTCCAAGAAAAAGTCATTTTTCTAGCCCAGATCAGCATAGGGAGATAGGTCTGTCAACATTTGGGACAGATTCTTGCCAGTAGCCCTACATGAAGAACAGTCTAGCACAGGGAAGGGCTAGGTACCAGGGCAAAAGGAGGTCGTTATGGTGACTGGGATGCTTAAGATACAAACCCAGAAGAAGAAACTGAGTCTAAAACATCTATGACATGACTTGCAATTGACTTTGATTTGAGTGAGGGAGGGGTATACAAAGGGCTATTGCCTCACTCTCTCCTCCAGAGCCATCTGGGTTCAGTGGCCAGATATCAATCAGGATGACAGCAGATGGCCCAGAAAGCAGTAGGAGACCTTGGCCCTTTAAAGCTAAGGTCTTTTCAGGTTCTTTGAGTGATGCAACGCCCATTCAGTGAATAGGCCTCTTCAAGGAGTCAAGGGATGGCCCCTTTAATTAAAAAAAAAAAAATCAAACTAGGAGGGGAAGACCCTCAAGGTTGCTGGCCAAAAGAGAAACAGTTACTATTTACATTCACTTTGAGCCAGGAGGGCCCAAAAAATAACTGTTAAGTGGTGCTTGGGTAGGGACCTATTGTCCAATCCTCACTAGGTTCTACTAACATCCCCATTTCCAAATGTGGAATAGTTTGCCTTGGGAGGTAATAGATTTCACCTCATTGAAAGTCCTCTTGTATTGGATATTCTTTTCAGGTAGAGGTTGGACTAAACGACTGGAGGTCCCTTCTAACTTAAAATTCTGTGATTCCACATACTTTAGCCATCTCTAACTTGAAAAGACTTTTTATCTCTTGTTCTTTCCTCCTTAAATGCAGCTAGTGTTATATGGGTAACTGCTTAGCCATAATGGAAATAATATGTACATCCTAATGAAATGGTAAACATCTTTATGGCAGATAGATTGAATAAAACACCCTTGTTTTCCAAATGACTCTTGTTGAAATGGAATTGAAGAACTTTAGAATTCTCCTCTTTCCATTGACTAATAGAACCAGACTTTAGCCTTGCCTTGGTGATCCAGGAGCTTTCTTCTAAATGAAGCTTTTGAAAATCATTTGTTTACATTTTTGTAAAACCTTATCTATTTATTTCTATATTAAGATTTTACTGACCCGTATTTTAAAAGCATAAAATTTAAATGTATATTAAGCATTGACTCCAACATGAAGAATCTTATAAAATGAACACATAAAATATTAACAGTTATGTCAGTCAGAGCCCACTTTATTCTACAGAAATAAAATGTACACATGTCCAGTGATCAAAATAAGTATGTTGGAATACTACCAAAACTAAAGCCTAAAACAGGAAGTTGATTTTCAGCATAAATCTAAGATAGGGGGAACAAAAAGAGCCTGAAGTCAGGTTCAAACCATGGGACTTTTTTTTTTTATAAATGTCTCATTTGATCCTCCCAACAACTCTGGAAAGAAGGTACTATTATTATCTCTATTTAGCAGTTGAGGAAACTGAGGCAAACAGAAGTGAAATGATTTGCTCAGGGCCCCGTAACTAATAAGTGTCTGAGGTGGGATTTGAACTTCGATCCTTCTGATTCCAGGTCCAGCCCTCTTACCTAGTACACCACTAGCTGCCATAGGCTCAACTGAACTGCTACGGGGCATTTTTTTCAGTCCTCTCTTGTTGATTGGTTGTCTTGACCATTCCCTAGAGCTGGATAGTCCAACCTTTTCCATGCTCCTTAAAGCTCCCAATCTCCTCTGCTCCTATTTCTTGGTAAATGACTTGTATTTTATTCTACTGAATTCAAGGCTATCTAGCATTAACTACAACATCTAATCACCCTTTCACCTCAAAATATTTGTATCAACATTCTCTTTGCTGCCGTGAAGAGATTTTCAAAAATCTCCTATCTTCATTCTCTGCTAGATTTTTCCCTCCTAATTCCCAATTCTAGTATCTTGATCCCACTGAGGCAGCATAGTTAGGAAAATGCTTCATTTATTCTCTCTGGGTCTCAAGTTTTTTATCTGTAAAATGAGAGGGTTGGATTATATTATCTCCAAGTTTCTTCACAGCTCTAAAATACATCATCATTTCTCATTTCTACTGAGTCCTTGCTTCTTCCTCTCTGTAATATCTTTAATTTGTCCATCTCCACTGGATACTTTCTATCTCCACTGTATATCTCCACTGGATACATCTGTAAGAGTGCTTCTCTGTTATGACCACCTCTTGAAAAAAAAAAAAAACCAAAAAAAACAACATTCACTTAGTTCTCCTATCCCTTCAAAATACTGTCCTGTTTCTATCACCAAAGTCTTGAAACTGTAGTCCAGGGTGGGGGAACCTGGAAGCCCCAGGTTCCCCACCCCTGGTACAGTCTATACTCACTGTTCCTATTTCTTCACCTCCCACTCATTCCTTAACATCATACAACCTGGCTTCTGACTCTATTTACATTGCTCTTAAAGGTCACCAACCAAATCCAGTGACATTTGTTCATTTCTCATTCTCCTTCATCTCCTCTCAACATCTGATGTGACTGACTAACCTTTTCTTGAAATTCTTTTCTCTTTCTACTTTCATGCCTATACCCTATACTCTATACAGATTTTCTTGCTTGGAGTTTTGTCTTATGTAACCTGTTGATCTTCTCTTTCCTTCATTTGCCCCCATTTATTTCTACAGTTTCCTAAATATGGTCTGCCCACAATTTTCCTTTTTAGAGAATAATACGAAACTAATTATTTTTATTCCAAAATCAGCTCCAGATTTTATAGTTCCTATCAGTAATTCCACCTTTTCCCCAGACAGCCAGGTTCAATACCTTGGAATCAGCTTTGACTTACCTTACGTCAACATCTAGCCAAATTTGTCAGCTCTTCTCCCAAAACTTTGATTCAGTCTATCCTTTCCTGTTACCCTAATTCAAGCCCTTTTCACCTCAAACTTGTATTCTAAATGCCTTCTTATTGATTTTGCTCTTTCCAATCTCTCCTCAGTCCAATTCTTCCTAAAGACAGCTGCCAGATTAATCTTAAGATGCTGCTTTGCTCATGCTAGTCTTTATTCCAAAACCCTTCACTTACTCCCCGTTGCCAATAAGGTCCTGGCATTCAAACGCCTTCCTAGAGCTGTCTCCAGCTTCTATCTCTAATTTTATTTTCCCATTCCTTCCCTACATGAGCCCTATGCTCTAGCCAAATCAATCTATCCATTGTTCTGGTTCCATACCATGTGCATTTCCACCTTGGCAACTTTGCTTTATCCCTCAACCAGCTCCCTCCTCCCTTTAATTTTTCCTTGCTTTCTAGCATGGTTCCTTCCTCTGTACTTATCTGCAACCTATTCCTCAACATGAAAACCACCCCCAATTGCTCAGACCACAAAAATTTCTCTCTCCTCTGAATTGCAAGATTACATGCAACGTAATGGTGTGTATTGCCTTACATAACCTTTTCATGTATGTGTCCCCAGTCCCCTCCTATATTTTAAATTCCTTGAGGATAGGTATCATGCATCCAATAGGCACTGGCACCTAGCACATTTGCTGATGTAACAGTTCATTCACTCACTCAACCAATATTTGTAACTTACTGTGTACAGAGCATTCTGAATGCCTATTGTCCAGACAATGATACTTAGATGCAGAACCCACAGAGCTAATACTACTATCTTGGATAGACACTTCAGCCGGATAATGAGTTGGGCTCAGCACTGAATAAGAGGAACAAGAGGAAATTTTTGGTATATTACACAGTACTTTTAACGACTCCAATTTTCTTCCTCAGATAAAGGTTCATAAGTGTTTTTAAAGTTACATGCCGCCCAAAGGGTACTGGAGGGTCTAGGCATGAATGAAGAGACTACAATATTTTCATTAATGATTTTGATAAAGATCTGTGTGACCTGCTTATCAAATCTGCAGATGTCACAACGTCAGGAGGGTTATCTAAGACAGTGGATAACAAAGTCAGGATTAAAAAATGATTTTGACAAACTATAACATTGGACCAAATCTATTAAGAAATATAAGAGGAGGGGAAGCTAGGTGGTGCAGTGGATAGAGCTCCAGCCTTGGCGTCAGGAAGACCTGAGTTCAAATTTGGCCTCAGACACTTACCAGGTAGCTGTGTGACCCTGAGCAAGTCACTTAACTCCCATTGCCTCTAAAATAAAAATAAATAATTAATTAATTTTTAAATAAAAGAGAAATTTAAGAGGGATCTTACACATGTATTTGAAAAATCAACCTTCCAAGTTGGGGAGTTTGAATGGCTAAAAACCAGTTCATCTCAAAAAAGACAGAGAGTTTTAGAAGATCTAAACAGGAATAAACAGTATGATAAGGAAGCCAAGAAAGCTAATGCAATTTTAGGTTGCATTGAAGGGCATAGGATTCAGTACTAGGGAAGTAATATTCCAGCTAGATTTTGCCCTGGTCACACCACATTTTGTGTACTAGGCAATTTATTTTATTTGCAGTTCTATGCAACTTGTTTTAAGAACATTTAAAAGCTGGAGAACATTCATAGGAGGGTGACTAATATAATAATCAGAATTTACATAGTGCTTTAAGGTTTGCAAGGCAACTTATAAATATTTATCTCATTTGATTTTCACAACACTGTCAGGTAGGTGCTATTATTATCCCACTTTTACAAATGAGGAAACTGAGACTTAAAGAGGTCAAGTGACTTGCCTAGGGTCATGCAATTACTAAGTTTCTGAGGTAGGATTCAATCTCAGATGGTGAAGGATCTGAAATTTATGATACACGAAGATCAGTTTAAGGAACTAGGGATGTTTAGCCTGGAGAAAAGATACCTTTCAAATATTTGAAAGAATGCCACAGAGAAGGGTAAGACCAGATTTGTTCTGTTTGTCAATGGTAGAAGCTGCCAAGAGACAACTCTGGGTTTGATGTAAAGAAACTTTCTAACAGAGCTATCCTTCAGGAGGGGGTGGGTTCCCCTCATTGGTGATCATAAAGCAAAGGCTGGATGACCACTTGCAAGGTATGTCTAAAGTGGAGATAATAACCTCACAGGGTTGTGAGGATGAAATAAAATAAGGTAGGTAATAAGCTTTGCAAACTTTAAGCTTCAAAAATGGGAACTACCATCAGCCCTGTGGATTTGGTCCAGGTGTCTAGGTGTGGTTTATATTAGACAGCTTTCAAGAGCCCTTCTCACCCACAATCTGTGACCTTTCTAGGACTCATTTTCATCATCTGTAAAATAAGGGGTGCATGTGGGAGTGGGTGAGTAGACTAGATCTCTCAGATCCCTTGCAGCTTGAAAATTCCAATATCCTAAGAGGATCAGTGGAGGGAGAGGCAGCCAAAGAAACTGGGGGAACAGGGAATGAGGGGGGTGGAGCCAGAATTTCCATAGATCATTAAAAGAAGCATATGTGCGGAATGATAGCTAGCTTTTAGCTGGTGTTTAAGGTTTGAAAAGCTCTTTACATATATTATCTCATGTGATCCTTACAAGAACCTTAGGATTCGAGGCAGGTCTGGGAGAGGAGGGAGAGGGTATGCGTATGTGTGTGCTATCAGTAACCTCATTTTAAACACCACAAAACCGAAGTTGGTAAATGTTAAGTGACTTGCCCAGTCACACAGCTAGGGTCTGAGGCAGAATTCGAGCTCAGGTCTTTGAGAACAACTCTAAACCCCCCCAGGAACCCATTCTGGGGGTGACAATGAGGTCAGTGGGGCATTTATCTATACTCCTCCCAACAATCTTGTTACCCCTCATTTTATAGAATCATAGTTTTAAAGCTGAAAGTTGACCTTTGAGGCCTCAGATCCCAATCAAGTCACACCAGCCACGTTTCTTTTGTAGACAATAGCTAGCATTTATATAGCGCTCTAAGGTTTTCAAAGCACTTTACAAATATTATCTGATTTTATCCTCACGACAACCCAGAGTAGTATCGCCATTCTACAGATGAAGGAACTGCGGCCCAGATTATTGATGACTTGTTCTGTCACCCAGCAGCGAATTTCTATGCTGGGATTCGAGCTCCGTGTACAATGTCATAAAGGAAAGTTAAGAAGCATTTATTAAGCGCCTGCTATATGCCAGGCACTGTGCTAAGCTCCTTACAAATTTCTTCTTCAACTACACCTTTCCAGGCCACGGGGTAGGCGAGGGGGAGGCTTCCTGAAAGAAGGCGACTCAGAAAGGATGGAGAGGGGGACAGGGAGGGAGAATCTCTAGCGGGGAAAGGGTGGGGTGAGACCCCAGTTGGCCTGGAATGTTTAAGGCGCGGTGCGGTCCCCGACACGAACCGCAGGGTACACCTCTCTCTCTCTCCCAACTAAACCGAAGTGAGACGAACCGGAACGCGACGCTACAAAAACAAGCCGCGCCGGAAGCTGGGAGGGCGGGGGGAAGGGGCGGAGATAGGAGAAGCGCAGCTTTGAAGAGAGAGGTATAGGATCTTTCCCACGCGCCACTCTCCTCAAGACGAGGCTGACCGGAAGAACGCGCCATATCCTCACCCCACCCCCGTTTACCACCTAGTGAGAGCTGGGAGAGGGGAGTGAAACCGTAGTAGAAGCGGAAACGGAAGTCGACAGACTGTTTTCCGATCTCTTTCCGCCCCCTCCCGGGGGGGGGTGCGAGTAGGAGGGAAGAGAGGCGTCACGGCTGTTGGGCGCCTTCTGCGCATGCTCCGAAGCGGGGGTGGCGTGGGAATGGCAGTCGCGTACGCTGCAGCTGCAGCCACCGCCCACCGCCCCCCTTTGCGCAGTTCTTGCTGCTGCTGCTCCTGCGCCGGCGCGCGTCCGCTGGTCAGGGGCCTGAAAGACCGTTACTCAGAGGGAGACGGTTACACCCAAGAGGCGCTTTACACTTTGCAAAGCGCTTTCACCTTTCGGGTGCGAGAGACTCTTACTCATCTATCTCATTTCGAACGCCTCGTTTCATTTCACTTCAGTCAACATTTAAGTGCCTACTATGTGCCAGGCACCGTGCCAGTTGCTCCATAGAGGATAAATAGGAAATAATTGACAGAGGGAAAGCACTAATTAAAAGGGGTAGGGGAAGGCTTTCTGTAGAGGGTGGGATTTTCGTCAGGATTTGAGGGAAGCCAGGGAGGGGTCAGCAGTTGGAGGGGAGAGGGATGGCATTCCAGGTATAGGGAACAGCCAGGGAAAATGCCCTGCGCTGGGAGATGGCGCGTTTTGTCCATGGACCAGCCAGGAGGCCAGTGTCACAGGACTGAGGAGTGTTTTGGTGAGTGCGGTGTAAGATTACCGAAAAGGGAGGAGGGGCAAGGTGATGAAGGGCTTTGAATACCATACAGAACATTCCGTATTTGCTCCGGAGACAATATGGGAGTCACTGGAGTTCGTTGAGTGGGAGGGTAATATGACCAGACCTGGTTTTAGACAAATCACTTCAGTGGCTCAATAAATTTCATCCCAGCATGGAAGCTGAATTAAGAGGGTGCTACCCACGCAGTGGCAAGAGTGGGTGGCTGATGTAAAGGATTGGGCCTCTAGACCCTGCCAGGCTGAAGACATGGAAAGTCACCCTCATCACCTTGGTTCCTCCACTACAATGTGCCTTGTGGGAGAGGGAGCTTCTCCACCTCGTGGGATCCTGCCCAGCATGACTGCACCTTCTGCAGTGTAATTAAAACAAACCTTAATTAAGCCCCTCCGGTGTAGAGTTCTGTACTAAGCTCAGTGGAAGATGTCAAAGTTAGAGAACACAAAGACAGGAGATCTGATGGCACTGCCACGGCATGTAGGTTGCTTAGCCCAGGGCAGCTTCATGGAGAAGGTGTCGTCTAAGTTAAACTTTATGGTATGGGAGTAACTCAACAAGCAAGAAGGAGGAAAGCAATTACTAAAGTAATTCTGAAAGTACAAGATATATTGGTGGTCAGAGTAGTTCTCAGTTTGACTAATAGAGAAATATGTGATAGGGTAGTATGAAATGAAGCTGGGAAACTAGGATGATACCAAGTTGTAGGGGGTGTTGAATATCAGGCAAAGGATATTGAACTTTATTCAGAGTGCAGTTGGGAATCACTGAAAATTTTTATGTAGTGACATGACTAAATCTTTGCATAAGGAAGATTAGTTTGGTAATGGTATGAAGGACCAAATGGGATCTGTTAGGCTAGGACTGCAAAAATTCAGGCATATGTAATGAATGACTGTGGTTAGGGTGATTGCAGTGGGAAACAGAGAAAATAGATGGAAGGGATCTTGCAGTAGTAGGACTGACAGGACTTGGTAACTAGTTGAATATGAATTGAAATAGAGGGAAAAGTCAAAGATAATTAAAGTTTCAAACATGGGATATTGGGTGGATAATGTTGGTATTACTGACAATGAAGTCAGAAAGAAGTGGTCCCCACTGTCTGTAATGTGTTCTTCCTCACCTGTACCTTACAGAATACCTAGCTCTTTCTACAGAAGATCTTTCTTAATTTCTCCAGCTGTTAGGGTTCTCTCTCTTGAAATGAATATGCATTATTTTCAATATTCTTTATGTTTATGTTGTATCCCAATAGAATGTAGGCTTCTTGAGAACAAGGACCGTATCCCTTGTGACTTTGTATCCTCAGTATCTGGCACAGGACTGGGCACATAGTAGATTCTTTTAGTTTGTATATTTATTATGAACTTAACAAACCTTAATATATACCAGTAAGAAAAGAGGATTGCACATGAAACTGTGAATCTCTTATGAAGAGCATTGGTTTTAAAAAGTATTTATTAAACTTAACATAATGGTACCAGAAGTGCCATGCCTATCTTCTCCCACTTTGAACTTCTGCTGTCTTCTTAAATTTCATTAATATTCTTTTTTCCTTTTTTTAATGGAATTATCATTAACCCCCCATTCCCATCCCCTAACTCTCTCGTCATAAACCCCCTTGCTTGTAACAAAGTAAATAAAATGACCAAACAAAAAAAATTCACAGGTTGACCGTATCTTTGAAAGTATATTTCATTTTGTACTTCTAGTCCATCACCTCTCAGTCAAGAGGTGGGAAGCACATTTCCTTGTTAATTTTTCTGTAGTCCCATTTAGTCCTTGCATTGTCTTGCAGTCTTTCAAAGTCATTTTCCTTTCCAAGTCATAGTCATATAAATTATTCTTCTATTTCCATACACTTCACGCTGTATCAGTTCATACAAATCTTCCCAGGTTTCTCTGAATCTATCCCTTTCATCTTTTTTTAGGGTACAATATTCCATTTGAGTCATTTGTTCAGCTACTCCCCAAGTAATGGGCACCCCTTTGTTTCCAGATTTTTTTTGCTCTAAGAAAAAGGCCCTATTCTGAATGTTTCTTACATACGACTCTTTTCCCTCTTTCTTTGGTCTCATTGGGTTAAATGTTTCTATTTCAACTGCTTTTCAGTATTGTTTTTGTTTACATTATTGTAGCCATTCTGTGTATTATTAGTTCTGCTTACTTGACTGTACCTCACTTCATATAAGTGTTTCTTGTGTTTCTCTGCATTCTTCACATATTCCATTTTTTATCAAATGTAGCAATGTTTCATTACATTCATGTACTGCATCTTCTTTAGCTATTCCCTAACTGATGAGAATCCACATTATTTTCACTTTTTTTTTCCTGCCACAAAAAGTACTACTACAAATATTTTGGTGCTACTCTCTTCCATGTATCTTGTGTTTTATCTACACAGGACTACATGCCCTTGTGTCAATAAGCATTTATTAAATGCTTACTATGTGTCAGGGACTGTGCTCAAGAGCTGGGGATAAAAAGAAAGGCAAAAACAGTATTTGCCTTCATGGAGCTCACAATCTAATGGACAGGCTTGTGGTTACATGTCCTGAGCTTTTCTACCTCTGTTCCTTTGTTCATTCCTATCTTATGCCTGTAATACCACCTGCTCCCTTTGGATTTCTATCCATTCTTTAAAGCTCAGTGCAGCCCACCTCTTTTGGGAATCTGAACTCATTAGTCAGTAATCACCTTCCTTTCATAAAACTTCATATCTTTCTCAAATACTTGTATTTATTTGGTACTATTTTTATTTGTATATAGGTCAGCTCTCAATTCAATTTAATTCAGTAAACATTTTTTAAGTGCCTACTATGTGCCAGGCACTATGCTAAGCACTGGCAATACAAAAAGAGGTAAAAGTCCCTGCCCTCAAGGAGTTTATAATCTAATGGGCAAAACAACATGCAAACACATATATACAAAGCAAGCTACATACATTATCCTTTATGTATTATTATTATCCTCTTTATCCATAGGAAATAACTAACAGAGGGAAAGCACTGGAATTAAGAGGGGTTGGGGAAGGTTTCCTGTACAAGTTTCCTTATCTGTAAAATGAAGCTATTGGACTAGATCTCTGAGGTTCCTTTCAACCCTTTATCTTTGATTTCTATGAACTTTAATGAAGCCAAATACATTTTAAAAATTTACTTTAAAAAATTAAAAGTAACTGTAAAAGTTTAAAAGTAACTTAACTGTTCATAACTTGGGTGGATGGATAAAATAAAACACCTCAATGGATTCATCTTTTTAAAAACACAGGTCACTTTTATTTTGTCAACAAAAATGTTTTCTACAATTCTTTTTATATTTTAATCATTGATTAATGGCAGTTTGAACCAATAAACAAATCAGTTCAAAATCAGACCTTTTAAACATAGTTTGATGAAAATAAGAGCTTTTTGTCAACACTAAAGTTTTTTACTTTCCACTAAACCCGTTATAAACATGTTTTTGTGATCCTTCAGAACAGACAACTGTGGCCTAAAAAAGTGATAAAAAAAAAAAACACTGAAAATCATCATAAATAATTGTAGCCACCTGGGCTTAATACGAATGAAAAATAGCAAAATGCTTTCAAAGTCTGTCTGAGAGCATCTGTTCACATTATAAATCCACAAACACAACAAAATTCACCAGAAGTTACAGAGGGATTCTTCAGTGAAAGGCTGTTGTTTCCATATGTCTTTATAAATAGTTTGACCCCTTCTGAAAACTGCTTTATAACTCATCTCAACATCTTAATGTTTTACAGGAAGTGACAATGTTTTCCATCAGTCTCAGAAGATATTTGCACAGTTGATATTCTTTAAAGTTGATATTGCAGTTATTATTTAGTAGGCCATTATTACCTTTATACCACTAAGATATTTACCTTCTAATATTAATAAACTATCTTTTGCATGCAATATTGTCCTTTGCATGCACTTGTAAAAACAAACAGATTTTTAAATAACATAAGAAAATATTGCATATGACAACAAGGTTATAGCGAATATTGCAGTCTACCAAAGTGTCATTCTTTGGCAGAAGGAATAAATACTCTTTCCACTATATCCAGATTTGTATCCATACTCTTAGAACTACACATGTGCATGGGAACTTTATTCTTTCCATTCTACACAAAGTTCCTGTCAGTAATATGTCTGAAATAATTAAGGATGATGCAAATAAGTTTTATTCATTCCTACATCTATGTAACATTTCAAAGTGTGTCAAACACTTGATATATATCATTTCCACCTCCTAACAAGCCTATGAGGTAGGTACTACAGGTATCACCCCCATTTTGCAGATGAGGAAACTGAAGCTCATAAAAATTAAATGATTTGCCCATAGTTGCATAGCTGATAAGTGTTAGAGTTGGTATTTGAACTTAGATTTTCCTGACTCCAAGTCCAATACAATAGCCATTATACCACACTTTGAATTCCACAGTCCTCTCAAAAAATGTATCACTTTTTGAAACTAGTATTTGATAGGTATACTATCTTTAAAACAATTTCAATGGCCAAATGTAACTGATCTTTCATTTTCAAGCCCTTTTGGAATCTCCTTATTCAGTTTTCTTCAATAATACTCAAATGGATCTATGATCTCATCTAATGAGGCATACAATCCATCTATGCCTTACCATCCTATGATACTACTGTCCATGTCCACCCATAAGTACTCCACAAAGAATTCCACTCAATATGCTGGGAATCTCCCTGGCTTTCTCTTGACACTGTGAGAATGCCAGTGGAACACATGGACTGCCCATTGATTATCCCTGGCTTTTGTCATTTAACCAGACCATCATTATCCTCACTCTTTTCTTCACCATACAAAATTTTCCCAGTCTCCCAAGTAATTCAGTTGGGAGTTCCAAAGTGTTTCTTATCCTACTAGCCTGTAGATTCTTACTCTCTTACTGAAGGTAATAATAAAGTCCTTTTTCTTTTATAGAGGCTAAATATTAGCTGGACACACTTCTGTATCACCCTATTTTTGTGCTTTTCAGCATCTCTTTGCTCCACCCTGGGAAAGAAGGGCAAATGTTCAATCTATTTACCTTTCTTCCAGTAGGTTTATACTACTATGCTTATAGATTACTGAAGAGCTTCACAAAAATTTTAATAGAGCTCAAGTAATCATAGGTTTAGCACATTGTTCAAAATGGTCTGGTCCTAGTTAGAAATCTTAGACCTGTAGTAAAATCACGTGCTATGAAACGCATTTCTTCATTTGCAAAGTCAGGTCTAGAGACATATTTTTATCTTATCATCATCATTAGTAACACCATCAACAAACACAAAGATACAAAAGTTCCTGCCCTCAAGGAACCCACAATCTAATTGTATAGAAAGGTATATACATCAAAAGATATACAACAATATGAAAGAGAACAGGGCAAGTATTCTAACAATCAAAATAGGGCATACATTCAGCCTACTGATAAGAAAAGACAAGCTAGAATTTTGGCATTTTTATATAGCTTTAAAATATTAAACCTAAACACATCTTAGTAATGGGTTGAAATACAGTTCACTATGGCAATTAAGTCTGACCTTCACTACTGTCAACCCAAGAGCTTCTTTCATCATAACAACAATGAATCTGGGTACTTTTTACAGGTCCTCAAGATCAGATAAATCTACAACCACTTTCATAAATAGGGTATCTTCTTTGATGTAGGTGTTCTTGGTGTTCTCCAGAGTGGAATGTGCCACAAAGCGAGGACAACCAGATGCAATGTTCATCTCTCCATCAGGCCTTTTAAAGCTACTGCTATTGGGGTCAGCCTTGAAGATCTCTGTAATGTGGTTTTTTTTTCCACTCTGATCCAAAAGCATCATGGTAACTCTCTGTTTGAAAGGCCATTGCAACAATGAGTCGAATTCACCTTTCATCACCACAAAATACAGTGATAAATGTGTCCCTTTCCCTGACCCATCCCCATTCAAGTAAGCTCTTGCACAGAGTCGGTAGCCACAGCGGCTGGTGTAGAAAGGTTGGCTGAATATGGACACTGTGCGCCCTTCTGTTGCTTCTCTTTTTTTCATCTTGTAGTCTGTCACCTTCCATATCAATTTGCCATTATAACAAGTGCCTTCTAACATTTTAAATCGCTCTTCATTTTTATTCAGCTGGGCTTTGTGGACATTAATGTGGGCATCATGTCTGTTAGTTTGGCCTTCCAATGTGACTACAAAGAGAAAAGAGTGCCAAATGTCCCTTTAGACAAAGCTGCCATTAGAATTCATCCAAAATATTGTTATCTGATCCTGAAATCTAACACAATCAACATGAGCTCTATGTATACAAAGACCACAAATGGATAATTTAAGTTCAGTTAGTTTTCAATGACTCCCTTGCCAAAATTGTTATAAAAAAAATTAAAAACAAAACAAAAAATTTCTGCTTATTCACTGTGCTATAGAAAGTTGGGTATTGAGAGGACTGTGCTCAAGACTCAATCAGCACAGCCTGTGTAAGGTGATTGCCCAAAGTTTTGTATAAAGAACCCAAAGCAACCATTTTTTCCTATCTTTCATATGGGCATCTGCCACCCATCATCCACTTTATCTCCTCATTTCTGGCTCCCATTTCTTCATCCATTGGCCTTTTATAGACCTGTGGAGGCCAACTATAGAGATCTTTATTTTTTAGAATACTGCTCAGAACATCAGATGCAATACATCTTATATGTTTTGCTTCTAATCAAAGGTGGGGACAGTAGTTTTCAATTTGTCTTGTCTGGGTTCTTATTTTTAATTGTTTCTAATAATAACCACCATTTATATAGTGTTTTAAGGCTTGTAATGTGCTTTACATACATTATTATCTCATTTGATCCTCACAGTTACCCTAGGAGGCAGGTGCTATCATCATCCCCATTTTACAGTTAAGGAAATTGAGAGAAGATAAGCCCAAGGTTATATAACTAGTCTGAGGCAGGATTCAAATGTGCATCTTACCAATTTCACATTTGGCACTCTTATCTATTCTGCCACCTAATTGCCTCTGTTTCATAAATCTACAGTAATTTGGCCCTAATTTCCAAAACAACCAAAAGCAATCAATAAAATATCAACATACCCAATCTCTGGTCATAGGTTTCCAGCAAAGTGATCTTCTGCTTTATAGTATCAATTGTATTCATCAAAGGTCTTAGATCAAATTTGTTTTGCTGCTGGTTAGCCACCTCTAGTAACTCCCTGACTTGTGTTTCCAACCAAGCAGATTTATCAATGTGACTGGCAAGAACCTTCAAGTGTAATAACGTTCATAAAATTTGAAAGAGAGAGAAAAAAGAATTTCAGCCAATATTCCAGGTATATTCCATTTCCTTGAATAGGTTTTACTGCCATCATCTATATCCCACAAAAGTACCCTTTTTTACGAAATAGCTCCCATACATAGCATTTTATACATGTAATATAGTTTGTTCTTTATATCAGTTCTGAGGGTGAGGGAGATAATAGATAATTTGTAGAAGAGGAATTTCAGAAGCAAAGGTCAAATTGCTTTCCCATGGGACAAAGGCTAGTTCAAACATAACACTGTTTTCACTATACCATGCACCTTTTGTCTAGTAGATCAGCTAAATTTAGTTTTATAGGTAAACCATTTTGTTTAATCTTCAAAAATACTCAATGTCTTATCATGATAATAAACGAAACATTCATAATTCATTAATACTCATGATTTCCAAAGTAACCCTTCACCCTTTCTTCTCTCCCATCCCCACTCCATACTTCCATTCTACCCATAACAGTGCTAAGAATAGACAGAAACTAAGACAAATGGATTACAGTATTTAGAGCTAAAAGATACTTTGGAGACAGGGGTGAGCTGGCTGTAGCATACCTCTGTCTCCAAGGTATCTTTCAGCTCTACAAATCATGACTTTTGTCTTGCTGATTTTCTAGATTTAAGAAAGTCTTAATGCTGATTAAACTTAAAGTGCACGTGAATACTTTTTAAATATTTTCTATAAAGCCCTGTTGTTAAACATTTATTAGTACACCTCTGTATCTCTCTATAAACTTGAGTTCAGCAGGAGTGCAGTCGAAGACTCAGGGAATGAAGTCATCACCAGACTGGGGCTTGAGGACTCATTAACTAATAATAATAACTTGTACTTATATTATACTTTAAGGTTTACAAAGTGCTTCCCCTCTATTCACATCTCATTTAAGCCTCACAATATCTCTTCTCTGAGATCATATAGTCCAAATTTCTTATTTTATAGATGAAGAAACTAAAACCTAAGTGTGCCCTTTCCTGCCTAGTCAGGCATACTATCATCATCTATACCCCATGGAAGTAGGCCCCGCAGTATCAATGGCTCTCAGATCTAGGGCTGGGGAGGAGAAAGGGCAGCTAAGAGAAATGATTTAATAATGTTCA
This sequence comes from Vombatus ursinus, assembly GCF_900497805.2. Classification (NCBI taxonomy): domain Eukaryota; kingdom Metazoa; phylum Chordata; class Mammalia; order Diprotodontia; family Vombatidae; genus Vombatus; species Vombatus ursinus. The sequence continues at coordinate 41,387,513 of NW_020954576.1, forward strand.
ATAATAAATTTGAAATATTAAGCAGAATGATGAAACTTAGAAACCTCAGACCCTTTTGCTGAAATCTTTAAGAAATAGGCAGGTATCTTAGCCTGAGCTGGGGTGGGGGGAGAGGCATTGCCAAACACCACTGAGTAGATGGCTTCTGCCTAGCGAATGGACTACTTTTAGACTTATCCATAAACCAACTTCTGGAATGTTTTCATATATCATATGTCTAATCATGATAAATTCACTATACATTGGAAGTTCATTAATAATTTATTGACATTTGTAAATTTCAATGTCATTTTAACTTTAGGGATTTTGGAAAGACTGTAGCATTTTCTTTCCAAAGGAATTTACTTTATTGACTACACAACATAAACTACATATCCTTGCAGTGACTCTGAGATCAAGAGAATATTAGTGGTCCAATAGATCATAATAGTTATTACCAAACTTTATAGGCAAATGAAAGGAAAAAACTGATCTTGGATGGTTAGTATCTCACCTGGGTACTTGCCAGCAAGTTAACATTTTTGCCAAACAGCTGTACAAACTGCCTAAACTCCTTTTCAAATTTCTTCACAGTTTCACTTAATTGCTGAATTTTACTTTCTTTTAATTCTAAGTTCTTGTGCAAGTCAGAAATCTAATAAAAGAAATTAGAATGGAGAAAAAAAGGAAGTTATTTAAAAATACATAATTAAGTTAAAAGAAATAGTGTATAGCATTAGAGGAAAAAGGCAGTTTTATAAAGTTCTTTAAAATTCTATAAGATCTCAAAAAATTGTATCAGCTTTTTTTTTTAATTTAACCAATGATATGGTAATATAGCACCTCTCATAGCAATGACCATTAACCTAAAGAATTGTAAGACTGGTACCAAGTTTATTTATTCATTCTATATATGTTTAAGGAATGACCACCATCTAAAACTGCTACATGAGGTGCTACATGGCATACAAAAGCACAAGACATAGCCCTAGTTCTCAAGAATGTTTATAATCTAGATAGGCATGCAATAATAATAATCCTTATATGTGTATAGCATATTTTACAAGCACATTCAAATAAATTTCATTTGATCTTCCCAACCTTGTGAAGTAGGCACAATATTATTTGTTACCTCTATTTTAGTGATAGAAAAACTGAGGCTTAAATTATTAAATTATTTGTCCAAATGTATACAGGTAGTTGGGGATGAAGCTGGGTCTTGAAACCAGATTTTTAATTCGAAGTTCAGTGGTTTTTATCCCACAAAGTACACAAAGCAATCAGAAAACAGTTACATCTTATACCATATTATCAGCAATTTGTTTTTAATCAGTTGCTCGTAGCCTGATCATTTAGGCCACATTTAATTTTGTGGAGATTTACATGGCTAGTTTGAGGCCGTATCAGACAAGCTTATACAAGGGCTCTGTTCCTACCAATAGAGAAGGGTGTTTTTGGAAGATGAAGCCCCATGGACCTGAAACAGAACTAAACCTGGCTAATCATGTCATGTATGCATCCTGTAGACTTTTCAAAGGAAGAAACTAAAACCTAACAAAAAACCTGTTTCATAGTTCCTTAGATGTCCTTGCTGGCAGTGTTAGTACTGGCTAGCATTTATATAGTGCCTTAAGGTTTGCAAAGCACTGTATGTAGTTTCTTATTTGATCCTTAGAACATGACTATCAGATAAGTTCTGTTTTTATTTCAGTTTTACAGATGGGGAAACTGAAGCTGAGAGAGGGAAAGTGATTTGCCCAAGGTTATACAGCTGTCTGAGTCCGGATTTGAAATGAGGTCTCCTTGACTCCTCCAGTGCTCTTACTCATTGGGCTCCCTTGCTATCTGTGCTGCTTCATAATATGTAAGGATGACATGACATAAAAGCATTTGTCTTTTTAAAGTATGAACAATTACTTCATAGAAAAACATCTGCTTCCAGTTAGCTAATATTGATGTACAGTAAAATACAAATATTTAGGGATTTTAAAAAGGAAGGTAAATTCTATTTAGTTTTTAAAAATTATACTTCAGAGTTTACCTGTTCTTCTAATCTGGAGTTCTTTTCTAAAACCAGGAGCATGTGTTCTCTCAAAGCAGAATTCTCATGTTCCTTAAGATTTACCCTTTTATCCTTAGTAGCAAAAATAAAGAAAAAGACAAGCAGTCAAAAAGCATGCCTCAGAAATGGGAAAATAGGGACATTTTTCATTAAGGCTATCTTTGCACACTTTTCAAGAATTTGTATGTTCACTTGCTTTAAATGCAGGGTTCCCTTCCAGTTCCAGAATTACATGATAATCTAAAAAACAAATTCGAAACTTTCTGAAGAATGGGGAGTACTCTTTGGTACTTTAAGGAGGACGCAGCTGCTAGTCCTCCAATGAATGATAAGGTGGATTCACAAGTATTGTCAAATGGAATATCGTCCAAATAGGATCGCAGGAAAAAGAGAAGAGTCCTGGTGGTTTCATGACTTCCTGCTGTGGGAAACTGGACCATCCATCTGTGGGTGTTGTAACAACAGAGATCATCCCAGGACTGGTTAAAAAAGATGACTGTTACTTCTGATAGTTTACATGACTACAAGTGTAGATAGAACCTAAAAAGTATTGCCAAAGATTATAAACTCTTGTTAAATACAACAGCAACATTAGTGGTATTTTTAGTCACTGCTGCTCATTGAAGGCAGGGGACAAAAGAGAAGCAATGGGACATAAACAGCTGGTTAAGAAATTGGTGTCTGAAAATGTGATTTACATTTCTGGATCATGGCTGAAAATATAGACACAATAGACAGATGCTATAATGTAGGAGGACAAATAGCTATTGAAATACCCAGATGTTCATAGAAAACAAAAAATAGAAAAGGAGTTGGGGTAAAATGAATGGCTTCAAATATCCACATATAGATGCATGCAGTGTAGGCAACAAGCAAGATGAACTATGGGTCCCAATGTAAAGAAGCATATTTGATCTCTTACTGGTATCAGTAAGATTTTGTAAGATGAGAAACATTATTGTAATGTAGATATGAATGGATACAGCATATTCAAAAGAAAAAAAAGATAGTTACTAGGTGATATAGGAAGCATTGTTTACTAAGGAGGTAACTTGTAAAGAGATCCAAGAGTCAGAGAAGCAAAACATGGTGGAGATCATTTGGGTGAAGTTCACTGGAGACATATATAGAAGCAGTTTTGTTAGCTTGAGTATATTATAAACCACATGGGCAGAAAGAGGAAATAGGTAAGTTTAGCAAACAGATCACAAGCCTGGCACAGAGACAAGCAATAGTAATGATTGTTGTTCATTAGTTCAGTCATGTCCAACTCTTCATGACTCCTTATGGGGTTTTCTTGGCAAAGATAACTAGAGTAGTTTGCGGTTTCCTTCTCTACTGGGTTAAGGCAAACAGAAGTTAAATGACTTGGCCAGGGTCACACACCTGGTGAGTATTTGAGGACAAATTTGAACTCAGGTTTTCCTGACTCCAGGGCCAGTGCTCTATCCCCTGAATCACCTAGCTCCCTCAATTATCCAGGTATCTGTTAAAGATTGTCACTTCTCTCTGTCCCAAACACAGTAGCCAATAGCTTCTCGACTCGTCTTAATGCTGATTTTATCCTTTAAAAGGTAAAGGAATTAACAAGGGGGAATGCCATTCTATCTCTGATTCTCATCAACAAGATGAAAGCCATCAGGTAGAGGGGGGAATAAGTTTGTTCTTTTTGACTGCAAAAGACCAAAACAGGAGCAATGGGAGGAAGCTGTAAAGAAACAAATTTAGGCATGTAAGGAAAAACTTCCTACTATTTTAAGCTATCCAAAGGTTGGCTGCCTCATTGGAAGTCTTCACGCCAATGCCAGGTGACCACTTGTCAGACATGCTGTGTAGTAACGACTCTTTTTAGTTTATAAATTGGACTAAATTAGAGTTTTTTATAACTTTGAAATTCTGTGAATTTACCATAATATGTGACAGTCTCAAAAGACTCAAAAGACGAAAGTAGGTTCTCCAAAGGGGAAGATGAAAATATCTGATCATTAAATGGCATGTCTAACTAAGGATTCTTCCTTTTCCTTGAGGTCACATGCCTTTTGTACAACACATAGATGCACTCAATTCTCCATTATCTCCAAAAATTTCTTATCTACGTGGTGATTGGATCCATCAAATTTGTAGTACCTGGACAATCTTCTTTCATTAGCTAGCTAATGTGTGCACAAAGAGTACACCTTAATTTAATTTACAGCCCAAGTTAACTGGACACAAAACAACACAATATATTTCCAATCCAAAGGGAATGATTTGTAGTTTCTCTGTGTGATTACTGCTTCTAATTAGAATACATAATAAAACAAACATAATATTTGTACTCAAACTTCAAATAAATCAGCCATTCTCTTTCAGAGCTGACATTTTGAACAGTAGGCTCTATCAAAAAGGGATCTCTGAAATTGTTTTCTGTACCTGACCCAAACCTAACATTTCATCACAACCAGATATTTAGGGTTGTATCCAGGGACAATTTTCTAAAGCTAGGCACTGATAGCTAAGGCTTCCACTTACCACATTTCAATGGTTCTTTACCTTTTGGATAATTTGACTTCTTTTTTTATTTGCACTTAATAGTATTTTATTTTTTTCCAATAACATGTAAAGATAGTTTTCAAACATTCATTTTTGTAAGATTTTGAGTTCCAAATGTTCCTCCCTCCCTCCCCAAGACAGCAAGCAATCTGATATAGGTTACACATATACAATCATGTTAAACATATTTCTACATTAGTCATGTTGTAAAAGAAGAATCAGAACAAAAGGGGAAAACCACAAAAAACAATAACAAAGTGAAAATAATATGCTTCCATCTGCATTCAGACTCCACAGCTCCTTCTCTGGATGGCATTTTCCATCATAAAGCTTTTGAAATTATCTTGGATCATTGTACTACTGGGCTAAGTCTACCATAATTGATAATCACACAATGTTGCTGTTACTGTGTATAATGTTCTCCTGGTTCTGCTCACTTCACTCAGAATCAGTTCATGTAAGTCTCTCCGGGTTTTTCTGAAATCTGGCTGCTCATCATTTCTTATAGAAAAACAGTACTCCATCACAATCATATACCACAACTTGTTCAGCTATTCCCCAATTGATGGGCATCTCCTCAATTTCCAATTCTTTGCCACCACAAAAAAAGCTGCTACAAATATTTTTGTACATGAGAATCCTTTTCCCTTTTTTATGATCTCTTTGGGATACAGACCCAGCAGCGGCATTGCTGGATCAAAGGGTATGCACAGATTTATAGCCCTTTGGGGGATTATTTGACATCTTATTATTGTTTATTTAATATTGTAATAGAAATTATCTCAGGAAAATTTATATTATACACATGGGAATCAATTCATTGTAAGAAACTCAAGAAATTCCAGAAACACTGGAAGAATTGGAGTCAAAACCGTGAATGACTATCACTGCTATATTCCTAGAACTTTAAGAGATTATTCTGGACCTTAAATGTAAACCTCAGTTTTTAGGCTGCATGCAAAAATACCATCAAGGACTGTGAAATAAATTGCATAGTAGTGGAGGGGGGCAGGGAGGGCCAAATTAAGAAACATTAATTTCCATACCTTTACAGGACAACCATAATGCTTATAGGGGCATTCTTGTTCCACCTCAGGACACACAGTAATATGCTCATCAACCTGTGAATATGAACAGTCCCAAGCAGATTCAACATTACTGATTCAACTATAATCAGTCAATCAACAAGCATTTATTAAGTTACTATGTGTCAAGCTCTGTGCTCCATGCTAGAAATACAAAGAAAAGCAAAACCAGTCCTTGCTCTCAAGAAGCTTTCATTCTAATAAAGAAGACAAGATGAAAATAAAATATATATAGTAGCACAATTCATGGTTAATTATTTCTATTCAACAAACAGAAAGAAAGACAGAACATAAACACAGATAGGTAAATATAAATTGAATCAAGGGAGCCTAAACTACTAACAACTAGGGTGGTATCTAATTGTCACCCGGTCTGTACTATGTAGTAGAAACTACATGAGCTAATGACACAGCCTTTGAGAATTCAAGGTCTTCTCAATGCCATTTTGAGTAGGGCTTTAGAGAGTGGCCATATCTATAACAAAATATAGTATATGTTAAGTGCCCTTTGGGTGGCACAGATACTAAGTATTATAGGAATCCCAATCACTCTGTGATGAGGGAGAGTTTAATGGCATACATAAAATTTGAATTAGGTCCTGAACGAAGGGTTGAATTTTGGTTATTGATGGGAGAAGGAGGATGCAGTATGGTGATGGAGATAAAGGCACCAGTCAATCAATCAGTTATGCATTAAGTGCCATGCCCTCTGCTGGGTAGTGAAATCATTCCAGGCAAGGGAAATGTCATGAACAAATGTCCAGAAGTGAGAAAATTCAAGGAATTAAGGGAATAGACACAGTTGCAAGATACATTTAGTTGAAGCACAAGGATTCTGATACCCATCTTTTTAATATAAGAATTCTTCTAGCAATGTTTTATGGCCATGAATCATGGCATACCACAGTGTCAGCAGAACCAAGGATGCCAGTCACCCAAAGAGCAATGGAGAAATGCATGACGGGGCGAAAAGGCTGCAACATATGAAGAACTAATTCTGCTGGACAATAAATATAAAAGATGTCATCAGACAGGTGTATGGCAGGATAAGCAGGTGAGCCTGTTATGTAGTGATAGCAAGGGATAACCAACAGACAGCCTGTGTGCCTGACAGGTTCTTCCACACAATGTCAAGAGGTACCGAAGAAGGCTCTTGCACAATGAGTTTAATACCATGGAATTTTTATGGGAGTACATAGACAAAATGGTATAAATGGGTTACATCAATGGAGGAAGTACTCATCACATTGATGAGATCACACATTCATAAAAATAAGGAAGTAGGTACCCTATAATATAAAGGTTAGAGAGACAAAGATTGGGTTGGGTAGGGGGAAAAAGAAGAGACAGATGTTTGGATGAGAGGAGGAAAAAACATGCTTAGGTTTGCAAGGGTAAGGCTATGATGACAAAAAAAAAAAGAACATTTGGGACTACAGCAGGGAGGAAAATCACAGAGAAGCAGGCAGACAGGTCCTAGCAATAACCTTAGATCTCTAGTATTATCAATTCTACAGTACTGAAAACTACTAAAAGTGTTTAGTAACTCTACTCAAACTGCTCATTTACAGTACCTTAGTTCTTGGAATAATTTGTAAACAGTTATTGGGACAAGATACAGGGTAGTCAGGGCAAAATTTTTCCTTGTGATTCTGAAAAACAGAATAGATGATGAAAAGAAAACAAAATACATAAGGGCTGTCTTTTCTTTTCAGCAGGGGTTAGGAAGGGAGGTCTCATTGTGTGTGTTTATAAATATCTATTTTTTTTTAATAGTGGAAACTCTTGAAAACCAGAGAGTATATGCTGTGGTCTCTTCTGAACAGTGAAGGTCTTAAATAAAAATTAATAGCCAATATAATATTTTATACTTTTGCTAAATCTTAAACCAACATTGATCCAAAACAATCTGATGAGACAGGAACAGGAACACTTCCAAATATTTTATCATTTTAAAATTTGAATTAAGACCACAAGGGGTATCTGACTTAGGAGATGGTTAAGTCAGGGTTCCCATTTTGGGAGGTGATATAGTTCACAAACACATTAGTGGTTGACGTAGTGACACAGAGGAACACATCAATGATGATGTTTTTGAGAGCTAATCTGAAAAAAGACCCACTTTTCTGGTTATTTGTTAGCTGAAACCCTACATAGAGTGTTCAAAAATTTTAACAGCCCGTTGCTATTTATGTCACATTGTCCATAAGTACAGACACATGCCTCGACTTCTTAAGTGAATTAGAGCTGAAATACATTTATCCAAAGAAGGAATATTCTTTTGGTAGCAGGAACAAACTGAGGAGTTTATATTAGATTATATTTGAAATCTTTTGATTCTGCAAATCAGCTGTATAACCCAAAGAGCAGTAGATTTTTCAAGTTAGAAGTTTGGGGCTTAATAACGTGTTCTTTGTACAGTAACTGTTCTATTACAGTCATTCAAATTATTCAGACTTACCTGTAAACTGATTACCACTATATCCTTTTTGCAATATGGGCATGTTTCCTCTCGAAACTGACAATGTAAGCCCAAATGGTCTTTCAAATCTTTTCGAAGGACTCTTTCCTGACAGCACTCATTAGAACATTGCACAGATTGAAATAAACACTGTAGAAGGTGATCCTAAAACACATATTAATATGACTGTATTCTCAATTAATTAGCATCAGTATAGAGAGAAGACACATAATGATCACCCCAGTGGGGAAAGGGAAAAAGAACAGTATTTAAACACCTACAATGTGCTGCCTACTCTGCTAAGCACTTCACCAATATTATCTCATTTTATCCTCACAACAACTCTATGAAGAAGGTGCTATTTTTATTTCCATTTTACAGTAGAGGAAATTGAGACAGACAGGTTAAATGACTTGCCTGAGATCACACAGCTAGTATTTGACTCTGGATTTGAACTCAGTTCTTTTTTACTCCAGGCCCAATCCTCTATCCATTGTGCTACCTAGCTGCCTCCGGTTCCACAGAAGGAACTACAGGAGATATATGGGAAATATTGACAATGTGATGAATGCAGTATGTGCTGCCACTGTATTTGGTCCTGTTGCCTTCTAATTTTACCATTTTAAAGCTATAAGTTGTTTCTGCTAAGAAGGTAAGCAGTGAGAAGAAGTAGAAAGAGGAGCTACTTTGGCTAGGGAATGTAGAAACTGCCTTTGTTTGGAGATGGAGAAGATTAGGAAAGAAGAGGCAAGTAAAGACATACAGTTTGTATTCAATTAGATTTCAATTAAATTCAAGCATTTATTGATCATCTGCTATGTGCCAGGCAATGTGCTAGCTGCTAGGGAAGGGGATATTTTTCATAATTAACTACAGGGGAAGACTTCTTGACCAAATAAGGGATAGAGATAATCAAAGAAGATAAAATGGACAATTTTTATCATATCAGATTTTAAAAGTGTTTATTGTTGTTCAGTTGTTTCTGACTCTTCATGACCCTATTTGGGTTTTCTGGCAAAGATACTTGAGTGGTTTGCCATTTCCTTCTCCAGCTCATTTTACAGATGAGGAAACTGAGGCAAACAAGATTAAATGACTTGCCCAGAGCCACACAGCTAATTAAGTATTTGAGGCTGGATTTGAACTCAGGAAGATGAGTGGTTCTGACTCCTGGCCCAACACTCTATCCACTACACCACCTAGATGCCCTGAAAAGTTTTTGTACATACACAAAAAAATGCAATTAAAGTTAGAAAGGAAAACAGGAAACTGATTTAAAAATTTAAGAACGAGGTAGGGGCAGCTAGGTTTCACAGTGGATAGAGTACCAGCCCTGAAGTCAGGAGGACCTGAGTTCAAATCTGGTCTCAGACCAAACACTTGACACTTACTAGCTGTGTGACTGTGGGCAAGTCACTTAACCCCAATTGCCTAAAAAAACAAAACAAAACCAAACCAAAAAAACCAAGGGCCATTCCCCAGTAGAAAAATGAGCAAAGTATATGGACACGTAGTTCTCAGCAAGCTATCGCCAACCATATGAAAAATGCCTGAAATCACTATAAGAGAAATGCAAATTAAAACAACTCTAAGCTTCTACCCTACATCCCTCAGATTGGCAAAGATAACATAAAAGGAAAATGATAATTGTGAGAGGATAAACTCAGTATTGCACTGTTGGTGTAGCCATGAACCAGCTATTCTGAAAAGTATTTTGGAACTATACTCAAAAGACATTAAACCACATGCCTTTTAACCCAGCAATACCACTTCGAGGCCTATACTTCCAAAGAGAACAGAGGAAAAAGGAAAGGACCCATATGTTAAAAAAAAATGTAGAGCAGCACTTTTTTGTTTTTAGCAAAGATTTGGAAACAAGGAGAACCTATTAATTGGGGAACCTTATTGCACCCTTAGAAATGACCAAAGGGATGAATTTAGAGAAACCTAGGAAGACTTGTTGGAAATAACAGTAAAGTGAACGGCACCTGGAGAACAATTTATACAGTGACTACCACACTGTAAAGAAAAATAATTTGAAAGATGTAACTAATCGATGCAATGACCAGCCACAACTACAGATGACCCAAGATAAAGCATACTTTCCTCCTTTTGGCAGACAGGTGGTAGACTGGAGGTACAGAATGGGACAGATTTTCAGACATAGCCAATGAGCATACATATTCATTTTTTTGTTATAATTTATTACAAGATGGACCCCCCTTTTTTTGAGTAAGGAGAAATGGGAAGGAAATGAGAGTGATGCCAAAGAAAAGAAAAGAACAGCAATGGAATATTTTTTTAAAGTACAGAAGAGAACAAAAGGAAATTCAGAGGTGGATACAAGCAGAGTAGCTTTGGAAACAATGTGTTGAACTTGTTACATGCTTTTTAAAAAAATCAATGATATATAATAAAGATTTGCAGTTACATATAAAAATATTTCAAAGGGAGAAAAGTGAGATTTTCCTTGATGATGAACTGGGAAAGCTGGGAAGAGAGATAGGAGGTTGGGATGAGGACAAAGAATAGATATGGGACTAGTGAAATATAAAGAGCGGACACTGTGACCAGATAGGAAAATTTCAGAGTTCTGTATCATGGAGATGGAAACTTGTGGGTGAATATGAGATCAAGAATGGGACATACCATCCCACATGTGCGGCTTGTTTTTATTCTATATTCTCTGCCCCCCCACCTCTGATAATAAACTAGGTCTTTTATTGATTTTTATACCACAGAGCACAGGTGTATGCAAAGTAGATCCTCAAAAAATGCAGTCAGATAAAAAGGGGAATAGAGAAGAAGAAAAGGTAAGCAGCTCCTGTTATACTAAAGTCAATTAAATTGACCAAGGAACAACTTTTTATCATAGGATCAGGATTACCTAGTTAAATAAGAATTGGGTCATGGTTTGGTGGATAATGGCATGGTTATCATTGCCCTTATTTAACTTACAGGACCATAACTAGGTAATCCTGAGCCTGTGATAAAACTTCACTCCTTTGTCAATATGGAGCAAATATCAATATTTGTCAATATTGCAGCAAATGGTTTGCTTCCTTTTTCTTTAATGGATCTTGCTGGGAGATGCATTCACTGGGACAATAACAACTTGTAATTGCCATCATATCTAGATTAGTTCAGAAGTTTTTAAAATGAGAAATATCTAATTTTATTAACTTATACTGTGGATAGTTCTCCCTAATGAAGTGACAAGGCAGCTAGGTGGCATAGTGCATGGGGTGCCAGGCCCAGAGTCAGGAAGATTCATTTTCCCAAGTTCAAATCTGGCTTTAGACACTTACTTGCTGTGTGACCCTGGACAAGTCACTTAACCCTATTTGTCTCAGTTTCCTCATCTGTAAAACAAACTGGAGAAGGAAATAGCAAACCATTCCAGTATCTCTGCCAAGAAAACCCCAAATGGAGTCACCAAGAGTTCGACATGACTTAAAACAAGTGAACAATAACAAGAACAGAATTAAGAATGAATCTTGTGAATAAATGAAACATGTGAAAAATGTTTTTGAAGAAAAGAAAAGTTTCAACAGCCTCCTGGCAGTTTGCCAAATGTTAGAGACACTAACATTCTTATTTACTCTGTGGATGGACCTGACATAGACCTGCCAAAATTAAACCATTACACCTTCAGCTTGAGGTTTCTATTTAAGAGAATGTTTCTTTAGCTAAATGGAAAAGTGAAATTGAATGAAAGCTTGAAGTGAAACCTTTGAAGAGAAACTCACTGTGGCTCCCTCTTTACTAAGCAACCCCCCCTCCACACATACACACTGAATGCATCATTTCCTCCATTTGTACTTTATGCAAGTCTTTCTCTTACAATGGCCTTTCTTTAATGAACATACCAACTCTCTCTGGCTAAGTGAATATTATCTCCAGTTATAAACTCATAGAAAGAACAATGATTATTGTAGAACATCTGTTACGGTGCTGTGTGCCCAGAATGGTTTTAATGACGGAACCTTAATGTGAGTTAAAGGTAGATTATCTCAGACCCACCTGGAATCGACCCAGAATCATCCTGGCAGCACAATGGGGAGCATTTTTGCAAAAAACCTGTAAGTTGAGGACTTCTCGTTTGCAGCAATTATCTTTAAACACCTGAAAGAAAAGCACTGTCGGTCACACATACACACATCAAGTCTAATGAAGACAACAATCTGACCATCAGACACACTTCAAAGGAGGAGAGGTATCAGCTAAATCTATAGATGGAATTCCGGACAGAGGCTTGAAAACAGGAAACATTTTTCTTTCCTTGAGAGGAAAAAATCTGACTCACCACAAAACTGAAAAGTCTGTCACAGACATATAACCGTGATGGAGCATTTACAGCAGAAGTTGGGTAGCCCTATGCCCAGCGATCTGTTGCATGAGGAGCCCAGTTATGAACTTGACCTCAAACTCTCATAGGAGGTGGGGATGTGGGTTAGTTGATACTTCCTGCCTTAGTGGAGACAATTACCTTACTCACAAATGTTAGCATCTACTAGTGCTTAGTTACTGGCTTAGGGCAACATCAAGACTTCAGAAAGCTATTTTTGTAGGACAAAGTTAGCATGTCGTTTAACTCTCCTTTCTGCCAATCCAAATTCATTCCTCCATTCAATACTTTACTCAACTTCTTCAGGGAGTTCTCCCAGATTAACTACTCTGCCACAACATCCCCTCAGAACTCATGTACTTAACTTAAACCAGGGGTGGGGAACCTGTGGCCTTCTAGGTCCTCAAGTGTGGCTCTTTGATTGAATCCAAACTTCAGAACTGTGAAGTCTGGATTCAGTCAAATGGCCGCACTTGAAGACCCAGAGGATCACACGTGGCACACTCTATTAATTTGGCTACGTTGTTTTTCAATGTCCTTCCATGACACTTAAACCACAGGGGCACATTGACCATATTTCTTTCCTACTTCCACACAAAGTTCAGTACAAAGCTTCTTGAACTTCACAAAGACCAGCCTCTCTACACATTTCTAGTCTTTTGAGAACTTTTTCAGATCAAAGTGTGAAACCCCTTTCAGTTCCTATCTTCCCATTTTCCCCAAACAACACATATGCCCCACTAGGTGCTCTAACTCCTCATAAAAGGAGTTTAGTATACTACTTTGTCTATGCTTCCCCAATAGCAGCTTTTATACAACTGGGAAAAGGATATGGTTAAAGGCTTGGAAGGGTCACTAAAAAACATTGAAAAACACAGATCTCAGCCAAATGCACAGACCCAACAGAAGGTAAAATAAAATTTCAGAATTTATAAACCAAATTATACGTGCAAAATTAGCTGAATTTGGAATAAAGTCAACTCAATTACTGTACACAGGAATGCCAATTGTTTGAAAATCTCACACTACAGAGGAATCTGGAAATCATTACTTATTCATTTACTAACACATATATTTACACAAACACATGCATGAGCACACACCCATCTCTTGCCCAGCATAGCATAATATAAAGGTTAATAGAAAAAGACTAAGAAAACTGGTTTCTAGGTCTAGTTCTACCATACTCAGTGGCTGGGGGTTGTTGGGTCAGTCACTTAGTCCCTAGGATCTATAAAAATGAAGGAGTTGGATAAAACGAGCCCCTAAGATAACACCTAGCTCTAAAATTTGGTAGATTCCTTAATTCTATGCTCTATGAGTGCCCCCCTAGATTGTGTTACCTGTATTCCTACATGTTACTGTTATTTTACTGACCAACAAGGAAAGTCACTTTCAATCTGATGGGAAGACGAAAGAAGGTCCTAGAACCTGGATGTGTACTTACTGAGGAATACAATCACAAATTATATTGTGTTAGGATTGTGAGAGTCATCTTAATTGACTCCCTTATTTTACAGAAAAGGACACTGGAACCCAACAAGGTGAACTCTTCTGCTCAAGGTTACATGGGCAATAAATGGCTGACTCAAACTCAAGCCTTTTGACTCCATATAACACCACCAATACAACAAAATAAGGATAATTATACTGTAGTGCCATGACTCCACTGTATTGGGGTGGGGGGCATGGAGTGGGTAGGAGAGGTATTTTGATTATATTGCATTCCTCTACCTAGCTTTGATAGCAATAGCAGAATTTCCATCTCCAGGAAAAAACAGTAATGACAATGTATACATGTGTCTGGGCAGGGGGCGGGGGGAGGGAAGAGAAGGGCACCAAATGAGTAGATATGAGACAGCTTAGTATGTTCAATAAACTGCAATACATCTTGGTGTTCTGATCTGTTAAGAGTAGAGGGACCTGAGTCACTTGAAAGACTTTAAGAACAGAAACTCAAGAGAGCCTTGGGCACTAGGAAGGTCTTCATCTCCCAATTTTCTGTCCTGAGTTATAAACCACACAGTATCTATCTTAGGAGAGACATTGGCTAATTTTTGCATAACCCCCAAATAAAACTGAGACTGACAATCAATAAACATTAAGTGCCTGCTATGTGCCAGGCACTATGCTAAGCGCTGACCTGCTTACCTCCTGGGGTTTGATAATCTCCTTGTCTACGGGACAGATGGACACTGCATTTAATTCTCTAGAATAAAAAAAAAAGCTAATATTTACCTTCCTAACAGGTAAATATCCCAAACATCACATATAAGCATCATCCTGAATTACCCCACTTCTAGCTCTGAAGAGTGTAACAATTTGGTCCCCAGAGTCCAAAAAGAGAAGAAATCTACCAAAATGCTGTGATCTAGTCCAAGAAGAGAATTGGTAACCTGAAGCTAACAGCTTCTTTGCTTACAAAAGCTAATTCAGGTTACAAGCCATCCTTATCATAGTTTTGTACTTTGAGTACAGAAAAGAGAATTTTGGGGAGCAAGTGCTTTTGTCCCTTAATATACTCCATTCCTAACCAACCCTCCATATGAATTTGCACTCTGTATACTAAAGGTGAAACTATTTTAAGAAACATAAAATATATGCAAATCTCATAAATATAAAAAGTACTTAGGTCCCCACAGAAGTACCCCCAAGAAGTATCCTGGAAAAGTCCCCCCTTTTGTTTCAGAAAACTCTGAATGCTGGTGAATATCTATGGCTAATGTCTGGGTGCAAGAAACATCTTCCTGATTGTATCTTGTCCTTGACTTACTCAACTCAGGTCACAGACCACCTCCCTACCTCAAGGATAGGACACAGTTCTCACAGAATCGATGTCCACAGCCAGTCTGATGTGGGTTGTGAAGAACAGAATGGCATGATGCACATTTATAACGTTCTTCTAATTGTTCCACAAATTGGTATTCCATGTTGGGTTCAAAGTCCAAGGATATGTAGTTACTGGAATTCTGGGGGAGGAAGTTGCTGGAGGCACTCCCCTGTTCTTCAGAGGTTGAGGATGCCATGCTGGGGGAGGGAAAATGCCTACATATTAACACCAAAAGAAATCAAGTCATTTTTTCTTTATAATGATTTATTTATCTTTTCTCATTAGGGTCTCTTTGTACATCAAACTGTTTGAAAATCATGAGACTAGGGAGTACTAACAGCCTTAATGAGGACAGCAGACATTACTTAAATAAATGAACCATGAGATAAAGACTAGAATTATCACCTCCAGCAGTAGGAAACATGGTAGGTCACACTTGGAGGAGCACTGTCACTGGTCACGTGCAGGGCTCTTTTCCTCAGCTACTATATCTACATTGAACACCTCAACTTCAAAACACAGTCTACAAGAATACAGACAAGAGCTGAGCTTTATAAGTTACCCACCTATTCTTCCTTAAAGAAATACAGCTTTAGGTGCAGCTAGGTGGTGCAGTGAATAGAGCTCTCGCCTTGGAGTCAGGAGGACCTGAGTTCAAATCCAGCCTCAGACACTTAACACTTACCAGCTGTGTGACCCTGGCCAAGTCACTTAATCCCAGTCACCTCACCAAAAAAAAAAAAAAAGAAAAGAAAGAAAAAAAGAAATATAGCTTGGTGAGCAATCACTAGCCCAAAGTGAATATTAAAAAGGTGTGGACCATCTGACCAATGCTTCTGCTCCCTGTGGGTAGGCACAGCAGTTATTACAAGTTTTTTTTTTTTTAAATATGTTGAGTATTTTATTTTTCCCCAGTTACACATAAGAACAATTCTTAACATTTGTTTTTCTAAAACTTTTGAGTTCCAAATTCTCTCCCTTCTTTCCTCCCTAACCACCCCCCCCATTAGAAGGCAAACAATTCAGTACAGGCCATACATGCTTCCATTTTAGTCATGCTGTGAAAGAAAACATAGACAAAAAATTAAATAAAACCTCAAGAAAAATAAAGTAAAAAAGCATGCTTCAATCTGTATTCAGACACCATCGGTTCCTTCTCTGGGGATGGATGGCATTAAGTCCGTCAGAATTGTCTTGGATTACTGTATTGCTGAACACAGCCAAGTCATTCACAGATGATCATCTTATAATATTTCTGTTACTCTGTACATAGTAAATTTCACTTTGTATCAGCTCTCACAAGTCTTGCCAGGTTTCTCTGAGAGCATCCTGCTCATCATTCCCCATAGCACATTCCATCATAATCACATGCCGCAAATTGTTCAACTAATCCCCAATAGATGGGCATCCCCTCAATTTCCAGTTCTTTGCCACCAGAAAAGAGCTGCTATAAATACTTTTGTACATATATTTCTTTTTCCTTTTTGCAGTTATTGCAAGTTTTACAGCAAACTCTTCTACCACCAATGTTCCAGATGCTTCTGACTAAGCTACCAACAACTAGCCAGAGAATTGTGAAATCTGCAGTTTGGTTGAAGATGATGTGGAATGAGAAGCATGTTAACATAATAAAATCTTAATAATTTTTTTCAAAAAATGCATAGCTCTGAAGATGAATAGTAGTGGTGGTGATGGAGTGGGAAGAAGGAAAACATACTAGGTATGGACTATTACAGTAAAATCTAGCAAAGTTAATTTTAATTTTGCATAGGTTGATTTGCTTAGATTTTATTTATTTTTCTTAGTGAAAAGGGTATTTTAATTAATTTTTTTAATTTTTCAATGGGTTATGTGAGTTATTTCAATATCACTCATTTTTATTACTAAAATATGTGGTTCCAATTACATAGAACATGACACTGTTACATGTTAAAATACCCACTGTTCTTTTTTGAAAAACAAAAGCAATAAAATGAATTCTATGCATTAGGTATGTGGTTTTTTTTAAAGAAATGTCACCAGAGCTGGTTATTAAAGAAGTGTCACCAGAAATATATAATAACAACAAGCAGTTATATAGTGCTTTGCATTTCATTTTATCCTTACAACAACCCTGTGAGGTAGGTGCAATTTTTGTCCCAAATTTACAGATGAGGAAACTGAGGCTCGAAGATTAAATGACTTGCCCAAAATCACATAGCTAATAAATGACCAAGGGCAGGATTTGAACTCAGGTCTTTCCTCACTTCAAGTCCAGCATGTAAATAGGCAGACTTAAGGTAAAACATAGCATCTCATCATATTCTATCAAAGAAATAATCAAATGTTTTATAAGGGGGTGATTTATAGAAATGGATCATATTTGTACATTGATTTGGTGCTTTTATTCTGTCATCTAGGATTCTAATTGGTTTTGTTGTTGTTCAGTTGTGTCTGATGACTCTATGTGACCCCATGGACATAGCATGTCAGGCCCTGCTATTCTCCACTACCTCTCAAAGTCTGTCCAAGTTCATATTCATTGTTTCCATTAAGCTATTTATCTATCTCATCCTCTGCCACGCCCTTTTTCTTTTGCTTTCAATTTTTCCTAACATCAAAGTCTTTTCCAATGAGTCTCATCTTCTCATTTTGTGGCCAAAGCATTTAAGCTTCAGCTTTAGTTATTTGACCTTTCAATAAAGAGACTGAATTTCTTTAAATATTGACTACTTTGATCTCCTTGTTGTCCAAGGGACTCTCAAAAGTTCTCCAGTACCACAATTCAAGTGTTGATTCTGTAGCGCTCAGCTTTCCTTATAGTTCAGCTCTCACAGGGGGCAGCTAGGTGGCGCAGTGGATAGAGTGCAGGCCCTGAAATCAGGAGGACCTGAGTTCAAATCCAACCTCAGACCATACACTTGACACTTAGTAGCTGTGTGACCCTGGGCAAGTCACCTAACCTCAACTGCCTTAAAAAAAGTGCAAATTAAAACTCTCACAGCCACACATCATTTCTGGAAAAACCATAGTTTTGACTGTATGGACCTTTGTCAGCAAGGTGACATTTCTGCTTTTTAGTATGATATTCAGATTTGTCATAGCTTTCCTTCCAAGGAGCATCTTTTAATTTCATGGCTGCCCAAGAATATAAAATCTGACACTGCTTTCATTTCTTTTCCCTCTAACTGCCAAGAAAATGTTGGGACCAATTGCTAAGATCTTTGTTTTTTGATATTAAGCTTCAAGCCAGCTTTTACACTCTCCTCTTTCACCCTCATCAAGAGGCTTCTTAATTCCTCTTCACTTTCTGCCACCAGAATAATATTATCTGCATATCTGAGACTGTTGATATTTCTCCCAATGACCTTAATTGCAGCTTTTGATTCATCCAGCCTGGCATTTTGCATGATAGATTCTGTGTAGAAGTTAAATCAATAAGGTGACAACATACAGCATTATCATACTCCTTTTCCTTCTTTAGCTAAAACCTATTAACTTTTTATCATCATAGTTGTGCAACTTGGGCATGTAATGCTTTAAAAAAAGCTTCTAGGAGCATTGATAACTCATTTAAACAAATGTTGTAGGAGTATTCTCTTCCCTTGACCACAATGTAAAATGTGAATTGAGGTGAGAGGAATTAGGGGTTCTACCTCTGCCTTTTCCTCACACACAAATATATCCCCCTCATACACATACTCCATTAAAAATTATGTTCATTCAAAACGCAAAGACATGTGCACATATAAGTATACACTGTCCACTCTTGATTATTCTTTTTAACCAAGAGGAATGGACACGAATAAAGTTGAAAATGTGAATAAATAAATGAAGCATTTATTAAGGTCTTAAATTTACAAGACACTGTACTAAGCACTACAGACAAAAATTAAAAAAGATGGTCTCTGCCCTCAAGGAGCTCACATTCTAATGGGAGAGATAACACAAATGGAAGATTTCAGCTGCAAGTCAGATGGCTTTTCTATCTGCCTCAGCTCAAATATCTCAATGACTCCCAATAATGTGCTTAGTAATAGTCAAGCGTTCAAGAAACCTCCACAATCTGGATCACCTTATTTTTTCAGACATATCATCTTACTCCCTTATACATATTTTTATTTTCCAGTGAAACGGACTGATTTTTGCCATGCCTCTGTGCCTCTGAGAGCGAAGAGTTTTGTAAACCTTAAAACACAACATTAAATTACAGTCATGATTTGCTTATGCCATTCCCTAAGCCTGGAATGTCCTTTTTTTTTTCATCTGTTGAAAAGTTCATTTCAAATACCACCAACCTCAAAAGCCTTTCCTCGTGTGTAGGTCAGTAACAGCCTTCTTCAGACTGAGGTTTGAAAACAAACTGTGTTTAGTTTTATGCCTCTCCAATGTATTTATCAGGTATTAGTGTGCATTCTATCTATCTATTTATATGTCTTATCCCTGTGTACATTGTAAGCTCCATGAGGGTAGGGACCATATCTAATCAGTATCTGACACTGTCTTGGCCTCTTCCTCCAAAGGAATAAGGAAGGATATGTGTGTATATACATTTGTATACGCATATGTGTATATGTGCAAGTATACATGTATGTCTGTATATGTTTGTATACACATATATACACACATATGTGTATGTATATATACCCAGTGGAAAAGGTCATGTTAGTCAGTATGCATTTATTAAGCACCTACTATGTATAGGGATACAAAAAAAGATGAAAGACAGTCCCTTCAGTAGAGCTATCATGTCCCTTTAGTGTGCTCTTCTCCAGGTTAGATACCTTTAGTTCCTTCAAATGATTCTCATATGGCCTACTCTGGAGACCTTTCAATGCTGGTCAACAAACTCTAGATACTTTAACTTAGCAATGTCCTTCCTAAAATGTGGCACCCAAAACAAAACATAATAGTACAAATGGGCTATTCCTGGGCTAGGGTACAGTGATACCATCACCTCTCTAGGTTCAAACACTTTGTCTCTCTTAATGCAACATAAGATTGTATTGGCATTTTTGGCTGCTAGATCAATGACCTGGAGAAAGGAAGACTGTGTCCAAGTCCCAGCTGTCACCTTCTAGTAACAGTATCGAGGCAAGGCAACTAAACTCCCTCTGAAAAAGGAGAATAGAAACACATTCACTCCTTACCTTACAGAACTGTTGTGAGGGGAGCATTCTGTAAACCTTCAAGCACTTTATAACAGCAAGTTATTATTATTACTCTAGATCAGGGGTTCTTACCCTGGAATCTGTGAACTTGTTTTTAAAAATGTTTTTGATAACTATATTTCTATGTAATTCATTTCCTCTGTAATATCATATCTTTTATGCATTTAAAAACATTATTCTGAGAAAGGGTACATAGGCTTTACTAGATTGCCAGAGTGGACCATGACACACACACAAAATGTCAAAAACTCATAAACTAATTAGATAATCCACAACAAAGATAATTCCCAGAATAGATAATTGAGTTTTACTGAATATAATTGGCATCATGGCAACACGGAAAAAAAGCAGTGGATTTGGATTCCAAGGAGTCGGGTTGAAATTCAGCCTCTGAAATTTACCTGCTATGATCTCTGGCAAGTTACTTAACCTCATGGGTTCTCATTACCTTTTTGATTAAAAGAGGGAATTGGTCTAGATAGTCTTTAAGGTCCCTTCCAACTCTACATCTGTGATCCTATTAAATTTATTACATCATGAGAGGGTATCTCCCCTTTTTTGCAGAGATGGAGTTTCCATGGGTGTGAAATATTGCATATAATATCAGATTTTTTTCATAGTATTAAGTGATTTTGCAGAAATGTTTTTCTTGGCTCCCTCTTTTTCTTAAAAAAAATGTTATAAGGGATAGTTCTCTGATAGAGGAGTGAGGGAAGATGTACAGAGAGAAATCTAGGCAATGTAAAAACAAAAGATAACCATAATCTTTTTCTTTTAAAGGAAAAAAATTTATGTTAGGTACTTGGGGGATACAAAGACAATATAACTCAATGCAAATTAATATACTCCAACCCTTGCCTTGGCATGTTTCATTGGTGGTTTTAAGGAATTCTCTTGGAATTGTACTAGCTACAAAAGGCCTGCCCCTTGTATCACATCTTCTCCTAAGAATCCATACCCAAAAGTAGCTGACAAGTACTCTGGGTTTATACATTCAACAACAGATTAGCACCTGAGAAATCTTCCTGCCTGGGGAAGGAAGAGTTTGCGGTTAAGAATAGGACATGGTGGTTTTTTAAAAAGGCAAACCTGGAAATTCCCTACAAACCAGCTCCATCAAGAACACTCCTACAAGAGTGTTCCCATGAAACTGGAATGAGAACATTGCTTCACCTTTAGCCTCCCCTCAGTTGCTGGGACAGACGGATCAGTCACTCAATAAGCATCAAATGCCTACCAAGCGCCTGGTACTGGACTAGATGCTGGGAAGACATCTAGCACCTGCCAGGAATCTGTGGTTGCTGGTATGTATATAGTTACTCTTTACTGAGCTGCTACCAGGTATATACCCCTGTGCAACCAATTACTCTAATATTTACCCAATATATACATACCCAACCACATATACTTCTAAGATTTTAAGCACCCTACCTGCTATAGTACTGCTCAAGGCACTGGGGAAGATAGAAAATGATTAGGGAATGATTTCTTTTTAACTTCATGGAACTTACAATGATACTATGGAGGGACATAATAATCAGACCTATGTTCCCTCAATACAGCATTCAGAGCACATGCA
Organism: Vombatus ursinus; assembly: GCF_900497805.2. Classification (NCBI taxonomy): domain Eukaryota; kingdom Metazoa; phylum Chordata; class Mammalia; order Diprotodontia; family Vombatidae; genus Vombatus; species Vombatus ursinus. Next base: position 41,409,539 of record NW_020954576.1, read on the forward strand.
ATATGAATTGCCATGAACAATTAGAAATTTACAACAGAGATGAGGGAAATGGAGAGGGGGTTTAGAACTATTCTTTCAGACAAAAGAGAGGTAGGATCCCATGGATTCTAATTCTGTAGTGAGAAACCAGCCCAGGAGGAGGAAGCTTTGAAGAATGAAATTCTGAAACACAAAGAGAAACAACCATTAAGAGGAGGAAAAAGAAGGAGTGGGGTGGGGACAGGATGTCTAAAAATCATGAATGCACAGAAAACTTACAGACCAACTCATATTTTTAAATATAGGTACAAAAAATGAAAAAAAAAAGGTTAGATAAAAGAGAATGAACACAATAGCATGGTACTATTCTTTAAGATTATTATAAATACCTAAATTAACTACAAAGCACATATGAAGGAAGATGCTATCTGCATTCAGAGAAAGAACTGATAAATAGAAGTATGTATAGAATGGTGTTTTACACACATTTACACACACACACACACATACACACACGGGTCTAAAGGTAGCCATCTCTATGAGAGGGAGGAAGAAAAAAAGGAAAAAAGTTACATGATAACTTTATCAAATATTTAAAAGGAATAGCAAGTAGTACATTAATAGATTTTCAGTTTCATGTGCAATCATCTTTTTTTCTATTCTACTATGTTATGGAAATGCTTGTTTTATTTCTTAAGTTCACAATAAAATAAACTTTTTATTTTAAAAATAAAGAAGATAGCCATGGTTTAAAAAAAAAAAGAATAGTGGCAAGAGTATAAAAATTCAGAATGAGCTATGGTTGGGGAAGAAAATTAATTGCAAAAAAAGAGAAGTGTCCAAGACAAGACAGGACCACTGTTCATGGTGGATGAGGTGATAGTCATCACCAGTGGAGAAAGAGCTACTCAACTCTTCTTTTGCTTCCATTTTCTCCAAAAAGGAGACCTGTGGACTTTAAAAATCAGAACAAAATAACTAATAAGCTGAAACCCAAGATAAGTGGGGGGATAAGAAAGCACCTAGCTACACTCCATGAGGCATGTGGCTTAAATCTGAAGGTGATATAAGAATTGGTGTATTATCATTGCTAAGCTACTGTTGTGGTCTTTCAAAGATCACAGAGAAGGACAGTTACCACAAGACTGGAGAAAAGTAAAAGTCTTAATTTTCAGAAAAGGAAAGAAAACAATCTGGAAAGAATAGGCAAATGAGCTTAACTTCCATTTCTGTCCCAATCCCAGATTATACCATTAAAAGTATGGTTAACAAATACCTAGAAAAAGAAGCAATGAATATAAAGAGTCAATACACGGCTTCATAAAAGAACTTCTTATTATTTGTACAGAAGACTGTTGGATCAAATGAATGTTTTAGATAAGTTTCTCTAGATTTTGGCCTTTAACAGCAAAAGAAAAGATGGGGAGTTGTGGGCTAGATGATAGCATATTTAGGTGGAATTAGAACTGGTTACCCCCAAAGAGAAGCTAATAATGTTTTGATCAGTTTGGAAGGAAGTCTCTACTAGAGTCCTCCAGGGATCCATACGTGGCCCTGGGCTGCTTAACATTGGAGGTCTGTAAGCAAAGGCTTGTTGGGTAGGTGGTAGAGATGAGTCAGTGATTCATGTCAATTCTGAGATTCTGTGAAAGAGAAAGAGTACAGAACGAATAAGAAAGAGAAAGTCAAAGAGGGAGAGAATAGAATTTTGTTTTCCAGATCATAAAATACTAGAGCTGGAAGGGATCTAAGGGATCTAAGAGTCATTCATTCAACAAGTATTTATTAATTACCTATGTTCAATGCAACGTGGTAGACCCTGAAGGAGGCAGAGGGATAAATAAGGAACAATTCAGCCCCCTTGTTTTACAAATAAGGAAACTGAGGCTCAGTAAGGTTAAATGATGAGCCTATAGTCACAGAGCTACTAAATGGCAAAGTTCAGTCAAAAATCCAGACCCCAGTCTACAGCTTTTTGCACTAAAGCATATTGCCTCAGACCCAAGAGTTTGGAATTTTCTGTACTTATTTTTCCCACTCTGAGGAAACAAGGAAAAATACATTGCACAGTGTTAGGCGTCAAAAAAGGTTCTTTCTTCATACGATGTACTCTTCAATCCAGTGACACTGGCCTCCTGGCTGTTCCATGAACAAGACATTCCATCTCTTGGCTCTGGGAATTTTCTCTGGCTATCCCCCATGCCTGGAATGCTCTCCCTCCTCCACTCCAACTATCAATCTGCCTGTCTTCCTTTAAGTGTCAACTTAAAATCCCACCTTCTTTAGAAAGATTTCTGCAACCCAACCCCTCCTAATTCCAGTACCTTCCCTTATTTATTTCCTATTTACCCTGTACATAGCTCACTTTGAATATATTTATTTTCATGTTGTCTCCCTAATTAGATTTCAAGCTCCTTGAGGACAGGGACTATCTTTTACCTCTCTTTGTGTATCCCCAGCAGGGTGCCTGACACGTAGCACTTAATAAATGTTACTAATTAATTGACTTATTTCCAATTCTTTAATTATTTTGCCAGTCTTTTTCACAACCGTCTCTCCATTTTCTCTACATCCCTTTAAAAAAAATAAAAACAAAAAACAACTGTTGGGTAAAAATAATAACAACTCACGGTATATGGAGAGCTTTAAGGCTAAAAAAAACATTTCTCTTATTAATTTATGAGATGAGTAGTATAAGCACTATCATTTATACAAGTAATCATCATTATAATTGTGATGATAAGTATTATCACCACATTTTACAAATGAGATAATTGCTGCTTAGAAAGGTTAAGTGACTTCTTTGGTGTCACATAGTGAGTAAGCAGTGGGGCTTGGACTCCAACTCATGTCTTTTGACTGTGAATTCTTTTTGTTATATCATGCTATTTCTTGTATATCATACTTATGATTATAGATTTAGAGGAGGAAAAGGCCTTTGAGGTCATCTGATCCAGCTCAAGTATTTTATTAATGAGAAAATTGAGGCCCAGAAAGACTAAGTCATTTGCCCAATGTCACATAGATAATAAATACTTGAGCCAAAATTTGAACTCTGTTTCTCTGACTCTAAATCTGTAAATTTTTCTAGTATGTCTCACTAAAAATATCCTATTTATAAATCTTAGTGTTAATATTATTTTTAAAATTATATAACCTACAATGCTCACTCATGTTCAAGGGTATTTGGGTCTTTAACTCTCTCCCCTTGCCAAACTTATGCTTAGTTAGTCCCATCTGACATCTACGTCCATTTATTCATCTCTCCTTCCATCATTCATTCATTCATACAGTGAGCATTTATTATGTGCAGATACCAGCACTAGATGCTATACAGGAGGACTAAAGAAAAGGATGCTTCACAGTCTAGTTGTGGAGCATATTCATGCATCAAACAAATGGAGTAAAATTATAATTAGGCCCTAGTCTCACCAACAAGAAGGGAAGACATAGTAGGTCACTGTCTGTGTACTATGATAAAAAGGACACTGAATTCCTCATTCCTACACTATCTGAAAATTTGCATTTCCCTTTGTCAGGTTATTCAAAATTAAACCAATCAGAGATTGTTTTAGAAATGCAAATATGTCCTAAGGGGGTTAGGGGAAGCTATGAGTTATTCACAATTTACTATGAATTTTACCACATGCCAGAGAATACATAGAGCCCTGGAAAAGTCTGAGAAAGATGACATGGTAGGATGCTTTCAGCAACCAGAAGGTATAATGGGGACCTCAGAGGTCATCTAATCTGACATATACCTGAACAGTAGAAATCCCTTCTGTAACACCCTCAACTGTGGTCATTAAGCATCTGCTTCAAGCCCTCTGATGAAAAGGAACTCATTACTCCTTGAGGCAATCAGCCTCTCAGAAACTTCCACCCAATGCTTCCAATTCTTCCTGCATGGGCCAAGCAAAATAGGGTTCATTTATTACCTCTTTCATGGGACAGTTAGGTGGCATAGTGGCTAATGTCTAAGGGGATTTAAATTCAGGTCTTGGAATGCTGTAGTTGGAGTGAGAAGGCCTGACTTCAGATCCTGCTTCAGACATTTACTAGCTATGTGACCTTGGGCGAGTCACTTAAATCACTGCCTGCCTCAGTTTCCTTATCTGTAAAAAGGGAATAAGAAGAGTACCTAGCTCTCAGGGTTGTGAGGATCAAATGTAAACATGTAAAGACATTTGCAAACCTCAAACTATTATATAAATGTTAGCTGTTACTATTATTAGCATGAAAACTCTGACACTTGAATACAAATAGCAGGTCTCCTCAGATCTCTTGGCTAAATATCCTTGATTCCTTCTGATTCTGATTCTTATTCACTGGCAAAGAGGAGGGCAATATCTTTAATGTGGGCAGTCTGGTTACCTAGTGAGCTCTCTCCATGAGGCCCCTGGAAGGAAATGGGCAGGCACCAGAGGCATGATGTTCCCCACAGAGTCTCAACCTCGCTCTTTTTTCTCCTCAAACAAAATCCGGCTGGCCGTCTGTTTCAATACATTAAACTAGAGTTCTCTTGCCATAATAGCCTTGGTGGACTCCAGATCATCCAGCATCTTAATGGACATTTCTATGGGTTTCTGAGCCATCCCTAAATGACATCCATAATAGCCAAAATTATTATTCTCTCCACATCAATCAGGCCTAATGACTTGTAATACTGGCTTGCTAAATGTTCCAAGTTGGTAACACTGACTCTAGACCATTATCACTTCCTGCCTTTTCTTAGTGTTGATGAGAGTACAAGGTAGTAATCATTTCTTCACTCATTTAACAAACACTTATTAAGTACTTGCTCTTGTGCAGTGAAATGTGCTAGGTGATGGAGGAGATATTATTATAAGGATAAACAAGGCACCATTCAACCTCCTTATTTTATATTCATACCTTAACCAGAATAGGATAACAAGTAAACTACCTTCAATTTCTTTCTGTTACTGAACGCTAAATTGAAAGGGTACCCACCCAAGCAAATGTAGTAATGGGAGAAAATACAGTCTCTCTCCACGCTGGGTTCAAATCCCAACTCCACCACTTACTACCAGTATAATCTTAGGCAACTTCTCTGGGCCTCAGTTTTCCTCATCTATAAAAAAAAGGGGGTTGAGACTCAGAGAGATTAAGTGTTCGTCCAAGGTCAAACAGGTAGTAAGGCAGAGCTAGGATCTGAACCCAGGTCCTCTGACTCTAAATCCAGCCCACTTTCTATCATACCACATGCTCTCCTGGTAAACTCTCTTCAGTTGAGCACAGTCTTATGAACTGAAAAAAGGAATTCCTCAAGAAAAAGGAAGTCGGGGCAGCTAGGTGGCACAGTGGATAGAGCACCGGCCCTGGATTCTGGAGGATCTGAGTCCAAATCCAGCCTCAGACACATAACACTTACTAGCTGTGTGACCCTGGGCAAGTCACTTAACTCCATTGCCTAGCCAAAAAAAAAAAAAGTTAAAGGAAATCAACCTAACACTCGTCACTCATTGTACAATCAGACCACTGAAATCTGAAGCATCTCCAATAGTTCTGGAACCCGAGCCAGGGCCAGGCCAAATGGCCCCTTTGCATCTGCCTTGATTTCAAATACTCCATGTTTAAGTGCAGAAGAACCTGTAGTCTTTTGATCTGTCATGAAAACCAGAATTTGGAGATTTCAAGTAGGGGAAGGGAAAACAATCCTATGACCAGAGAACTTCATGACAACTCAGCAAACTGATGGCTAATTGCTCTAAGTCAGAATGAGTGTGGCTATCCATTGCACTCTCTCTGATCCAACTATCTATCATGGTGAGAATACAGCAGCAGGACCTCTCCCATTTGTCTAACTGGTCAACCTTGTGGACTTCTAAGTAAAGCTCCCCTACTTGATTTAGTTCTATCTTGTGCTCTATTAGTCACTGCTCCAGAAGATCCTTATGGATACCAAATTACAACAGTCAGTCCATGGTTCACAAAATGCTAGAATCCTGGTGATGAAACTGAAAGCTTTAATAGTTGAAGGGCTGGGAGAGATATGAATCCAAAAAGCATATGTATGAGTCTTCCTGGGGCCTCCAAGGTGTATCAGTTCATTCTGTGAAAAAGAAAATGGCAAACTCAGACCCTGCCACAACTACGGAACCCTTAACATGATACCATCTGAGTTAAAGGCCCCTCCTACTGATTCGAAAGCTTTCTGCTCTGGTGTGGTGGGAAAGGCATGCCTTGGTTTTTACAAAGGTAAATCTAAAGAGGGCATACAACATCTGGCCTGAGGACAAATGGAAGATAACATTTCAGACACAGGTTAGATAATATAAATGCTATGTGCCGTCGTTTGAAGCATATAAGGCACCTCTCATGTTTCAATAGTTAACGAACATGCTTTACCATCACATTCTAGAGCAAAGAGAGAAATAAAATATCCCTTGACAAGATACACATCTCTTGCATGGACTGCATACATAATACATATAGTTGATATGAGCTATTGACATAACTCCATGAACACCATTTGCATGCCAAGCTTAAAAAAGGCCAGTTTAGTCAATAACAGTCAATCTACAAGCATTTATTATACACCAGACACCGTGCTAAGCACCAGGGATACAAAGAAAGGCAAAAACACAAAAGAGTTGTAGTTCTTAGAGCAGAGGATGAAACCTCTAAAGGTAAAAGATGTCCTGACATAAACATATTCTCTGATTATCATAAACCTGCACCAGTTACTGGGATTGTGCTACTGCTGATCATGGGATAGTGAGACTTACCATTATCATCCTTCCCTCTACCATTTCCTATAGTGTCCTGAAAATTTACAATGGCCCATACATAAGGCCATCCAGGATTTTAAAGTACTTTACCCCAGCTACCCTTCTGGTCTACTCTGATCCTCACCATACTCAAGATACAGTAGAAATAGTTACCTTCAAAAATGCTACATAAGTTGACTATATATATATATATATATATATTTCATGATCTGTCATATTTTATCCCTATGCATTCTTCTCCCAGAAACTGTCCATAGTGAAATAGAACTACATGCCCTGGAACTCACTGGTCATTAAGGCATGTTAACATCACCTCAAACAAAAAAGTGCAACATCGAGGAGTGGTCCAGGATGACCTATGCAATCAAACACCCAAGTCAGTCCAAAAACTCAATCAAATACATCTCCATCCCTTTAAGTTAAACCATATTTGGCTTCCGATCCCACTATTTCAAGGCAACAGAACTCTTGGGCTGATGCTCTGTCATACAGATCTAAGTTTGGGAGCCTTGAATGTGGAGCCAACTCTTTCATCAGGGCAATCTTAAGATCCAAGAACTTTGTGGCTACCCTGCAAGTCCCAAATAAAAGAGTTCATCCAGCGGCTCTTGCAGCAGGACACCGTCATCCAAACTGGCTTTTTGGTTCTATGGGAGGACCCAAAGTCTCCCACTGAGAGAGAATCCACCACTGAAACTACTACACATATGCTACCCTGTTATGTGTTTCTTAGAAGGGATGAGTAGAAGCACACATGAACTTTACATGAGACAACAGTGGGGTTATGAGAAGTCTTTCGTCAAAAAGAATGTTAAAATTGTACATGCAATTGGGGGGAAATTAAATTATAAAAATAAAAAAAGAAAGCCAAAAAAACAAAACAAAACAAAAAAAAAACCCCTTTCATCTAATCACCAAGGATTTTCAGTATCTTGGGGTCTGGAACAGCATACCTCATTTTGTTCAATCATGTATGGCCTACATCTAGACTAAGGATATCAATTCAAAGCCCAAAACTACAGCAAGAAATCCGTCTTCCTATTGAGCTTCATAATTTATTACTGACTTATCTCCTTCTAATAGTCAAGACACTATGATGGTGTTGGTAACTGAACTTTTTGACTAAGGTGTCCCATCTCCCCTTCATGATGGACTTCTCAACATCAGGGGGGTAGCATACATGATTTTTTCCTTTTGGGAAATTTTTCAGCATCATTGTCTACTTGCCCATTTTATCTCCAGATACAGACAACAGTTCATCTCCTAGTGATGGTTTCTCCTTTCTTCCACATTACAAATCAAGATTCATCTTATATATATATTACATTTACCTTTAAACCAACAGTTAGATGGAAATAACAAACTACATAGTAAATTAGTACCCACACTGGTACAGTGGGGCAACTAGGTGGCACAATGGATAGAACGTTGGCCTTGAGTCTGGAAAACTTGAGTTCAAATATGACTTCAGATACTTACTACCTGTGTGACCCTGGGCAAGTCATTTAACCTATTTGCTTCATTTTTCTCATCTGGAAAATGAGCTGGAGAAGAAAATGGCAAACCACTACAGAATCTTTGCCAAGAAAACCCTAAATGCGGACCCAATTGAAAGGACTGAACAACAACAACTGGTACATTAATTACTATAAAGATAATGGACTCTCTTATTTGTTGCTACTGATCTGACTTGGTTATTCCATTTACACCTAAACCAGATTGTACCACGGTCTTCAGATTTCACACTAATTTCTTTCCCTCCCTCACAATTCACACAGCATTCAGGAAATCCACTCCTACTGGAAGAGCTGAAAACTCCCAATCAAATTTATAAACTACCCTACAGGCTGTCATGGTCATATATAAATGTACCATTGTCAACAGACACCCAGAAAACCCCTTTAAGTTAGTAACCAAAATTAGTTCTCAATACAAAACCTCAGACCAGCCAACCAGAACAGGTCCTTTCCAATTACACAGGTATCAAGTCTAGTGGCCTTCCAATTTAAGTTCCTCAGAATGACATAGATCCAAACAGTCTTTTAATTAGTCAATAAGTAAGTATTTATTAAATGTCTTTCACAGGTCACTGTCTCAGAAGGCCCAAAAGGAACATATATTCACTCCCTCTTCCCATATTCTGTCCACTGATGGCCATTATCAAATGAGCTTTTATGTAAGTAAAGTGTCTTGTAAACTATAAAGTACCATATAAATGTGAGCTATTATTAATATTAAGAGAAGTTCATGGTCAAGGAAATACTAGACTTTTAAAAGCAGCTAAGGCAACTCCAACACGTCATAGATTTGAAAACATTTATTAAGCAACTCCCACCAACATAGCTGCCTGAACTGTCAGTCTTCTCAGATTCCCCACACCTACTCCAGAAAAAACCTGAAATTCACACCGGACAGAATGATGGTCAAGAAATCCAATGAGAAACTATAATAAATAACTTCTTCTACCCCAGAACTGCGCAAAAAGTCAGCCAGCAGCCCACAGGCAATATAAAAGAAGGCTGTCCCCCACGTCACACCTATCAGATTGGCCAAGATGACAAAACAAGAAAATGATAAATGTTGGAGAAGATGTGGGAAAATTGGAACAGTAATGCATTGCTGGTGGAGTTGTGAAATGATCCAATCATTTTGGAGAGCAATATGCAACTATGCCCAAAGGGTTATAAAAATGTGCATACCCTTTGACCCAGCAACAGCACTTCTAGGGCTATATCCCAAAGAGATCATACAAATGGGAAAAGGACCCACATGTACAAAAATATTCATAGCAGCTCTTTTTGTGGTGGCAAAGAATTGGAAACTGAGAGGATGCCCATCAATTGGGGAATGTCTGAACCAGTTGTGGTATATGAATGTAATGGAATACTATTGTGCTATAAGAAATGATGAATAGGCTGACTTCAGAAAAACCTGGAAAGACTTATATGGTCTGATGCTGAATGAAGTGATCAGAACCAGGAAAACATTATACACAAAAACAGCCACGTTGTGCGATGACTAATATTGATAAACTTAACCCTTCCCAGCAATACAAGGATCTAAGACATCTCCAAAAGTCTCGTGATGGAAAATGCTATCCACATCCAAAGAAAGAACTATGGAGTTTGAATGCAGATCAAAGCATATGACTTGGTATTTTTTTCTTCTGTTGTGTTTTGTTTCCTCTTTCTGGTGGTTCCTCCTATTGGTTCTAATTCTTAAAATATCACTAATGTGAAAATATGTTTAATAGGAATGTATATGTATAACCTATATCAGATTGTGCACTGTCTTGGGGAGAGTGGTGGGGAGGAAGGGGGAGAAAAATTTTAAACTCAAAAGCATATGGAAGTGATTGTTGAAAAATCAAAATAAATTAATTAATTTTTAAAAAAAGGCTGCCCCCAAAGCAAGCACCAATGCAGGCAAATAAACCCACAGCCTCATAGCATGACTGGAGAAGGCCAGAGACACATGTAGACCACAAGATTCTTTGTCCAGCAGAAACTCTTGGAGAGCCCATAAAGCCCCAATGCACTTGTAAACCCACAGTGAGGCCTTTTGGAACGGTGACAACCTGTGGGGGTGTGGTAATGCGTAGATTCTAATAGCCTAGGGATTCAGGGCTCAACATTCTATCCTGAAATGCCATAAGGGACCCTGAACCTCAAAGATCCAGAGGAGACTAACCCTGAGAGGTAGTGGTCAGTGCAGGAACCCCAGGGACTCAGGGCAAGACTAGACAGGGTTGGGGCGGCTAGATAGCAGAGTAGATGGAGCACCAATCCTGGAGTCAGGAGGACCTGAGTTCAAAGCTGGCCTCAGACCCTTACTAGCTGCCCTGGGCAAGTCAGATTGCCTCAAAAAAGACTAAACAGGGTCAAGGCCAAGCAGGGCTGAGACTAAACAGTCCTAACCACCTTATCCAAAATTGTTGCAGAGCCTGGCATTAGAACAAAGGCCCAATTCAGAAAAATAAAGCTGAAGAAATAAAACACCAAACAGTACCAAAAATTATTACAAATCTAGAAATTCCTTCCTAAAAAGGAGAGAGTAACTCTGAAACAACTGCAAGCAATGATCCTAAGGAAAAACAGTATTTTCCACAAAGGCTCTATGATTACCTGGAAGAAATAAAGCAAGAGATTTGGAGAATCAGAAGGACAACAGTCTCAAAAAGAGGGTGGTAAACTTTGTCCAGGTAATTTACTCTCTGAAAGCTAGAATAGACCAAACAAAAATCAATAAAACAGCAAGAAATATTAGAAAAAATCAGAAAACTGAAAAAACAGAAGAAAAGATAAGCTGATATTAAAAAACTGACTCCAAACAGGTCAAGAGATAATTTAAAAATCATTGAATTCCCTGAAAACCATGATCAGAAAAATCTTGGACTACATATTTCAATAACTCATAAAGGAATGGTTATAGTCATAAGGGTAGGAAACTGACTAGTAGCCTCAATATTCTCAAACTGCTTTCTGATTTCCATCTTTAACATCCCTACAACTCCACAGTCCACAGCCCACAGAGGCCTCTAGGAGAGGAGAGGGGAGGAGAAGAGGTCCAGGACCCACCAGCTGCACAGGTAGGCAAGGGTTAGAATCACATATAAAAAGAGTCTCGATTCCTGATTCCTAAATTCTAGGCATACTGAGCAACCTGGGTCAAGTACTAGTTCCTGTTGTAACTGTTTCCTTGGGGTCTGGATTCCTTGATTCTGGATCCTGTGTTAATTTTTTCAGGATCTCCCTTTTTGGATACATTGTTTCAATGTCAGAATATATCACTAGTCAGATTTGTTATGGATGTTATGTTCTCTGGAAAGACTTATCAAACAAAGCTTTCTAAGCTGTTCTACGGAATGGCTCCTGCTCACACTATTACACAAAGCAAACAACTAGATAGTAGTACATACACACACACACACACACACACACACACACACACACACACACAAGACCCAGGAGACTTGGAGAATAGGAAGCTCAAAGAGTTATTAGCAGTCAATACTTAGCAGCAGTAGAAGGGCAGAGAAAGGAAGTTGAGAAGGCACCAAAGACAAACAACTTAATCTGTAATTTTTATCACAGCCATGTGATTAAGTACCAGACATGAGAGTATGAACTATGTCAGTCCCGAGAAGACATATAATAAGAGATGGATTAATTTGAGTAGCATTAGTCACAAAGGTCTCCCACAAGAGGTGATGTCTGAACATGTTCTGAAGGAAGGGAAAGGCATGTTGGCTCACAGTAAGGCTACTGCAGACATAGAAATGAAAGGAGAGGAATGAGCATGACATTTGTAAAGGAGAGAAAATGAAAAAGCTTGGCTATTTTGAGGAGTAACAAGAGATTAGATTATAAGAAAAGTAGGCAAAGGGGAGAAAATGACCTGAAAATCACCTTAAATTCCAGATTGATTTTGGACTTTGTCTTTTATTCTTTAAGTACCTTTCCTTTACCTTGCCTACGGATTTTTTTTTTTTTTTTTGCAGTAAACCATTTCTTTCTGTCTGCAAGTCAATTTAATCCAAATGGAGTATTAAGTTACAGAAATGGAATTCCTAGAATCAAGACAGTCTGTCTAGCCAAGAAACAGGAACCAAGTATACTCTCAGAATCCACGTGCCTACATACATACCTGGGAAAGGTCCCAATAACATGGCATCTTCATGAAATGCAGCCAAGAAGATCAAGTGCTCATCTCCTGTTACTCCCCTTCTTTATCACCCCTGCCTCTGTCCAAATCTCTGTCCTAATCTGAGCAATCCACTCCCTTTTCCCCAAACATGACCTTTTCATTCTTTTCTTTATATCTTCAGATATGCCTTTATCACTAACTTGGAATGTCGATCTCTTTTGCATGACTAACCCATATGTTTCTCTTTTGCAGTTCAATACACATTTATTAGGACCTACTAACTGCAAGGAATTGTGGAAATAAAGACAAACACCTCCTTCAAAACTACACTCAATCCTATCCACCAGTAACACAAAAGTTTTTACCTTATTCTTTCAGAAATAATTGGAATAACCCTACCACATTTTGACCCTTTAATTCTACATCTTCTTAGCACTCAGAAATATAAAATCACAGACTACCAGAGTTAGAAGAAACCTTAGACCATTCATCTCTAAACTTTTTTGATTTTGCACCTATATTAGCGAAAAATTTCCCCAATATATGTACATTTATTATGTATGTATTTATTCCCAATATATGTATATTTATGTACATGTACTATATAATATATATTACAATATATACATTTGGAATGCATATAATACACTTCAATTTGAATATTTCATATACTATATAACTTGAAAACATACATAAAATAAAAATTTTAAAGAATAATAAAAAGATGAAATGAAAAAATTTTTAAAAAATATATTTCCAATTTTACTTTATTTACCAAATGGTAGAAATATCTTTTGGCTCTCACAAAATAAATAATTATTTAAGCCCTAAAAATATTATTGGTAATACCAACACGATTGAATGAACTTCATTATTTCCGAAAATCTTGATTTAACACTGTGATACAGCAATGCAAAGGTGGGATTCTAATGCGGTACTTGGTTTTAATGGCTATCCCAGATAAAAAAGAGGCAATGTACTATAGTAGATAGAAAACTGGTTTCCAGCCAGGAAGACCTGATGCATACTGGGTATGTGACTCTGTGCAAGTCATTTAAATTTTCAGGGCTAGGCAACTCTCTGAAATCATAAACTGCCCAAGTACACACCTGCATTGGTAGATGGAATTAACCTACCCGGAAGTTCCCTGTCTCAATGAAATCACAGGTCTAGTTGCTATATCTATGCCCGAAAAAAAAAAACCTCACATAAATACATAGTTCCATATGGAAGAAGGGTATCATTGACTACTCTTCCTAAATCATGGTGCTCATTTTTCAATTTTATTTACCAGAAATGCTTGGGAGAAAAATGTTTTTGTTGCGATTCAGCTAGTAGGTTTCCTTTTCCCCTAATGTCAATCAAAAGTTGGGGTTTAAAAAAAATTTTTTTTTAAACAAATTGGATCAAAACTCACTGAAATTCTTTGACTGAAAGATTTTTTTAAGGGTTAAAATTGTTTCTAACTTTTTTTTTTTAAGGGTGCAGATATCAGTTAGGCACATCTAAATCACTTGTAGAAGCAAAAGCTTAGTTTTTAGACGTCTTGCTAATTGTAATGGTTTCATCTTATCATTAATATCTCTCAAGGCAAAAGTCATATACACTTAGGGTGAGGTTTTACAATCACAATAGATGTAAGTTCATATTTCAAATAACCTTCTTGATAATTACTATATTTTTTGGCTGATATCTTGTCAGATTTGTTTATATTGCCATTGTCTTTACCTTGCAATGTGGCTAACAGAGCTCATACTAAGAAGTGGAGAACTGTCAGCCCTCCCATTTTTTTGCTATCCCCTTGTGCTTACATAATTAATGACATTTTCAATCCACAGTTTCTTTGCAAAATTATTTTTTAAGCTACTAGTCCATTTTGTGAAAGTTAGCTTATTTAAACTAGGTAAGATAATCTGCAAACTTGGCATATATAAATTGCAATATTTCTCAATACACTCAAAGCAAACAGACAAGTGAGGGCACCACTGTCAAATCCTGAGCCATGTGGAACTCTTACTCTTCCCTAGGGAAAATTCAAATATTGTACATGATACATGACCATCTGGCACACAGATTGTGTGAAGGAGGCAGTGTCAATCCACATATTAAACATGAGTAAATCTTAATTTCTTTAATTTCTTTAGCGGAAGCAACAAGTCACCATGAAGGAGAAAAAGGAGACTATGCACCAGGCAAATCAAACCACCACCACCACCTTGACCACCATTTCCCCTCAGACTTTAATGGAGAGAGTCCAAGACCCTGATCCCAAAAGCCTTGGGAATATCAATGCCCCTTAAACCACCAGATCTGTTTTCACCCCAGCCCCTACAGACATTATTAAGGAGAGAAATTATTGTGGTGAGGGGATCCACCTTTCTCAACACCACCAGCAATAACTGCTAAGCAACTGCCACCAATAGGCAGATAGGAACAAGAACCATGGGAATAGATGCACCCCCAGACCACAAGTCCTGCTTCCAACCCAGCCCTTACACTCATCATCCAGGAAAGCAACTCCTCTGCCTGCACCAACTGCCACACACAAAGAAAGCAACTAACTGAAGCAGCAAGGCATCCTGAGGATGAGATAGAAAGCACTGTGTGCCAAGCAAGTCAAGCCATCGCCACCATTTATGGAGACAGACTAAGATGCTGAACCCAAAGGCCCTGGGAATAGCGATGTTCAGCCCAGTGTCCTCAGTCATCATCCTAGGATGATCCTTGTCAAGATGTAGCCTAGCAGCTGCTTTTACAGGAGCTACAGTCACAGCTACTGAAGACCCAGAAATGAAAGTTCTTGTCACCAAAGTCTCACAACTGTCAAATAATTCAGCATCAGGAAATGATATGATTTTATCAGAGGAAGTGACATTAAAAAAGAAGTATTAACATCTGCTTTGCCACTGTACCCTAAAGACCATGGGAATTTTCCATCTGCCTTGCAGCTGATACCTTTTGTATTTGTGTTGTCTCTCTCATTAGAATGGGGAGCTCTTAGAGAGAAGGCACTGTCTTGCTTTTCTGTTTATATCCCCAATATTTAACACAATGCTTTGCACATACTAAACATTTAATAAATGCTTCTCCCTCCCCTTCCCTCTCCTTCTCTTCCCTATCTTTCTTCACCCTTTCCTTTCTTTCCCTCAATACTCTTCTCTCCACCTTCTTCTTTCTCACCCCTTCCTCCCCCTCTCCTCCTCCCCTTACCCCAGAGCTCAAGTTCTTCACCAACTGCCTTCCCACCAGAAGTTCCAAAGGTATCTCAAACTCAACATAACCAAAACAGACCTCATGATCTTTCCCCCAAAACCTACCCCCTTCTTTCTAACTTCCCTGTTTCTGTCAAGGATACTGTCATCTTTCTAGACATTAAAGTTCCTAACCTCAGTCATCCTTGACTTTCCACCTTCACTCACTCCATATAAACAATGAGTTGCCAGGTCATGTTGGGTCTACCTCTACAATATCTCTTTCATCCATCCATTCCCTTCTCTTCAATCATATGGCCATTAGCCTCATTAAGGCCCCCATCCATCACACTTTACATGGATCATTGCAATAGCGTCCAAATTGTTTTCCCTGCCTCAAGCTTCTTTCCACTTTTCCACTCAGCTGCCAAACTGATATTCCTAAAGTACCATGTCATTCCCTGCTCAAAAAGCTCCAGTTGCCTCCCCATTGACTCTAAAATCAAATTCCTGTGTTCGACATTTAAAGCCCCTTCACGATATGGCTCTAGCCCACATTTTCAGGCTTATTACACAGGCCTATTAATTATTCCCCATACCTTACATCCCATCTCCTGTATCCTTTACATAGGTTGTCCCCCATTACTGAAATAAACTCCCCTACTTCACCTCAACCTCTTAGAATCTCTAGCTTTCTTCAAAGCTCAAATGGTACTTCCTATGTGAAGTCTTTCCCAATCTGATCCTTCTAGCTCCTACTGTCCCCACCCCTTTCAATTACTTTGCCTATACTCTGTATATCTTTGTATCTACTTTTATGTGTATATGTGTTTTTCCCCAATAAAGTGTAAGCTCCTTGACGGCAACGACTGTTTTATTTTTGTCTTTTCATCTGGCATGAAGTAGGCTATTAACAAATGCATGCTGATTAACTGATGGATGGATGGATTTTGCTAAAACACTAAAACTCTCATGACCAAATGAGAATGTCTGCAAGATGTATAGCTTGGGTTTGCAGAATTAGATGAAGTTAGGGAACAAAGGTTCCTATGTGCAAAGTTAATAGGCCCATACAGGAATTCTACCACAACCTAGACCTTGATAAGAAGGCTACATTTGAGAAATATCTGGCATTGGGCCTTGGGCCTCACTAAGTTGTAATTATCATCCTAGGGAAACAGTTCCTCTGCTTAGAACCATTCTAGGAGCTTTTACCTTCGTGAATGGAGGAATGAAACTAGTGAAAAAAATTTCTTAAACATTTACTATGTGCCAAGCACTGTTTTGCATTTCAATGATTTATAAACTTTCCCTTATCCCTGAACCCTGACTCATGGCCATGTACCTCTTTCTCAGCCCTCCCTCAGGCCTTGGCCCAGCCTAGTCTCCAGAATTTGGACATGTTATAATCAACCTCTTCTCACCAGTCTCCTTTCTACTGCCACAACTACTTTGTTTGGGAACCCATTTCCAGCAACCACTCCCTTTTCCCTCTTCTAACTCTTGTTTCCATACTCCAGACTGCAAGAATTCAGAATAATATTGAAGAATAAGATAATGAGAAAAGAACATAAAAAATAAATCTACCTAATCCCATGCTGAGTGATGCATAAACTTTTAATTTGGTCCTTAACTAAATTTGCCTATCATGGTCCATATTATTCTCTAAGATAGAAGGCCCATGTCATAGCATCTGGCTCCTTTACAACCCAAATGAAAAGCAGTTCCTCTCCTTGAATATCCCAGTCAATTTTGGGACCGACCAAGCCCTGGCCTCCCTGAATTGATCTGATTCATCCATTTTTCCAATTCTTGAATCACTCCTGACCAATCAGGAAGCCTTGAAGTGAACTGGTGGGTTTTCTGGATTCCCTCCTCCTAGTAATTACCTAGATAAGTAATTTTCCCTACTTACCACACCCTACCACCCTGCTTGACTAAGAAACATACAAGGAAATCTAAGTGATGAAATAGAAAATAGCCCCCATAACCTAAAACAAAAAATCAGAATTCAAGCCACCCTCTAGCTCATTAGACAGCAATAACCCTTTTCTTTACAGCAATAACCCAAAAAATCAAAATTTGCTCATCAGGGTTCACTGCTCATCCTCTCTTATATTTCCCACCTCAGCTAGGTAACATCAATCAACTACTCCCACTTAAGGGTCTAGGTCAGTTATTTCACAACCAAGTTTGTGGGCTTACTTCCTGACTATTATCCTTTTCCTTCAACTCCTGCAGATTCTCTGACAGGTTGGGGTTGTTGGTTGGTTTTTTGTTTGTTTTAAATAAATTTGTTAATTGTCTATTTTTAATATTCATTTAAAAAATTTTGAGTTCCAAATTCCCTCCCTCCCTCCCACTTCCCCCTCATTGAGAAGGCAAGAAATGTAATATCAATTGTACATGTGAAATCATGCAAAACATATTTCCATATGAGTCATGTTGCAAAAAAAAAGAAAGAAAAATAATGAAATAATGAAACTTTGCATTAGTTCATATAAGTCTTCCCAGGTTTTTCTGACACAATCCTTCTCATTATTTCTTGTAGCTGGATAGTATGACATCACAATTATATACTACTGCTTGTTCAGCCATTCCCCAATTGATGGGCATCCCCTCAATTTCTAATTCTTTGCCACTACAAAAAGAGCTGCTATAAATACTTTTCCCCACATAGGTCCTTTTCCTTTTCCTTTGATCTCTTTGGAATATAGACCTAGTAGTGGTTCTGGGTCAAACGGTATGCACAGTTTTATAGCTTTCCAGCATAATTCCAAAATATTCTCCAGAATGGTTGGACCAGTTCATAACTCCATCAATAGTACATTAGTGTACCAATTTTTCCCACATCCCTTTCAGTATTTTTCATTTTCTTCTTCGGTCTGGTTAGCCGATCTGGCCGATGTGAGGTGGTATCTCAGAGCTGTTTTAATTTACGTTTCTCTAATCAATAGTGATTTAGAGCATTTTTTCATATGAATATAGATAGTCTTGATTTCTTCTTCTGAAAACTCTGTTCATAACCATTTATCAATTGGGGAATGACTCAATCTTAAAAATTTGACTCACTTCTCTATTTATTTGAGAAATGAGGCCTTTATCAAAAAAAACTTGCTGTAAAATCTGCCCCCTCCCCCAATTTCCTGCTTTCTTTCTAAACTTGACTGCATTGGTTTTGTTTGTGCAAACCTTTGTAAATATAATGTAATCCAAATTATCCATTTTACCTCCATGATACTCTCTACCCCTTGTTTGGACACAAATTCTTTCCTTATCCACAGATCTAACTGGCAAGATTTCCCATGTTCCCCCAATTTGCTATTACCCTTTATGTCTAAATCATGAATCCATTTTGACCTTATCCTGGTATATGATGAGATGTTTGTCTGTACTTAGTTTCTGCCAAACTGTTTTCCAATTTTCCCAATGGTTTTTGTCAAAATAGTGAGGTCTTATCCCGAAAGCTTGAATCTTTGGATTTATCAAATGCTAAATTACTATGGTCATTTGGTACTGTATATTGTGCACCTAATATATCCCACTGACTCACCACTCTGTTTAGCCAGTACCAGACTGTTTTCATGATTACTGCTTTGTATATAATTGAGATCAGGTACTGATCTTCACATTTTTTTTTTCATTAGTTCTCTTGATATTCTTGACCACTTGTTTTCTCAGATGAATTTTGTTATTATTTTTCTAGCTCCATAAAATAATTTTTTGTAGTTCAATTGGTATGGCACTGAATAAGTAAAATTAATTTAGGCAGAATTGTCATTTTTAAATTTTGACTCAACATAACCATGAGTAAATAATATTTTTCCAACTGTTTAGATTTGCCTTTGTGTTCCTGGGTTCAACTGTGTTCATATACCTCCTGGGTTTATCTTGGCAGGGAGACTCCTAAGTATTGTCTGCAGTTATTTCAAGTGGAATTTCTCTTTCTATCTTTTCTTTATATAATTTGTTGGACATATATAGAAATACTGATGATTTATTTGGGTTTATTTTATAGCCTGCAACTTTGCTAAAATCTACATTAGTTCTTTCAACTAGTTTTTCAGTTGATTCTTTAGGATTCTCTAATTATACTACCATATTATCTGCAAAGACTGATAGTTTTGTTTCCTCATTGCCTATTCTAATTCTTCAATTTATTTTTCTTGTCATTATTATAGCTAGTGACATCTTAGTTTTTTATGACTGTATTTTCTCCTGACTTTCACTTGGTGGAATCTTTTTTATGAAACGTAACTTGATTAAATGTGCTTGTCTTGCTCACTTTTCTTCTATATCGCCTCCACTTAAATGTACACTCCATGAGGGCAAAGTTTGTTTTTTGCCACCCCCTCCCCCAGCTTTTTGGTATCCCCAGTGCTAGTATGCACTTAATAAATGTTTGTTGACTGACATAGGCCCTTGGCATGTGAACACCTCCCACCCTGACTGTGAACCCTAGCAGGGTTCAAGGCCTATTGGTGACACTAACTAAACTCACTGGGAAAGCACTATTCCTGTAGGAACTAACACATAATGACCCTTAAATCACAAGTGTTTCTATTGAAATATCTTTCAGGTTCTTGGGAGTTGTACAAAATGAAGGTATGATTCCTAAGATGGGTTTTCTGCCAGGCAAGAAAGGGTAAAATATGATCAGAGATGCAGACCTGGAAAGCACCTCAGAGGCCATCCTAGTCCTACTCATTCATTTTACAGTTGAAGAAATTGAGGCCCACAGAGATTAAATGCATTGCCCAAGATCACACAGGCAGCATCAAAGACACGATTTGAACCTATATCTTCTGACTCCCAAAGCCAGAGGCTTTTCCCACTGTACCACCCTACTGACAAAGTAGAATGCAGCTACTCTGGAAACCAAGATTACAGTTCAAAGCTGTGTTTTCTAACTAAAACTACTACACTTTAAACCATAAAACATCTCAATTCTGTGCCCTGGGTAACTCCACCCTCCTCTGCCTCTGCACAAGTATTCTTTGAGATCCATGGATTAGGGACAGGGGTCCAAGAAAGAGAGTACGGAGACAAAAGGAGAAGCCAGAGGGATTGCTGGGTGACAGACTTGGAGCTGGAAGGGACCTCAGAGGTCATATGGTGCAACCCCTTTATTTTACAGAGGACACTGAGGACCAGAGAGATGACGTGGCTTAACAACTGACATTTATAGCCTGCTTTAACATTGGCAGGGAACTTCACATTTTGGACCAGATTTAGGATTTCTTTGATACAGAGAACTCAATGAGAAAATTCCCTCTACCAACCTTACAACTGACAGCCTAAGCTTGGGGGCACTGACCCATTGAATCTCACAGCCAGTATGAACTCAGAGTTTCCTGACTGAGGATGGCTCTTTTATCCACTACACCAGTAGTGTTAAACTCATCTAGAAACCTGGGCCACCAAACTATATCTAAGATTCCCTGCCACTGCACATTGACTTAGAAAACCACATGTAAACATTATCTATGTTCTACTGTGTTTTGTTAAATGTTGCCCCATTACATTTTAATCTGATTCTGGTCACACTTGGGAATGTTGCTGACCCGAGGCCTCCCATGTTTGATATCTATATGCTATAACTCAGAGCTTAATATATGCTATCTCATTCGAGTTTCCCCATCCTTCCAGCTCCTCCTCCAAAGGGGGACTAAGAAGATTGCTATCCCCATTAACCATTTGAACCCAGGGATCCCTGAGTCCAAGACCAGGATCCTATCCACTTTGACTTGCCCAAGGTCACAAATGTAGTAGGTGGTAGAGGTATGGTTTAAACTGGGGTCCTTTGACTCCAGATCCAGCATGCTTTACACCATATTAATAATAATGGCTAACATTTATAATCTGGCCTCAGACAATTAACTTGCTGTATGACCCTAGGTTAAGTCACTTCACCCCGTTTGCCTCAGTTTCCTCGTCTAAAAAATAAGCTAGAGAAGAAAATGCCAAACCACTTCAGAATCTTTGTCAAGAAAACCTTAAATGGGGTCATGAAGTCAGACATGACTGAAACAACTGAACAACAAGATATAGCTTTTACTATGTGTCAGCCACTGTGCATTACGTCATTTAATTCTCACAATAATTCTGGGAGGTAGGTACAATTGTTATCCCCATTTTACAGATGAGGAAACTGAGGCAAACAGTGGTAAAATGACTTGCCCAGGGTCACACAGTAACTATCTGAGGCTGAATTTGAACTCAGATCCTCCTGATGTCACACCCAAGGCTCTATCCACTGGTTTTTGAAGTTTGTATGTTTTAAGTAACTGCCTTTTACAGTTTTTCTCATCAGTAAAAATTTGCTGGTTCCAATTGGTAGATGCATGATTAATAAATAGTAGCCTAATGGAGAATGTCTGGCACTGGGAACTGAAGCTGGGTGCTGGTTTTTACCTCTGTTTTACATGATTTCTGTAGTTAAATTACCCGTCACTTTAACTTCTAAGTACTTCAGCTTTTCCCATCTGTAAGATCTGGGTGCAGTGAGAGGCAGACAAACCTGATGGAGAACTGGGCATAGCTAGCACACCAGTGCCATAAAAAGATACTGTCTCTAGTTGGCAATTTACATGAAGCAATCTGTCAATCACTAAAGCCTTGCACCTCTCAATCAGGTGTTTCCCTGTCCTTCCTCTGTGTGGATCTGCTACTGGCTCCACACCTATTTTAATTTACATCAGATTTCAGTTCACTCTCCACCTGACTCTCTGGATTGGCAGCCTCTGTTTCCTTTGGCTTTGGCAGGCGTTTTCTTCACTCTCTTGGATCTCCACCTAAACCATTCCCTTACCCTCCAAAATAGGTTTTACTTTTTCTAGTTCACCTCAACCCTTTGCTCTCTTGCTTCTGGGATGTAGACTGGGCACCACTAATTCCTGCCTGTTCTAATCCACAAGGGAGTTAAGGATAAAGTTAGATTAGATTTAAAATGTGAAAGCATATTGGAAGGGATTGGGGTAGGGAAAGGAAACATTTATCTAAAGCAAAGAATACTTCTAATTACTTCAAAGTAATTGCTATGTCTGAGGTAACAACTAGTCTCCAAGGGACTGCCCAGCCAAATTCTGACTTTAACTTTCCACCAATCTTCTGTCTCAATGGTCAAAGAGCTCAGGTTTGGCATAATATTCAGCAAATTATTTGCCTTGCAATATCCAAGAACCCTTTACTCTCAATATCATGAAACAGGAGAGAGGCAGGGACCAAATCCCCTCCTTCTCTGAATCCCTGCCACTCAGCACATGTGTCTGAACACACTGGGCATTCCACCAATATTTGTTCAGAGATGGCCAGTGACTGCTATCCATTCTTCCTACTATAGTCAATTTTTAGACCCAAAAGAACTCTAGAAAGTCATGTTGTCTGAAGTGGTTTCCATCTTGCGTAGTTTGTAAACCCCTGAGAAGGTGGGAACAGGGAGAACCCAAGTTATTTCGAGGGGTCCACGAATTCAGAAAGTATGTCCAGCATTAAAATTTTGACTTTTATATAGCTATAAGAAAATATGCAGCTTGCCTTCTTGTAGCCTGAATAAACAACATATGTCTTGTAGAGAAATATATTAACGTTTTTCAAATATATGGAGGCTTTCCTGTGATTAGTAAAAAACACAAATTTATTTATTAAATTTAGTCGGTTTTTTTTTTTTTAATCATCTCAGACTTTCCCAACTGGGAGATGGCAATAGTATTACTATTATCACATACAAGTCTGAGAAATTTTTTGAAGTTCTATACTTTCGAGTGTTCAAGGTATTAATTTTTCCCCCATTTATCTTATTCAGCTTCCCTTTTTTATTCTGACCCAACTGGGGGGACTTGATCTTGTCCAGTTGTTTACATCAGAATCTGAGTTTCTTTTCTTCAGTAGTGCTAAGAAAACTAGCATCTTGAGGGCAGGTAGGTGGTGCAGTGGATAGAGCACCGGTCCTCTAGTTAGGAGGACCCAAAGTGAAATCCAGCCTCAGACCAGACACATGGCACTTACTAGCTGTGTGACCCTGAGCAAGTCATTTAACCCCAATTACCTAAAAATTAAAAAAAAAGAAAGAAAGAAAACTGGCATCTTGAATTTCTTCATATTGCTTGGCTCACACTTTCAATAAAAATTATACTGACTGAGAATTTTCAACAGTGAGTATTTGAATAACAGATATAAATTCTTCTCTCTCTAGTTCTCTGAAGAAAGAGTTGGGCAAAGTAGAGAAAGAATCACCAGTGGGTAGGCTTTTTGACTTATGGATATCCTTATTCTCCCAGCACCAAATAATGTATAATGTAGCTGATAATGTAGCTCTTGAAATGAAAAGTACAAAAGCTTGGTAGAACATGGTGGGATAAAAACTGTTAGGAGAGGCAGGAAGATAAAAAAAATAGAGGTGAATGATTTTGTGTGTAAGAAAATGTAAGAAAAGAAATGGGACCGATTTCCCCTGGAGAGAAAGTTTAGACAATTCTAACACTTAGAACTTCAAATATAAGTAGAAAAGGGAGCAAAAGCATAAAAACTAAATCTTACAAGAAGAGGAGTGATCCATGAAAGACTATCGGTCTAGTAGAGAAAGCTAAGTTCCAGTAAACATTGTGGCTTTAGGAAATGGCAGAAACTACCATTTTGCAAACTGTATAAAATTAACATAATAAAGGATTAGCCTTATTAAGCCACAAGTACACAGGATAAAAGTATGTAGGCAAAGGATCTATCAACATTATAGTTTTGAAGACATCGAGGTTGGCTATTAGCTAGAGAGTGGGGCCTGCTGTTAGGAAGAGCTGAGTTCAAATCTAACCTCAGACACTTACTAGGTGCATGACCCTGGGCAAGTCACTTTACCTCAGCTTCCTCAATTGTCAAATTAAGATAATAACACCTACCTTGCAGGATTGATGTGAGGACCAAATGAGATCATATTTGTAAGAAGTCTGGTACATAGTAGGTGTTACAAAATTGCTTTATTACCTTTCCTTCTGTAGTTTTCTCCCCTAACATCTCTTCCAAAGGAAGAAAAAGGCATTCCATCCAAGCAAATGACTTCACAGGCTTCTTTTTGTTATGAGGACTTGGTGCAAAGTGGAGGCATCAAAGACCACAAGCTTTAGTTACACCCCAGATGTTTTCCTAACTGCCGAAGTCAAAACCTTCCACAACCTGGTCTCACCTCTACTCCCCAAGAATCCAAGCTTATTTCAAATGCCTCTCCTTCACATACTCTTCATTACAGTAAAAGTGGCCTGTTTGCTGGTCCCGTACATGACATTGCATCTATAGGCTCCGTACCATATACTCTCCCCTATGCCTGGAATGTGCTTCCCTCCTCATTTCTGTCTATTTCTAGAATTCCTGGCTTCTTTCAAACCACAGTTCAGGTGTCACTCCCCTTTCAAGGTGCTTTTTCCTGGTTCCTCCCCCCACCCCGGGTGTTAATTATTTCTATTTCTTCAGGTTACTTTGTATTTACTTATCAGCATACAAGTCCCCCAGCAGAATATAAGTCGCTTTAGGTTAGGGACTTTTATTTTTTGTTTGTGTCACAGGCCCTACACGTAGTAGGTGTTTAATAAATGTTTGTTGAACTGAATTGAACTGAGAAGCACGGATGGTTCTAATACTGGTCTGAGAGTCAAAAAATCTGGCTCTTAGTCCTGGGACTTACTAAGTTGTGTTACCATGACAAATTCATTCTGAGCCTCAGTTTCTTCATTTGTAGAATTGAGCTCCTCCTGTCATATGGGGCCGTGGTAAAGATTAAATGAGGCAACCTACAGAAGTAAAGCGAATTTTCAAATAACCTTGGGCAGATCCAGGCCTTTCACTTCAGGGCCCTACACACCCCCTACCCCCCCCCCCCGCCCCAAGGACTCACCAGAGCGAACCTTAGCCTCTAAGTTATTCCACTTCGTTCAACAACTCTCCCAAGCAAGGCTTCGGAATGCCCGTTCCCCCCCAGCAAAATCTATCCCCTCACCCTTACCCCACCCCAGAGGCGGGACCCGAGCTAAGACCCTGGGAAATCATTCCTACACCCAATTTACCGTCGCCCCCCACTCCCGTCGTCTGCCCCGAGACAGCTGCCCCGCGGACCCCAGGAATCCAAGCTCTCAGGTCTCCACACTCCACAAATGTTGGCACCGCCCTCCCTGCACCCCTCCCCGCCAAGCCCAGGCCACTGAGGTGTTGCCCTGGGGTTCTCGTTGCTCCTTTCTGGATCTTTCTTGCCTTTTCGTGGGAGAACTCCTCGCCCCTCTCTCCCGGTCTGCGAAGAGACTCTCCACGTCTTCTCCCCTAAGTGGAGGGAATGTAAAACTTCCTGTCGTGCCCGCCGGGAGGGCAGCTGCTAGTCCCGATCCCGAACAGGCTCTGCCGGGCCCCGGCCCCGTTAGAGGAGAGGAAGCACGAAAGGAGACGCAGCAGCGGGGGTCCCCAGCCCAGGCCTGTCCTTGGGCAAAGAGGCCGCCCCACAACCTCGTCTGGGCTTGGCAGGCGAGAGGAAGTGGTCCCTAACACACAGCGCTTTCGGTTTCAGAGTGGAAGGGATGGAGCTAGAGAGACCTCCACCTCCCTTCACCCCCTCCCCAAACTCCCCGCTAGCCCCCGGGGCAATTCCCGGGGTGAGCCCTACCTCGGTCCAAGAACTGCCTCCGGGACTCACGTTAACTTCGGTGCCCTGTTGGAGTCCAGGACGTTATTGGGCACCCAAGCTAGAGCCCCGGCATGCAGTTACTTCTGGGATGCAGCCCTGGCCGCCCGAGGGACACCAGAGAGAGCAAAGTGAATCAATGGGAGGTAACTTAGTCCCAAAAAGCACGCCTGAGGGGTGGGGGTGGGGGCGGGGGCGGACAAAGAGGAGTAGGCGGAGGGACTAGACTGAGAGGAGAGGGGTGGGGTAGAGCAGCAGCCAGCTGAGGTTACGGAGGCAAACGCTTTCACCTCCTCCTCTCTCACCCCCTCCTCTCTCACCCCCTCCTCTCTCACCCCTTCCTCTCTCACCCCCTCCGAGGAGCTGGTGGTGAGGACAGGAGAAGCCGGAGAAAACACATGCTGGCCTGAGGACATACAGTTCAGAGGCTGCTTAAGGAGTTGAAAAAATATCTCCCACTAGAGCCATGTGTACCTTCCCCCGAAAATTAGAATATTTAAAAATTCCCAGTCAAGCAACAAGAATATCAGGCTCCATAATAGGATATATCCCTTTGCACTCCAAGTAAATTTCGGCTATACTGATTTACTTGTCTCTTCCTTCGTCCCTTTCTGGTCCCAGGTCCTACCTTTTCCCGCCTCAGGATATTTGCTAATCCCTTTACCTATTCTACCTTCAAGACCCAGTTCAGTTACCACATCTCCCTTGAAGGCTTACCTGGTTCTACCCACTAGAACTTATTCCTGCTTCCTCTCTCCACTGTTTTACATCTACTAGATACTGAACATTCATTCAATTTATGCCGAATATTTTGATGTTATTGTTGAGTCGTTTCGGTCATGCCGACTCTTCATGACCCCATTTGGGATTTTCTTGGCAAAGATACTGGAGTGGTTTGCCATTTTCTTCTCCGGCTCATTTTACAGATGAGGAACAGAGGTAAACAGGGTTAAGTGACTTGCCCAGGGTCACAGAGCTAGTAAGTATCTGAGGCTGGATTTGATATAGTATTTTAATTGTGTATATATCACCTCCCTCTAATAGAATCTAACAGCCCGATTAAGGTAGGAGGAATTACATAGTTATCATCTCTCCATCTCTAGTACTTCCCAGAGGGTCATTCTTATAGAGCCTTCAAATGAGATATTTGTAAAGGTCTTAGCAAAGTGCCTGGCACATAGTAGGTGCTACCCAAATGCCTATTTCCATCTCTTTCCCCTTTCCTCTATTGATTATCTCCAATTTATATTTGTGTAGCCTGTTTATACATAGTTATTTGGATGCTGTGTCTCCTAATAGGCTACGAATTCCCTGAGGACAGAGATTGCCTTTCGTGTTTCTTCGTAGTTTTCACGTTCTCTTCCTCCTCAGATTATGAGCTCTTTGAGAGCAGAGGCTGTTTTGCATTCCTTTGGATCCCCAGTACATAACACAGTACCTGGCACATAGGATGCACTTAATAAATATTTGATGACTTTGAGTTGAGTAGGTTTTAATTTTACATATCTTTCATTTCACTGTAGGCACACACTATACTTTATCAAGGCTGGAGTCTGGTTTAAACTAATCAATGATCTGATTATAGATTTGGCTTAAAAAAGTAACCAATGCTTAGATTACAGATTATAATCCTCCTCATCCTGTGTGGTTCTTATTCATGTCTTTCCATAAGTCCTCCTTGAGGAGTCACTCAATATGGTGGAGAGCTTCCTCTGCTTCCTTCAGGAATGCTGGTACCAATAATTCATTGTACATTTTTCTATTGCCTTAGATTTGCACACAGACTTTACCAAGACAACTTTGGGAGGAAGGTAATATAAATAGTGCCAGCTCTATTTTACAGAGCAGGAAACTGAGTCTCTGAGATATTAAGTGACTTACTCTTGAAGATATAGTTAGTAAATGTTTGAGGGGGTATTTGAACCCAAGTCAGCCTGACTCAAAGCTCAATGCTTTTTTAAAATTAATTTTTTTTAATTAATAAAAATATATTTTCTCTCCCAACTTCTTTTCCTCCTCCCCCTCAATATTTTTTTCACTATACTATGTACTAACATAGGACTCATGACAAGTCTACCTCCTTTTCTAGTTGTTTTTGTTCTTGAGATTTTGGGGTTTTTTTTCCTGCCATTACTCTCATGTAGGTTATCATTGGTTATATATTCCAGCCTGCTTATACCCACCTTGAATCTTTCCATTTCCCTTTTTGGCTACTTTGTAATTTTGATTCTTTGTGATGTTCCATGATTTGAAGTCATCCTAATAATAATGTGAGAACTTCAAAAGATTCATAATTTCATCAATACATTACAACTTTTCTACATCTTTATAGATGTTTTTATGAGTTCTGATTAAAAAAAAAGTAAAGTTAAAAAAAAAAAGGCCTGATAGTTAGCCTTCTGGTAATAAACTTCCTAATCTTAGCTAGACTGGTCCTTAAATAGTGTCCCACAGGGTTTTGATCCTGGACCCTTTTCTCTTCTCCCTCTGTTTTACTTCTCTTGGTGATTTCATCAAGTCCCATGGGGATTCAACTGTCATTTCTATGCTGATGATTCTCAGATCTATTTACTAACCCTAACTTCTCTGCTGATCTTCTCTGCAGACATTTAAAACCCAATATGTCCAAAATGGAACTCATTATCTCCCCCCAACACTGTCCTCTTCCTAACTTCCATTTTACTGTTGAGGGTACCACCATTCTCCCAATTACTCAGACTCATGACCTGAGTGTCCTCCTTGATTGATCATTCTGTTGCCAAGGCTGGTCACCCTTGCCTTTGTAATGTCTTCCACATTTGCCTTCTTCTCTCCTCTGATGCCATCATCCTGGTTCAGGCCCTCATTACCTCACACCTTGACTACTAAAATAACCTGCTAGTTGGTCTCCCTGCTTCAAGTCTCTCTTCATGCCAGTCCATTTTCTACTCAGCTATCAAAATGATTTTTCTGAATTCTAACCATGTCACTTCCTTACTCAATAAACTTTACTGACTCCCTATCACCCTCAGGATCAAATACAACTCTTCTGTGTGGTGTCCCAAGCCCTTTATAACCTTCCCCAATCCTGTCTTTCCAGTCTTCTTATCTCTTATGCCCTTTCCTCTCATAAATCCCATCCTTACTGCTTGTGTGACCTTGGGCAACTCACTTTGTGTCTCTGGTTCCTTATCTATAAAATGAGAGAGTTGAACTAGATGGCCCTTGAGATCCCTTTCTGTTTTTGCAATGTGATGCTTTGTGATCTGTGATCTACACAGCAAGAGCCAGAACTAGGATGGGGCAGCCTGGAGAGAGGGAACCAGTAAGCTCATCAAACCTGGGTGGGAAATTTGCCTTCCCGGGAGAAATTTAATGGGTGATAAAAGCACTTGTCATTTAGGGGAGATCCCTGGTGGCAGTGCAAAGCTCAGACAAGATGGAAGAAAATATAAAAGTCAAAGAGAGTAACTTGGCTGGGTCTAAGACTTGGACTCTATCTCTGCCTCTTGGATTTGGGGGAGAAAGGTAAAGGACCTTGGTCAGCAAGACTTGAATCCTTGCCTTGCATAGGGAATAGCATGCAAGTAAGGGTTCAATCTAGGCTCCCAAGAGCCAGAATGATAGATTGACAGATAGATAGATAGATAGATACATACATACATACATACATACATACATAACACACAAAAAATTTATTGGGCACATATTATGTCTCAGTCATTGTACTAAGTACTGGTAACACAAATTCAAGCTAAAAGAAAGACAGTCTCAGTCTTCAAAGAGCTTCGATTCTAATTGGGGAAAATAAGACCCAAAAGGGAGTTTAAAAGTAGGGGATCAGTATAAGGTGGAGAGGGGAAGTTTCCTGTGTAGGGCAAGGTGAAATAGTCCTGGGAGTCATGGGCTGAGTCAAGTTGGAAGTAAAAAGCAGTTTGGCAGAGACCAGATGTAGACCTACTTCTATATACTATATACCACTATGTACCAAGATAAACTTCAAATTGATACATGACTTAGACATAATGAATGGCATAATAAACAAATGAGAGCAAGGGAAAAAAAAAACCTTTCTGATCTATGGATAGGGGAAGAGACTATGATCAAATAAAGGATAGAGAAGATCATAAAAGAAAAAAATGGGCAATTTTGATTACGTAAAATGAAAAAGATTTTTTACAAACAAAAATAAATGAAGCTAAAATTAGAAGAGAAGCAGGTAACTAAGAAAAAATCTTTGCAACAAGATTCTCTGATAAAGGTCCCCTTTCTAAGATAGATAGGAAATTGATTCAAATTTGTAGGAATGAGTCATTTCCCAATCAATAAACTGTCAAAGATATAAACAGGCAGTTTTCAGAGAGAGAAATCCAATATATTAGTAGCCATATGAAAAAATACTCCAAATCTCTGATAATTAGAGAAATACAAATGTCAAAAGTAGAGGGTAGAATGCAAAAGCTTGGTAAGAAGATAGCCCAGTGATGTATTTTGAGAGAAGGGCAATGTTGGAGGGAACTTAAAACCATGCCATGTGAAGCTTGATTAGAAGAGACAGGAAGATATTTAGCCTGGACAAGAGACTTTGAGAGGACATGACAATTGATTTCAGCACTTGTTTTTAGCTCCAGAGAGCAATGGGTAGAGGATACAAAGATACAGGTTTCAACTTTATCTTATAGATAAAACTTCCTAACAATTAAATTGGTCCCAAAATACAATGAGCTATGGTGGAGAGACAGAGTGGAGGGACCTTTTGGTACCTTCCAACCCTGAGGTTCCATAAGCCAGTGATCTTATGAGGTTAAGTGACTTGTCTAAGGTCACACAGCTGGGTAGTAAAGAAGCCAAGATTTGAAGTGAATCAGCTGTCTTACTCCTACAAACCTGTTGCATGCAACAGGAGATGGGGAAGGGATAGAAAAATGAATAAGAAGTAATCTCTGCTATTAAGCACTTTATAATCGGGGAAGGGATACAAAGCACATCCCAAAATATTATGGCACAAGGAAAAATGTGATAAGATGATGATTATTAGTATAAGTCATCAGGCAAGTTTTCCAGGGGCCATAACTTCTTAGCTGGATTTTATGTACATTTTAAAACATAATGGAAGCTGCAAAATTACATTGAGCTTTATTTATTAAATTGAATGCAATTAGTTCAGCAAACTAAATTCACTTCCAGAAGAAACAGACAGAATTAGGGTTGAACAACCCATTTTTCCCCCAAAGAGAAGGGTTAATCACAAGGAATATTTCAATTCAATAAACATTAAGTGCCTATTATGGTCCAGGCACTGCGCTAAGCACTGGACAATATAAAAAGAGGCAGAAGAAAGTTCCTGACTCCAAGGAGCTTACAATCTAATTGGGAAGACAAAATGCAAATAAATATGTAAAAACAAGCTATATTTAGGTTAAATATGATGTAATTAACGGAGGAAAGGCAGCAGAATAGAGTGGTTAGGGAAGGCTTCCTGTAGAAAGTAGAATTCTCATTGAGACTTAAAGGAAGCCAGGGAGGTCAATAGTTGGGAGTCGGGGAGGAAGAGCATTCCAGGCATGGAAGGAGCCAGAGAAAAATGCCCAATGCTGAGATACGGAGTGTCTTGTTTGTGGAACAGCCAGGACGCCAGAGTCTTGGCACTAACTAACCAAGGGATGGATTTGTAGAAGGACCTGAGTTACCATTGTTTGATTTGTAGGTGAAATGAGTTTGTGTGTGTGTGTGTGTGTGTGTGTGTGTGTGTGTGTGTGTGTAGGGGGGAGTGTTGTTTGTTTGGTTGGTTTTTATTTATTCATTTTTGTTAGCTGATGCTGATCATGGCAATTTAGCTACCTTGGTATTTATTTAGAGGTTACAGTGCCACCTACTGAAGCCTTAGGCTGCTTTGATATTTTCCTGGCCAGGGAGACTAAGTCAGGACTAGTTAGCTCTATTAGCTAAAGAAAGATATTCTGAATTCAAGGTCATGGGAATTACTTTTTAGCTTAATGAAAGGATTTCGCCCCATCAGGAAAAAGTCCCCTAAAGCCAGCCAAGACAAAATGTATGTCTTTGATCACCAGGGGGCCAAACTAGAAAATGGTCATGGATCATTTTTCCTCCTAGAAAAAAACGTTGTAATGGAACCTCTATTAATGGTTGACCAGGGACACTCACTATTCCACTATCTGCACCAAGTCATCTTTGTCCCAGCTCTCTGGAGCATATGTCCTGCCTCTATGAAATCAGAGCTTCAAGGACCTTTCTACCATGACAGGCTGAATAGAAAAATGTAGATCTGTTCCAATATTAATAGGATATGGCATTTTGTGGTCAATTAAGCTCTTTCTACACTTTGTCTCTGTGAGGTAAGTTGTACAAATATTAATTTCCTTTTATAAATTTATAAAAATATATATTTTCTAAAAATAGTTTCCTAACTGTGACCCATAGAGGAGAGAATTCAGACAATTTAATGAGCACACCAGGCACTATGTGTATATATGTGTGTAAGGGAGGTAACTTGTCCAGGAAGTGACTTGCCCTAGGTCACAAAGTAAGTGGTTGGTAGAAGATTAACTGGTTCCTGGTCTAGTTCTAGGATAGCACAATGCCTCAGGTTGAATGTTCTTTTCCTTCCCCCAGTTGTTAATGTCTTCCTCTACACTCTCTCTCCCCCCCATGCAATTGTTGAGGTTTAGGGGTACTGGAACCCCGAAATAGCAACTGCAGGTTCTGCCTCCAATGAATTCAACCCAAGCCTTCTTTCAGCCAAAGATAAGGTTTATTAAAACACCGATTGGGATGAACAAGATTCCTAGTGAGTCTCCGTGCACTACTGGTAAGATTTTAAGAATATGAGCAATTTAACGGGAGGCAAAATGGACCTTATATACAGAAAGACTGTGGGAGAGATCTAGGAGTGGCCAGTAGGCTGGGGTGACTGGAGGTAACAGAGAAGGACCAGGAAGGGCTGGGTGCCAGAGGCAAACTCGGAAGAACTTGGTCTACTTGGAATTCCAGAGTGGCAATGTAGGGTGGGACCAGGTGCAGACTAAGAGGACCCCAATGAAAGGCCAGTTGAAAGGATTATAGCCTCAGGCAAATGCCAGAGACTTGGTCATGTGAGAAAATTCACGGAAGTTGGTGGGGGAGTTTCCAGGGCCTATACCCATCACAATCACTTTGCATATACATGTATATATACACATATACACATGCATACACACATATATGTACGTATGTGTTTGTCTCCCCTGATAGAATGTAAGCTTTTAGAGAATAGGGACTATCTAACATTTGCCTTTATAACAGACACAGTAAATTGTTGACTGAATTCTCCAGAACACAGATTTTTATTTCCTCTTGTTCTAGGCTATCTCATTCCATCCTTGTGTTTGGGCTCTGCCCAGGTAAAGACTGCATGAACTAGGCAAGCCTGAGCTGTCCCTCTACTCTCATGAATCTATTTTTCTTTTCAACTCCTCCCCACAAGACCGCCTTTAATTGTCTGTGAGTCACCCATTTGGGCAGAAGAGGTTTTGTTGCTTTTTTAAAAATCTGCATTGCAGTCTTAATTTCTGAGCCCTGAAATTTTCTGTAACAAAATGAGCATGCTGGGTAGATATGGGTCCTGTCCTTTTTGACAGCTTTCTAAATAAGATTTGCTCGTGCTGTGTGCCATCAGTGCTTGAAGAAATATTCTTGTATTAACTCTTCAGAGTCATGGTGAAACACTAAAATATGGATTTCTTACTACTTGGCCTTTGTATTCAGTAACTAAACCAAGCTTTCATAGGATTTTCCCATTAACTGGGAGTGGTTTCTCTTCCCCGCACCCCCCTCATCTCAAAGCATCCTGTACTCTTTTTTCTAATTCTTATTCTCAGAGTGCTTTGTACCTACTTCCTCAAATGAATTTGTGATCCCATCCTATGGGTATTCCCTTCAATGATACGGATCACCAAAGGAATTTTCATTTGACCCTAAGTAGAATAGTGAGCCACAATGGCTTTTCTAGTAGGGTAAGTGCCATGATCAGATCTGTGCTTTAAAAATATCACTTTTTTGTGTGTGGTTTTGGTTGGGTTAATTAATTTTTTTTTGTTCTGAGCTTCAGCACTAAAAAAAGAGATCATTTTGATAAACAGCAAAACATAAAAAGAGTGTTGTACATAAAATGATGAATTTTCATTTCATACTGCTTGCCCTTTTCAAAAAGTACATAATAAATTCCACACATCACTTCCAAAACTGCCCTGCTTATCTGTACCTCCCTCTGAATTTCTTTCTGTTCTGTTTTTATGCATTAAAAGAAATTTCAGTTGCCCTCTTTTTTTTTGGCATCACTATTGCTAACCTCCTTCTCCTCCACTCCTAAAAAGAAAAAAAAAAATCCTTGTACAAGTAAACATAAGCAAAATGAATACACACAAAGTCTGCGTACAAAAACGTATGTCTCATTTATGCACCTTGAGTCCATCACCTCTCCTTTCAGAGGCTAACATACTTCATCACAAGTCCTCTGCAGATACAGCTGATCATTGCTTCGATCAGAGCTCTTAAGTCTTTCAAGTTTTTTTTTCCCTTACAATGTTGTTCTTGTATAAATTATTCTTTTGGTTCTGCTCATTTCACTCTGTTTCAGCTCAGACTACCCAGGATTCTTTTAAACTAACCTTTTTGTCATTTCTTATGGTGAAATAATATTTCATTTCATATACTACAATTTGTTCAGCCATTCCCTAATTGATGGCTACCCCAGTTAGATTTTAGTTCTTTTCTTTTAATTTCCTCTCTTTTATCCCCCTTTCAGGATCAGAAAATTTGTTTTGCTTAGGGCTATTCCCTCCCCACTATCAAATGGCTCCCTTTCTCCCTCATCCCAGCTTGTTTCCCCATGTTAAGTTTGATGTATTTCTACACCAAACTGTTTACGTGTGTGCTCAGCTTTCCTTTGTCCATTTCATTTTCAAAATTCCATTTTATTTTATTCTCAGTTCCAAATTCTCTCCCTTCCTCCTCCCCTCCCTCACCCATCAAGAAGGCAAAAAATACAATACCCATTACAGATAGAAGTTATACAAAATATATCACTGCATTAGCCACGTTAAAAAAAAAAGAAAGAAAAAAAATGTTTCAATCTGCACCCTGAATCCTTCAGTTCTCTATCTGGAGATGGATAACATTTTTCTACAAAAGTTCTTTGGAATCGGTGAGTTGCATTGATTAAAGTTTTTCATTGATTAAAGTATTTCACAGTTAATTATCTTTACAGTATTGCTATTATTCTGTAAATTATTCTCCTTTTTCTACTCATTTCACTTTGCATAAGTTTATATATGTCTTCCCAGCTTTTTTCTGAAACCATTTCCTTCATCATTTCTTATAGCATAATAGTATTCTATCATATTCATACACCATAACTTGTCCAGTCATTCCCCAACTGATGGGTGCCCCTCATTTTCTAATTCTTTGCCACCACAAAATAAGCTGCTATAAATATTTGTGCATATGGATACTCTTCACTTTTCTTTGATCACTCTGGAGTATAAACCTAGTAGCGGTATTGCTGAATCCAAGGGTATGCAGAGTTTTATAGCCCTTTAGGCACAGTTTCAAATGGTTCTTCATAATGGCTGAACTAGTTCACAGCTCCACTAGTGTACCTATATTCCCAAATCCCCATTCAGCATTTGTTATTCCTTCTTTTTTTCTTTCCTTCCTTCTTTTTTCTTTCCTGCTTCTCTTTTTTTCTTTCTTTCTCTCTTTCACAAAGAAACCAATTAATCCTACTAATAGTAAAATCGAAATCAGAGAAAAAATATATATGAATATATGCCAGAGAGTAAAGGAGCTCTCCCATTGGGAATGAGATATCTCAGCTCAACTGAGAGAGAGACAGAGACAGAGACAGAGAGAGACAGAGACAGAGAGAGACAGAGAGAGAGGAACAGAGAGAGAGAGAGAAACAGAGAGACAGAGAGAGAGAGTCTCAGATGTCACCTAGAGGAAAAAACCCCAAAGTCTGTAGTATAACAAATTGGGAATAGGGACATGATGGAGACTGTTAGCTCCTCTCATGTTGGCTTCTTCCCAGGGTCTTATTTTCCCTTCAGCATCCTGAAGTGGGGTTGGCATAGTCCATCCTCTCTCTTGAAGCTAGAAGCCAAAAGTGTCTGAAATGACTGCCAAACCTGACAAATTGAAGACACTTGAAGTTATTGCCAACAGAAGATCTTTCTTCTCTCTTGCTCTTGCCAACTCAGCCCTGTCTTTCTTAGCAGATGAAAGAAAATGATCACCAATGAGGAGAGAGTCCCATACCAATGTGCTTCGGAACTCAAATTATATTTCTCTCCTTAGCCAAAACTCTTTGCAGTTCTTTGCAAAGATCAGTAGGGCAAGTCCAAAACCTGATTTCTTGATCATTTTTCCTATCTGGTGAAAATTTCAAGTTTTTTTCCTGGAGTAGATGTGGGGGATCTGGGAGGTCTGCTTCCATTCAGGGATCCATCCTAGCTAGACAGAAGTTTTTTTTTTTGTTTGTTTTTTTGTTTTTTAGTGAGGCAATTGGGGTTAAGTGACTTGCCCAAGGTCACACAGCTAGTACGTGTCAAGTGTTTGGTCTGAGGTCAGATTTGAACTCAGGTCCTCCTGACTTCAGGGCCCGTGCTCTAACAACTGCGCCACCTAGCTGCCCCCTAGCTAGACAGAAGTGAAGGGATATCTCTATGGCTGCTATGAGGAAGATGGAAGCTAAGAAACTAATTAGGAGGCTATTGGAATTATCCAAGTGAGTGATGCTGAGGACCTGCACTAGTTAAGTGTGATGGACAAAAGTGACATTATAGAGGTAGAATCAACAAAACCTCAATTCAACTGATTGAGTATGGGGAGTGAGTGAAATTGAAAAGTAAAGGACTACTAAGTATTTAATCTAAGTGATTCTAAGTATGGTGGTACTCTCAACAGAAATTGTGAAGTTGGGAAGAGGTGGTGGGTTTGGGGGAAAAGATAATAAGTCTCTGACTAAAATACCTAAGAACAAGAACAATCCCTCCATAGATAGAGTCAAAAGATATTAACAAGCATTTCACAAAAGAAAAATCCAAGCCATTAAACTCATATTTTAAAATGATACAAATAGTAATTAGGTAAATGCAAATTAAAACAACTCGCCCATCAGATTGGCAAAGATGAGAAAAAGGAAAAATTTCAATTATTGTTCAAGTGGTCTTTTTAGAGGATGTTAGGGTTAGCTGTATGTATCCTTACACATATGACTATCTTTGCCAGAACTTTAACTTCATAATTTAACTAATCCTTCCTGTTAAGTTGGCACTAAGCTAAGGTGTTTCTATACTGCTAAAGGAGTGCAAGGACTTTCAGTGACCTCTACCTTTCAGTGGTCTGGGACAAAATCACTACTACCTGACACTAGTTATGGTTCAGGCTGCAGCTACTATTTGGAGGATAAAATGTCAGAATAACTATTGCTTATTTATTCTCAACTTCCCCCACTCTCTGATAACTTACTCCTGGGTCCTTCATTGGCAACTTACATAGGATTTAGAGCTAGAAGGATTAGGGTTAGGGTTAGATGGGGAAACTGTAAAATGAGGTCAAGTGACTTGCCTGAAGTTACATAGGTAGCATGTGGAAGACAAAGGATTTGAACCTTTGTCCTCCCATTTTTCCTTATGCTCATTCAGCTGGCCTTGAGCTGTAGAGTATTTCCTGCTCATACATGGTCATTAAAATCTCTTACTATAACATATATGCTTGGACTATTGTGGTGGTCCCACATCAGGTCAATTGATTTCCAAAGCATAACCCATTTACCCAAAGCCAGGATTGCCCTTTGGATTGCCCTGATGTACATGCAATCCAAAGGGATTCTTCCTGTCCTTACTTTTGTAATTTGAAACATGGAATGAGCAGGATCAGTATGCCCAGAAGCTCACTCAGCATGGCTACATATTCAAGATTTAAAATTCAAAATAAAAGTCTTTGGGACTTTGCTCAGAGTCTAAATAAGCTGTTTTAGATGTTGATCCCAGTGGAGTATTTTAAACCTCAGTGGGGTATTTTAAACACATACACACACACCACAATCTGAACTCCTTCTCCTGGTTATCTGCCTATTTTTTCCCTTTGTTGGTATTTATACTCCTTTTTTAATTTTTAGAAATACATTTTTAGGGATATCTTTTCTTTATTTCACCAGAATTTCACCCAGAATTCCTCTACCTCTACCTTCCTAGTGAGTCATCTGATATAATAATATTTTAATTTAATTTAATTTTTTTAAAGCAGAAAAGTTTTATTAGGAGGAAAATGAGACACTAGTCCTGAGGCACCCTGGTACAAAGTACAAAGGAGCCAACAGCCCAGGAGAGGCTGGGGAGATTTATGCTTAAAAAGCATAAAGGGGAGGATTGGGGAGAGGTCAGGAAAAAGAATGTCCAGTCTTCCCAGGAACAAGTGGGGCACAGAAGCAGGACATTTTGTTGCAACAGTTGACTGCAAGGATGGTTTAGGCCTGTTTGGGGTGCACAGCTCAGCAAGGTCAGCTAGGGAACACCAGCAAAGGCATCTGGGAGTGAGCAAGATTTGGCTCACTGCAGGCTCCTTTCAGCAAACAGACTTACTCAGTTCTGTGTCCAGTGCACCTGCCTCTTGTTTTGTGTCTAGATCTGGCAGTTGGGTCAGGGTATGGCCCTGGTGAAGGCTGGAGTACTTGTACACCTGGCAGATTTTCTCATTGTCTTCTCTACTGATAAAGCTCAAGTATTCCTGATGCTTGGTGCACCATCCCGCTAGGATGGACTGGGGTTCTTCATGGAATGGCTTTAGCTGCTTGGCCACCTGTACAATGTTCTGAATCTTCCCGTTGGTACGGAGGTTTGGAGGCTGGGATTTTTGAGGAAGGCAATCCCAGCAGAAGGTGTTGCCAGAATGATCTGTTACAGGGTCACTGAAGAAGCCCCCACAGACTGGGCAGGTCAAAAGGCCTGCAGGCCATTGGACAGTCTCCAGTCTTTGCTCGTTCACTGACAGGGGTGTCACTATTCTCCATGTCCCTTCAAAGGCTGGGTTTCTCAGCTTCTTTGCTGTGCTGCCTTTGCCAGGTTCTAGCTCCAGGAAGGTCTGCCTCCCCGGCTCTGGCTTCTCTGAAATTTATATCATCCTCTGACTACTCCCCTGACCACAGAAATTCACACCTGTGGGAATTATGAACTCTGGAAAATCCTACTTTCCCAGGATCTCAGAGTTGGATTCCCTATTGACCTTAGCTGAAACCCAAATCCAGAACCAATACCACTCCAGCCTCACTCAGAAGGATCTATCCAGCCTTTCCTTCAAGTCTTCCTGTGAACTAGACTATCTCCTGAGGCAATCTCTTCTGCTTTGGAGAACATCCCTTTTTAGAAAGTTTTCTCCATATTGAGTTTAAGTATCTTTTTATCCCCTCCAATCTTGCTCCTAATTCTCCCAATCAAAGAGAACAGTCCTATCCCTCTTTCTCACGATGGCCTGCTGACACTAGGGCTGTATCTCATGGGCATAATAATATTTTTAAAGAAAAAGTAGAAGGAGAGAAAAAAATGAGCAAAACCAATCAACACATTAACAAAAGTATGAAAATATAAAAAAAAATACCACTCAACAGACCTCTTGCCTCTGGATAGGAGTAGGGTGGTGGTGTCTTCTCATTGCTCTTCTTTGAAGCTGTGTTTGTTCTTTGTAATTTTGCAACATTCACTTTTGATTGTCTTCTGGCTATTTCCATGTATAATGTTGTAGTCGTTGTAGATATATATATATATATATATATGTATATGTATATACATATATATACACACATATATGCATATACATACCTATAACTATATACATATATATGTGTGTATATGTATATACATATGCTTACTTCATACTGCTTCAGTATAGAATTTTCCATGCTCCTCTGCATTCACCATATTTGTTGTTTCCTACAGCAGTTATATTCCATTACATTAGTGTACCACAATTTGTTTAGCCATTTCCTAATTGATGGATATCTAATTTGTTTCTAATTCTTTGCCACCACAAAACATGTGCTGCTCTAAATATTTTGGTGCATGTGGGGATTTTCTTCTTATCACTGACTTCTTTGAGATGTAAATCC
The DNA here is from genome assembly GCF_900497805.2 of Vombatus ursinus. Taxonomy (NCBI): domain Eukaryota; kingdom Metazoa; phylum Chordata; class Mammalia; order Diprotodontia; family Vombatidae; genus Vombatus; species Vombatus ursinus. The sequence continues at coordinate 41,449,904 of NW_020954576.1, forward strand.
ACTAGGAGAATAATGGATATTTTAGTCACCTTATTTGCCCAATTTCAAATAGCCTTACGTGTGTTTGTACTGATTCATAGCCACATCAACAATGTACAAGTGTCCCCATCTTCCCATAACTCCCCTAACATCAATAATTCTTATCTTTGGTCTTCTCTGCCAATTTACTCTGTGAGATAAAACCTCAGGATTGTTTTATTTGCGTTTCTCTTATTAGTGATTTGGAATGTTCATTCATATGTCTGTTAATAGTTTGTATATACAATGCCATTGTAAGGCATTCACAATGCTTCACTAATATATAAAGAGGAGAGAGTAGTTTGTGTTGTCCTTTTGTCTGAAATGAAACCGACTCCAATGCTTTATTGAACTAAGCCGTCATTTCCCCATAATCACCTAGTTGTAAGGGGATGCTAGTGGTCTTTCCCACTCCTTCAAGGAAGATTACATCAGAATTATTCCTGAAAGAGAAGGTATCAATTAATTCCTTCATTTCATTGGTGTGGGAGATTTCCATAACTTTCCTTATTAATTTACCTTGTTCCAGAGTCTAACGCCACATGTCTGAAACAGAACTCATTACTATATTCTAAACTTGCCCCTCCTCTTAATCTTCCTATTTCTTTAAATTAAAAAAATTATTTTAATTGTCAAGCATTCACGTTGCCCTTCCCACTTCCCTCCACTAGCTGAAAAGAGAGACAGACAGAAAGAAATACAGAACCCTAAGCACAGTCAAGCAAAGCATATTCATTCCCACATTGGTTACATCCAAAAATGCATTTCTACATATTAATCCATCATCTTTCTGTCATGAGGTTCAGAGCTTTCTTTCTTTATATTTCCATGGTAATAATAGTTGGTCATTTACTTGATTAGACTCTTTAAGTCTTTCAAAATTGTTAATTTTTATAATACTGATGTTATAGTATAAATTATTCTTCGGGTTCTTCTCACTTGACTTAGCATCAGTTCATACAAGTCTTTCCATGTCTCTTTGTAACCTTCTTAGTTGTTGGTATTTCTTTTCTTCTTAAATTGCCATATCTATTCTTATCTGTTTATATGTTGTCTCTCTCTGTAGAAACTCTCTGTTGTCTCTCTGTAGAAACCTCACCTCTATATGGGATGTAAATGCCTTGAACACTTTCTTTTGGTTTTATCTTTGTATCCCTAGTGCCTCCCACAGAGTCTTGCACTTAGTGGGCAATCTAAAAATGTTTGTTGGATTGGCTTGGGTTATTTCTTTGTTAACCTAAATCTTCTCACATGGCCAGAAGAATGGTGAGCTGGACTCTTTTTTTTCAGGCAGGACTTTACAATGTACACATGCTAGAGCTTCTTGGAGCCACAGGGGAAAGCTGAGTGCCAGGCGGATAGCAAAGATGGATAGGCAGCCCTGAAAAGGGCTCAGCAAGCCCTCACACCAGAGGTGTTAGCCCTCCATGAACATTTCATACATCCCACATAGTATATACCTAGTAAATACTTGCTCTCTTCTTCCTTCCCTTTCCAGCATTAATGTTTTACAATTCTGTCTCCCTCTCACTGCACTTCTGGCAGAAGGTGGGATTTGAGAAACCAGTTGGTTAGTGAGAAGGGAGAGCATTCCAGGCATAGGGGACAACTAGTAAAAAGGTACAAAGTCCAGATATAGAGGGTCATATGTGAAAAATAGCAAGAAGGCCTATGTTGCTGTATTGTGTACATGAAGGGGAATCAAGTGTGGAAAAAGACTAGAAAGATTTAAAGGGAACAAAGTTGTAAAGGACTTTAAATGACAGAGAATTTGATATTTGATCCTGGAGGTAATAGAGAGCCATGGGAGTTCACTGAGGACGAGGGGAACATGGTTAGAACTATGCTACAGAAAAATCGCTTTGGCAGCAAAATGAAGGATATATTGGAGTCAAGAGAGGCCAGAGGCAGGGTGAGTAACCAGAAGGCTATTTCAATAGTCCAGGCATTAAGTGATAGGAGCCTGTACTAGGGGTGGTTATTATGTGAGTGGAGAAAAGGGGATATATGAGAGATGTTATGAAGGTAAAAACTGATAATACTTGGCAATGTATTGGATGTGTACAGTGAAAGGGAGAGAAGAGTCAAGGATGGCATTGAAGTTGTGAACCTGGGTGAATTGGGAGGATGGTAGTGCCCTCAACAGTAACAGAGAAATTTAGAAGAGAGGAGGATTTGGAAGGAAAGAAAATGAGTCCTGTTTTGGACATGTTGAGTTTGAGATATTTATGGGACATCCATTTAAATTCATTTTTTTTCATGACAGGGTAGGGGTGGGAGGTAGGAGATAGTAAGCAGTTTGTTAGGGTGGGGTTGGAGAGTGTCATGGAAGGTATTTGACATCCATTATGGTTATTCCAAAGTTAATCATATATGCTCTCACCCCTCTAATGCTTTATTGTATAAAAGGAAAATTGTTATGAATCTAGTTTATATAAAGCACCTGAGCACTATATAAATACAAGTTTTATTGTAACTGTCTAATAGGGTTTCCAAAAGTCTCAAATGAAGTATATTAGTCACTTTGCAAACTTTAAAGCAATATGATAATAATAGCTAACATTTATATGTCACCAGGGCAGCTAGGTGGCACAGTGGATAGAGTGCCAGGCCTGGAGTCAAGAAGACTCATCTTCCTGAGTTCAAATCTGGCCTCAGACACTTACTAGCTATGTGACCCTGGGCAAGTCACTTAACCCTGTTTGTCTCAGTTTCTTCATCTGTAAAATGAGCTGGAGAAGGAAATGGCAAATCACTTTAATATCTTTGCCAAGAAAACCCCAAAATGGGGTCAGGAAAGTCAGTCATGACTGAAACACCTAAACAACAACATTGTTTGCATAGTGAAGATAACTGAACCTAGGGAAGGGGGTCAAATGCAAAGTCCTTATGAAATACCTAAACAAAGGTAGTGAGATATGGATGATGATTCTGCAAAGGGGACTAAGAAGGATGCAATAGATAGGATAACTAAGATAGCAGTACCCTGAAAACTTAAGGGGAGGAGAGAATATCTAGAAAGGGAGGGTGATTAACACTGTCAAATACTGCAGAGAGGTCAAGAAAGATGAAGAATGAAAAAGGAAATTGGATTTAGCAATAAAGAGATCACTGATGATTTTGGATTAAACAGTTTCAATTAAGTAGTGGAGATAGAAGCCAGATTGCAAGGGCTTGAGAAGTGAGTGGGAAGTGAGAAAGTAGAGGGCAGCTTTTTCTATGAGTTTGGCTACAAGAGCAAAGAGACATAGGGCAAACTTGAGGAGATGGTAGGATTGAGGGAAGGCTTTTTAAGGATGAGAAAGATTCGGTCATATAGGTAGGACAGAAGAAGCCACTGAGTAAAGGTTGAAAATTAGGCTCCTAAAGGAAGTGGGAGAAGATGGGATCAAGGGTACAAGTAGAATGTGATTGGCTTTAGAAGAGAGAAAGGCCACCCTATTCTCCAGGGCTGGAATTTGTTCATTCTTCAAGAGTGGAAGAAGAGTGGGAAACAGCACTGAAGTGGTTTGAAGGGCAGAATTAGGGAGCAGCTCACAATGGATGACTCGTAATTTTTTTTTCCAGTTAAGTATGAAATTGAGTCCTCTGCTGAGAGGGAGAGAGAAGAAGGAAGGGAAGGTAGTTTGAGGAGATAAGTTTATGTTGGAACAGATGTTGTGCTTAGTTATCCCTAAAGTGACTGCTATAGATTTTCAAGGCAGTAAGGCTATTTCAAGTGAGGGCTGGTAAGAGGTGGAAGGAGGTAGGATTGTTTTCCTCTGGGCACTATTTTTCTTAAAAGAATAATCATACCAGTTCCCCATAAACTGAATGACAGAAGAATGCCTGGTTCTGCCTTCCTCAACTCCATCTTCATCTGTTTAAATCTTATTCATTTTCAAGTCCTAGATTAATAACAACTCAACAGAAGAAATCTTCCTCCAGTGAACTCTATTAAATGTCATATCATATGAGAACATGCCTTACATCCTCTAGTAGATTGTAAAGTCTGAAGTCAGGGGCCTGTCTTCTCTTTTATCATTCTGGTGCTTACCATTTGAACAAAATAGGTAGCTAATATACGTGTTGAACAAAATAAGTGTAATAGCAGTAGCATCTTACTTCACCAGTACACAATGAGATCATCAGTCATGCTAGCTTCGTGGACTACTTGCCTGCATTTTCTTTTTATCACCTCTTTGCACCACACAATGAACCACATTCTTTTGACTTGGAAGTTGGTCCAAGTTTTTCTTTGAGGCCATAGCAACACTAAGTCGGTGCTTTCAAATGTTTCCAATCTTTCCCTATCCATTGTCTTCTTCCTCACTCTCTACAATCCAGTCCAGATCTATCCTTAAAAAACTTTCACTGCCTACCCTCCCCTTAGGCTGTCCTTTATCTGTGCTATCTGTACCTCACCTTCACTCATTTCTGAACCCCCTGCCCATCCTCACCACTCAACTGAAATTGCTCTCCACAATCTCTTTTTAAACATTTTCCCCCATGATTTGTTAGATCTTTTTCTCGGTCTTCATCCTTCTTGATTGCTCTGCAGTATTTGGCCTTGTTCACCATCCCCTCCTCCAGGATACCCTGTCCTTCCTAGGTTTTCATGACATATGCTGCTCTTCCCTGTTCTCCTTCGAGTCTCCTTTTCAGCATTATCCATGTCTCAAACCATTTCCTAAGTGTGGTCGTATCCCAAGCCTCTGTCCTGGGTTCCCTTCTCTTTTTGCTCTATATTTTCTCAGTGAGCTTATCAGTTCCTATGGGGCTGAACTATCTTCCCTAAGTATGTAACTCCCAAATGTCCAGCTTTCATTTCTCTCCTGAGCATGTTTCGTATCACCAAGGATTATGTCCTATGGGATTCCTTCCCTGATCTAATTGGTAGTGCTCTGCCCCCCCCCAATTACTTCGTAATCACTCGTGTGTACATGCTGCCCACCTACAGCGGACTATAAGCTCCTAAGGGCAGTAACTGGCTTTTGTCTTTGTATCTCCAGCTTTTAGCATAATGCCTGGTACATGTTGGTGCTCCATCATTTCATATCCAACTCTTGGTGACTCCATTTGAGATGTTCTTGGCAAATACTAAGGAGTGATTTGCCATTTCCTTCTCCAGCTCATTTTACAGATGAGGAACTGAGACAAACAGGGTTAAGTGACTGGCCCAAGGTCACACAGCTACTAAGGCCAGCTTTGAACTCAGGAAGATGAGTCTTCCAGACTCCAGCCTGGCACTCTATCCACGGTACCACCTAGCTGTCAGGTACATAGAAGGAATCCAATGCTTGGTGATTCTACCTTTGAACATCTCTTGTATAGACCCCTTTCTCCCTCAAAAGTGCCGCCACTGTGATGCAGGTCCTCATCACCTCACACTTCACTATTGAAATAAGCCTTCTGGTTGGTCTCCCTGCCTCAATTTTCTGCCTGCTTCAGTACTGTCTACTCAGCTGTCAAAGTGATCTTCCTTAAGAGAAGGTTGGACCATAACGCTCTTCCCCCCTCCCACCCCAGTATAAACTCCACTGTCTCCCTGTTACCTCTAGGATCAAATAAAGAAATCTCTGATTTTTAAATCCCTTCATAACCTGGTCCCTCCACCTTTCCAAGCTTCTTACACTTGACTCTGGCCTCTTTGCCTTTGCTTGAACACAGCATTCCATCTCCCAACTAAGCCTTTTTCACTGGGAGCTCCCAGAGCCTGAATTTTCTCTTTTCTCACCACCACCTCCTGGCTTCCTTCAAATTTCAGTTAAAATCTTACCTTCTGAAAGAAATCTAAGTCCCCCTTAACGCTAGCATCTTCCTTCTGATCATCTCCAATTTACCCTGAATATTCATGTACGTAATTGTTTACGTTTTCTTCCCCAAACAGACTGTGAGCTCCTTGAGGGCAGGAACTTTTTGCTTTCTTTGTATCCCCAGAACTCCCAGTTATGCTTGACATATAGCAGGCGCTTCATAAATGCTTGTTGATTTGACTTAGAAAATTAAACGTAAGGTAAAAAATGTACTGTAATTGTAATGTGTAATCTATTTTCTGGTGGCACAAAGTCAAACAAAGGAGTACATACTTCCAGCACCTACTAATATTAGGCACAGAACGAGTGCTTAATAAAAGCATGTTGAATGTTGAAGAAATGACATACTGATTAAAAACCAACAACAAAAACCAACAAAAGCTTGCCACATGGGTGTTAGGGACAACGAATTCCCCTCTTTAAAGTAAAAGTCAGATATTTTTTTCCCCAAAGTGTGAGATTCTGGGTACTCTAGTGTCATTGTTTGTCAGAAACAATGTAGAACAGGACTGGAGATTGAGAGAAATTCATATTACCAGTTTGTTTTTTTTCCCCATAAACTCCAACATTTCATTAAAAGCCTCATGACATCAGGTCCTGCATCATAAATAACAATGTTGAAGACACCAATACTACACACTCTTAGCTTGCTGTCCTCTTAACCTTAAAATTGTTCAACCTGATTTTAAAGCCTGTTTTTACAGTTTTGTATTTGCTAGCTTAATAACTAAAAAAAAAAAAGTTCAATTTCCTCATCCAATCACATTGAGGATAAAACATGCAGAATATATAACTTGTTACATTTATTAGAGGTGTCAACATGTCATTTATTTTTTTAAATAAGCAGAAAAATACTTTGGTGATTTCTTAGAAGTTACCAAAGTTATATAGCTTTCAAAATGTTTTACCCTGAAATGAACAAAAATGGAAATTTTAGATATTTCTAAGTCTTTCCTTAATATAAAGTTTCACAGTAAAAAGGTCCTAATTCATTCACATGGTGTTAAATTACATAAAAATAGAAGACACAGACTTCTTTAAATTTTTAATCCTTTGATTAAGCAGCAAGCATATCACTCTTTTAGGCCAAACACTGCTTAAACAAAAAAAAAAAAAAGAAAAGAAAAGAAAAGAAGAAAAAGAAAAAAAAAGAAAAGTAAAAGAAAAAAAAAGAAAAAAGGGAATGGGAGTGGGGGAAGACGTGCAAAGTATTTACATAATATGCAAAGCACACAATAAAAAGACATTTCACTATATACATTTGTCATGTTACTACTGAAGCTAAGATTTCCCTACTATGTGCTCTAATGTATGTAAATCAAATTATAGCACATCCCTCAGATACAGCACCTTGGCCCAAGTCTGGGAGAGAACAGATTTTAACTGAATTACAAAATACTAAAAAGCTTGATAAATGCTGGTGTCAACCAACTTTACTGACATACCCCACATACTGTATACTGAAGTTCTATTGACAAGAGACAAGACAAAAAAAAGGTTGCAAAGGTATAGTGTATACATTTGTGAGATTCAATCTAAATACTTAAAAAAATACTTTAGATACCTTCCCTAAGACATTGTAGTAACTGTCTCCAATAGTAATTTTAAGTTCAAAATGCTCTAAGTGGATTTTTGAAAACTAAGAATTTAGATTTCATCTGGTCCTATTAGAAGGTCAGGAGTTATATTTAGTTATTCCAATAGTCAAAAACTGGTACTACTTGAAAAAGTTCTAGTATTTGGGAAAACTGCTACCATTTTAGCATCAAAACCAATCAGGAAAATTTAGACTGGCTTCAAAGCACTGAAGAGCTCAATGGGGATAATATGCCAATACGTCAGGAAAAATCAGCTCCCTATAACATAAGGGTTATTAGGAACTGTTTCTTAATCAGCCGAAGAAATTATGCTATGAGAATGCACTTAAGGCTAAAAATTAGAAATTTGACCTTAAATTCTACTACAATAGCATCCAAGAAGCCCATCCCTTTTCATGTCATGATTCCAATAATGAATTAAAAATTTCTATATCAAAACTGTGATTGCTGAAATACTATCTCTCATCAAATGGTGCCACAGAGCACTTAGCAGGAACTTCATAATTACATAGTATATGGAAAAGGTTACAGATAATGGTGCCTTAACAAAAGGGCTCTCAGCACTTCTATTTCAGTTAACAGCACAACTGATGAACATATACTCGATACATCTTTAGATAGCATATATCAAATTCTTAATTTTTAAACAAATAATTTTGATGATTAAGTTCTAGACAAAACTCATGAGTTGCAAGAACACTCACAAATGCATCCAAATAGCACATTGGAGACTCATCAATAAAACATTAAAGATAAAACATATGAAATGAGAGGGGGGCAATTTTTAGTTCAGAAAACACAAATTCCAAAAAGCTAACTTTTCATAGCCACCATCTTCACATAATTGATAAAATAATACTTTCTTCTATAGTTTCCAAATAAGTAGTTGTTACATGCAGCTATTGAAGCATGTAGCATTTAACAATCTAGAAAAAAAAAGTTCTTAAAATAATTTCAATTTTGAAAGGAATTAAACAAAGACACTATACTTTAACAAATTATATCCTCATTTTTAAATGAAAAGTAAAAGGAATTACTCCAATACTGGTAGTAAGCTCTCTTACAGTGGAAGATGGGTCAATAACCTTTAAATGAGTAATTCAAATTTCTATTAAGACCCAACATCACTTAAGAGGGATAAATTCAGTACATTCTTTGTGGCTTCATGTAATTGCTTTGCAATTGATTAAATTGCTTTCTTTCAAAGGAATGCATAGATATATACATATGGACACACACACATATATATCCTAAATTTCCATTAGAAAGAATGCAATGTCTTTTGGAGGAAAAAAAAAGGTCAAGTTGCTGCATTTTCTTAAAGGTGCATTGAATTGTACTATTTTTCATAGAACATTTGCCAAAAACCGAAATGCAGGCTATTTATTCTTTCACTCCTAACATAGGAAAATATTTTTTTTAAAAATTAAATTGAGAAAGCAAACAAAAAAAGCCAAACTCCACATTAATTTCAAAGTCTATGGAGTTTTCACAATACCTAAACAGACATATTCTTGTACTATGAACTTTGAATATAAAGAGGTTGGAATATAAAGAACTTCAGTAAAATAAATACAGTAAAAATCAAACAACCTTGGAGCACAGAACACAATCTTTTTTCTTTTCCTTTCGTGGGAAACTTTCTTGAACAAATATTCATAGAAAAAAGGGCTAATTGGAGGCTTCATGTTGTGTAATGTTTTAGTCTGGCGCACTGAAAAATTTTGTAGATGTTCACTTATGTTGTTCCGTTGCAATATTAACTTGCAGCCTCACTTTGAAACTTTCTGCTTCAATATATAGAAAGGTTTGCCCCTTCCTTTCTTTTTCAACAGCCAGATGAACATTGGCATACTGGTGGGATTAGAAGTTACTGCAGCTCTGTCCAGCTTCATTTCCTTAATGCATTGAAGATTGTGAGTCTGTCTGAATTCCAATCAGTGATGGTGGTTGTTGGCCACCAACTGTCGACAACACTGGTCTTGGGTTTAGACGAGGAGGCATGGAATTAGCAGGGCGAATGAGAGGTGGGGGAGGCTGATTGAGAGTTGGCCGAGGTTGAATGAACCGGGCCTGCTGCTGGAGTGGTGGAGGCTGCCGATGGAGAGCTGGGGCAGCAGGAAGTGTTGGACGAAGCAGTGGTGGAGGCTGGTTCAGACTGGCAATGGGGGCAGCTGGAGTTGGAGTGGAAGCCGGCGCAGGAGGTGATGGGCCCAGAGACTGGGTAGCCTGAATGGTCTGTGCCTACAGGAAAGGAAACAAATACCTTCATGAGATGCTGGTCCCTGCAGAGCTCAATAAAATATAGTCTGATTGTTACAGAAAATAAAAAAACAAACAAATATAATACCTGCATTTATTGGAAGCGCAAGTTTTATGTATTTATTTTTTAAATAAAATCAAAACAAAAACAAAAAAGCAATGAAGCTACCAGGCAAGCATCTTTATTAGTAAACGATTTTAACAGAGGAAATAAAAATAAGACTATGAAAGAACAATACACTCTCCAATCTTCCAGATTCAGCTCTCTGCACGTCATTATGACTCAACAGTCACGAGAAATGTACCACTGAGTAAGTGTATTGTCAACCTTTCATGCTCATTTGCCAGTCCCCTGATAAATTAACCTTATGGTACACCACACGAAGTGCTATTCCTCAACTCATATTAGCTCAGATCTCATAGACAAACACACCTCCTCTTCTTCATCAGTGCTCTTTCCTGAGGGCCCATTAGAAGCACTTTTTGTCTCCTCCCCTAAGGTAGAAGCATCACCATTAGAAGCCTGGGTTCCTTGTTCTGCTTCCCACTCCTGCAATACCTCCTCTAAGTTAAACCGACGCCTGTAGTTTACAAAGAAGTTCTTCACTTGGCCAACAGTCTTGTTGCCAATTACATCTGCAATAGCTTGAAAATCTTTACCATATTTGCGGACACCTGGAAGGCAAAGTAAATAATACACCTGTGAAGAAACAATCAATAAGGAAAGCTTTGTGTACTATACATCATGCACACACACAAGATACCAGTGTTGATAAATCTCATTTTTTAAGCCAGGGTCATGAGATGAAAATTTTTATTTTACTTAACTTTGAGCCAGCTATTTGTCTTCTACTAAACATTCACAACTTACCAGTCTTTAAATATTCAGCTTTTTTTTTCCCAATCCTCTCCCTTGAATTTCCAAATGCAGTCCATCTACTGTGAAACACTGAATTCTTTGCCCCATCGTCAATGCCACATTGACTTTTTTCCCTAATAACATGGGCAGTCAACCAAATCTGAGCGACATTATAAACAAACTTGGATAGGTGTAGGCCACTTCATCTTACCTAAAAGAACTGAATGGCTAGCCTGAGTTTTCCTCCCAGGAAATAATTTATGTTTTTACTTTATTGCTACTTTGCACACTAACGTATGCTTTTACCATTGGGGTATTATGAGAAAAAAAAAAAGGGGTGGTGGTGGTCAGAATTTACATGTAAAATGCAAAGGTTTGTTACTATAATAAGAAAGTATTTATTAAATCATCGTTGTACTAAGCTATGAACAATGTTAACAAACATAATCTTGAAAGTAAGACTTTACAACACCCAAGCAAAACTGTAGATGTACCCACAAAGGATTTCTAGGTATAAAATTTAAGATAGTAATTTTGACTACTGCTTAGTTGCTGGTCTGTACAATTACACACGTGAGTGCCACTAACAGAATGAAAAAAAAAAAAGGTTGCTATATGTGTGTATTTTCCATTAAGGAAGTTTTATATGACAACAACGAACAATAAAATTAAAATTTATGCATTTATGAATCCACTATTTTGCTGGGCTCTGAAATCGATTATTTTTCTAGCATTATCTACTACTAAGGAACTTTATCTTTTAAAAGTAAGTTCACAGAACCAGGAGAATGTTGTACACAGTAATAGCAATATTGTTCAATGAAGAACTGTGAATGACTTAGCTATTCTTAGCATTAGAATGATCCAAGACAGTCTCAAAGGACTAATGATGAAGCATACTATCTGTCTCCAGAAAAAGAACTGATATTGTTTTAATACAGGCTGAAGCATGCTATTTTTCACTTTCTTTCATTTTTTTCTTTTATTTGAGTCTTCTTGTACAAAATGACTACTATGGAAATGTTATACATAATTGCACATGTATAACCTACATCTGCTTACTGTTTTAGGGAGAAACAGAATTTGGAATGCAAAACTTTAAATAAAAATGTTTTAAAAATTAAAAATAAGTTCACTATCATTTTTAAATCTTAAAATGGTACTTTACTTTTCCTCCTAATTACATGTCAAGACAATTTTTAGCATTAATTTTTACAAGATTTTAAGCTCCCAAATTTCTCTCCCTCCCTCCCTTTCCTTCTTCCTAAAATGGTAGGCAATTTGATATTGGTTATACATGTGCTATCATGTAAAACATATTTCCATATGAGTCACAGTTGTGAAAGAAGAAATAGATCAAAAGACAAAAACCCACAAAAAAGAATAAAGTAAAAAAAAATATGCTTCGATTTGCATTCAAAATCCATCAATTCTTCAGCTGATGTGGGTAGCATTTTCTTTTGTGAGTCCTTTGTACTTGTCTTGGATCATTGTGTTGCTGAGAAGGGCTGAGTCATTCATAGTTGATCATCACACAATGTTGCTGATACTGTGTACAATGTTTTCTTGGTTCTGCTCGTTTTGCTTTGCATCCATTTGTACAAGTCTTTCTAGGTTTTTCTGAAACCTGCCTGTTCATCATTTCTAATTGCACAATGGTATTCAATTACATTCATATTCCACAGCTTGTTTAGTCATTCCCCAATTGATGGGCATCCCCTTAATTTCCAATATTTTGCCACCATGAAAAAGGCTGCTATAAATATTTTTGTACATGGAGGTCCTTTTCCCTTTTTTATGATCTCTTTGGGATACAGAACTAGTACCACTATATCATTTCAAAGATGGAAGCATCATGAAGAAGGGCACTTAGTTCAAGTTAGAAAAAAAAATCAAATATTTTGGTCTCCTCACTTGGTAGTAGCCACATTCATAGGAGCCAGAACTTTAGTAATGAAAGAGGCAATAATGAAAGCAATAAAAATCAAGCTGTAAACGCTTATTAATCCAACATAAGCAAAAATTAGGATTAAGAGAAAAATAAAACTAAGTTTACTAATGTAGGAAAGAGAATAAAATAAGCTCTTGATTTGTTGCTGTTCAGTTACTTAGTCCTGTTTGACTACCTGTGACCCCAAGCACTATCTAGCCACATGATTTTCTTGGCAAAGATACTAAAGTGGTTTGCCATTTCCTTCCCCAGTGGATTAAGGCAAAAAGAAGTCAAGTGACTTGCCTAGGGTCACACAGCTGGTAAATGTCTGAGGCTGGATTTAAACTCAGGTCTTCCTGACTCCACAACCAGCACTCTATCCACTGAAACACCTGGCTACCCAAGCTCTTAATACTGTAATGTAAATGCTACACTGTTCTTGATATCAGTGGGTATAAAATGCTACTTGAAAGCACTAGAACTTTGTGGCTTCATTCCCTATTATGCACTCCTTATTGTAAATTGCATGTGTATATATATGTATGTGTGTGTTTATGTATGTATATATATTATATGTATATATAAATATAATTTAGGATTTGAGAACTACACATTTTAGCAAGTTCTAAAATGGAAACAGGAGAAATGCAATGACATTTATGTAATGACAAGTTGCTATTTGTGACAACGTTTAAACTTCTTCATAAAATATATTCAAATTGCCTTTACTTCCATCAACTGATTTCTATTAGAATCGCTTGAGAAGTTATGGGTCTAGGTATAATGGAGTCTCTACTAGTGTTTTATTTAGTGATAAAATCACGGAGTGTATGATTACTACACATGTATACATGTGTTGCTACCACTTAAAGGTCATGCAAAGCATTTATTTTTTTAAATGATTGATGGCTTTTGTTTTTACATCACTATTTACAAATATATCTCTCCCTTCCTCCCTCACCCCTTCCTTGTAACAAAAAATACAAATGAGTCTGACAGTGTTTCACAACCAGATCTTCTCTCTTCAAACTTCTGCAAAGAAGGGAGGTGCACTGTCTCATTTCTTCAAAGTACTCCTTTAATAAAGGTTATATACTAGTGCCACTTTTATAAGTAAAAGAGGAGGTAGTTATAATAAAAAGTGGCTACCAATTAGAAGCTAGTTACATGTTCCTATAATTGTAGCACTATGCTCCTAGGTAGTTCTAACCTACAATAGAGGGAAGGCCAAGATTCCTGAGAACAGAATATACTAATTTTCAGAATTTCAAGAGCCACAACCAGGCAAAGACTCTTTTTGCACTTCAAGTACTGTTTCATGAATTCAGGACTATAACCAAGATCTGCTGACCACCAGCCTGATAATAATCACTACTACCATAATACCAATTATTCATACACAAAACCAAACTTGAGTATACACCACAAAATCAAATTTCACTGTTATTGTTTAACTTTTTTTATTTCTTTCTCTCTAGACAATTTCCTCTTCAAGTTTTTAGAACTCAAACACAGAGCTGCTTTTTCACATCAGTAGTTCCCATATCCTCACGATTTCCTTGTGGGTGTGGGTGAATGGAGTTTGAGGTAGGTAAAGTTCCCTAGGCATAAGGTTAAGAATTTGTATGTTTCCTTCCCCACCCCACCCCCCACATATTAGTCTCTTCCCACTTTCATGGCAAATTCCAATGATATATCAGTTTTTCTAAATGCCTCATATGGCTGAGTCTATAGTGATCAATACAATATTTGTTGACTACCTTTTAGCAAAGGAAAAATGAGTCAAATAAACTTCTTGTGCAAGGCGTCCTCCTGTTTTTCTTGCCAGTCCCTGCTAAACCATAAATGAAATAAAATGGAGAGGATACTAAATGACTTCGTAGTTTCCATTGTGCATACTTAATAGCAGGTTTTATTCACAAAATGAAAATGAACTCTGAACTTAAGTTTAGAAGAAACCTGAAGAGTCCAGGCCCAACAGTGTCTAAGTGGGATTACACTACAAATTACTTCTAATCAATGACCCTCTCATATTTTGTAGACCAATTTTATTTTCCTGACTGCTTCTTGCTTCTCCACTCCTGTTAGGACAAGCTGCTTCTCTGGTGTAGAAAATAACCATGTTGTTTCCACCAATGGAATATAAACTCCTTGAGGAAAGTAACTACTTCATTTTTTTGTTTTTATATCCTTTGTGTGTAACACAGTGCAAAATTAAAGAGAATTTGCTACTTTGGTTAGTAGGGCAACCCATAAAGGAGGCAGTGTCAGGAAGCAACTTACTTTAACAGAAAGTCAGAAAAGCCTCAGTTCCTAGCTGTACCTGGTAAAGGGTCCAACCCTTTAATGTCAAAATATTGATGAGTGTGATCTATATATCATGGCTGAACAAAATGTCTTAATTAACAACATTTTCACATAATAAGTATAAAACTTAGGCCAGTTTGGCTGAGATGGTTTTTTAGTTCAACTTCCCACTCATATAGCAAACATATACTATCAATAGCCACTGGAAAAATGGACAGAACACTAAAACAGGTTATAAGTGTATCAAGGGTTAAAGATAAGCCTAAATTTCTAAAAATTGCCTGAAAGCTATAAGGAAACAGCCTGACAATCTGGTTTCCCTCTATGAGGTAAAAAAAAAAAAATCACCTTCTGGTGGGGTGAGGAAAGTGAAGGTTGAAGCACCTATATCCACATTTAAATGCTATCATTAAACAACAAAATATCATTAACCAATAAAATCACAGTATAAATTACTTAAGATGAAAATATCCCTTGTACTAATAAAGCAACTTAAAATGTATACATTTGGGCCTTTAAAAATATTTTGCTTTGGTCCAGACCAGTGGTGAAGAAATTCTTTCTCCCATTGCTAAAGTGCAATGATTTTTACTAGTTAAAGCCTTAAATAGTTGCCCTGGGATATCAAATGATTACATGACTTGCCCAGGGTCATACAGCCAGTATTTGCCAGAGGCAGGTATTAAACCCAGGCTGTCTTGACTCCATGGCCAGCACTCTCTGTATTCTTTGTCTTGCTGCCCTTTATAAAATTATACAGATGTTGATCCTTAATTCTTGAAGAGGACCAGTAACATCACGCATGGTGATGTCCTGACTTTGTGTGTGAATTGGATATGAGTGGGGCAGAGCAGCGCAAAGTGGTCTTTGGTAAAATCATATATATACACATATACATACACACACACATACACATATAGAGTGCGAGAGCACTTTCAAGGCAGTAAGTTTGATTTTTTTTTTTAATAATCTTTTTCATTATGGCAATTGACCAACTTTGTAAATCATAAGGTTTTTACTGTTTGACGTTTGAAAATTCCTTCTTCCTTTGCTCTCCCTTGACCAGTAGTCAGGCATAAAACAATCATTTGGCAATTCTGGGTATGCAAATCACTCAGCAAAAATGTGGAAATCTGAATTCCTAACAGTGGACAGATGGGAAGATCTATTTTTTTCCCACTCCCTATAATCTTCCCTCTTTCCTTCCTGAGCCTCCCTATTCTGCCCAGGCTGGAAGTGCCACAGTCACTCATGGGTCCTACTTCAATAGTGACAGGCACAAAAGCTTTCACCTGCTCCACTCTTCTGACCTGGGCCAGTGGCTCTGCCCCCCCTCCCCCTCCCCAAGTTTTCTCAGGCAGCCTTGTGACTCTTCCTGGGGCTCACCGAATAAGGTGCAGATTTAGTCTGCACATCCTTTCAGAAGCTCAGAACTTCCAAACTCAAGCCTCAGCCACCTCTGCAGCAGGGACTACAACTGTCTACCACCATACCTGGCTTTAAACTTCAAGAAAGGGGAAAGAAAGGTATAGACTGCAGGATAGTTGTTGCTTATTTGTTGGCTATGGCCACAGGCTCTCTAGTAGTGCTTTAAATACACAAGTTTCAGGAATTCATATTTTAATAAAGACATAAAATATATATACAAGAGAGATTTCTTTGCCCTAGTAGCAACTTCCCATAGCTAGCGAGTCTTGAAGTTATTGATTATTTAACTTCTACAATGATGTCTGCTTTGTGAAAAATGACGTTCTTGACTGCCCAGTATTTTTATTCTAGGTTTTAACCCTTTTCATATTCTATTACAAAAACTTCGAGGCTCTTGGTTCTCTTTTTAAGGATACTTTTATGGAATATGAGAGAGAGAGAGAGAAAGAGAGAGAGAGAGAGAGAGAGAGAGAGAGAGAGAGAGAGAGAGAGAATGAGCAAGAAAGAGGGGAAGCACAGTTGAAAGAGACCTGGATTTTGACTCAGAAGACCCGGTGTCACGTTGTTGCCAACGCTTCCTGCTGGCGTGACTCTGGGGAAGTCATTTTCCCGTCTCTGAGCCTCATTTCCTTATTTCTACAATAAATGGATTGGCAAAGATCCCTTTCTAGCACTACACCTTATGCCCCGAAGAAACACGTGCAAAAAAAGCATTAGCTGTATCGAGATTGTCTACATTACACTTCGTCTGGTGATCTACCTTAGGCAAGTCTGTGGTTATTCAGATAGTTGTACCTTTCTGTCTCCCTTCTGATCTTTCATATATTGTTCCTAAGTTTCCTTCTCACCTCCACCAAACCTGTCTCCTTCTAGATGTATTGTATAATTTTTTTTTTTTAGACAACAGTACTACTGGGTTCAACGTCAGTAATTAGGAGGAAAAAAAATTGCTAGGTCGGTGACAACTCCCTCGAAAATAACAAAAAGAGGAATCAAAGGCAGCAGGAGGTAACATTCAACAGGAGTCATTTGCCTCTGGAACAGAGGGCTGGCTGCTTTGCACGGTGCATTTGAATTAGGTATACAGGAAAGTATTAAAAATTAACAGTGATATCTTCATAGAATGGAAAAATATTGTTGGTGCTCAATCTCAAGTTATACTACAAACAAAAATATTAGTTGGGGAAGAGGGTTAGAAAGCATAGTCTCTCAAGAAAAAGACAGGGATGATTGTATATATGCTCTGCAATTTCAGGCTAGGTGACAGCTCACTGAATAACAACTGACATGCAAGGAGAGTGCTAACTCAGAGCCAGTCTTCACAATGTCCCTGAAATGGCACTGGGGCAAGTACTGCATACAGGCAGTCTTCTTTGCTTGTGTTTTTTCTATCTCATTACTTTAGGAAGTTAAAACAATCAGGGAGTAACAGAATTTACAGCCTGGCCTGATTTAAGAGCTTAAGTTTATGTTACATTTTAATGTTGTTTTACCTTTTCAGGATTAACGTTTTATAATTTCAGTAAAGATAACATTATTATTTTTATATAAATAAAATATCCATACTTCAATTTACATTATTCCACAGAGATTCCAACTTACAGTTTAGAACTGAGAAGGCATATAAAATTTTTATTATTTAAATATAAATTTCAGACCCAAAGTGATCTTTAAAAGCCTTGTACAAATGAACAAAACAGAGCTGCAGGGAAGTAATATTTAATCTCCGTACTGGAATGCAACAACTACAGGGATAACAGATAAATGTTTCAGAAAAAATTTAACATTTAAGGAGGTCTAGACATTGGAACAAGTTACACAGACTGGGGAGTATCTGTTATTGGAAATATCATTAATGTGACTGAATTTTCCACCTTGAGGATTCCACACTTTGTTATTGATAATAACTTGAAAATGCTGTTAGTGTCTTAGGCAGATTGTTTTATGATTGTTTCAACCTTTTAATGTATTACAATCATAAAATACAATTAAAGAAATATTCTTGAGTTCCTAAATTTGTTCTTGAAATCATGGGAAAGGGAAGTTAAAAAAATATTAAGTGGGCAGCAACCTGCTTTGATTTTATTTGTGCAAAACTTTTAAAAATTTTAACATCAAATTTTATTTATCATCTCTCCTACTCCTTCTCTGGTAATAAGCTCCCTTCTTCATAATCATGAAAAATGTAATCAAAATTTCATTCTAATTTCTTTCTGTGGTGTGACTTTTTAATACTGACATCCATCCACTTGGAATTTATCATAGCATATGGAAGAATATGCTGATATAACTCCAGTTTTTGACAACCCACTTTCCATTTCCCAGTGGTTTTAGGTAAATGAGAAATCTCTTCCCAGTAGTTTGAGTTCTTGGATTTATCTAACATTAGAATGCTATACACATTTGTTTGCACGTCTTATTTATTAAGTCAACTTCATTGATCTATGTTTTATATATATATATATATTTTTGTGTATTACCAGATAGCTTGAAATTATTTTGTAGTATAGTCTGACATCTGGTAGCACCAAGCTACCCTCTTTCTAAATTCTTCAACAAATATATTTCTTGATATTTGCGATCTTTTAGGCTTCCAAATAAATTTACTTTTTTAAAAAATCTAATTCTAAAAAATATTATTTTGGTAATCTGATGGGTATAGTATCAAATTTGTACCTGAAGCCTATATTTTAGGAAGGTCATTGAGATAAGCTAGAGTGTGTCCATCCAAGGCTGATCAAAATGGTGTATTATTTGTGCAAAACTTTTGCACAACCTCTAGACCATACTGTATGACCACTGGTGAAGGAACTGGGGCATGCTCAGAGAAAAGAAAACTAGAGGAGCAAAGATAGCTGCAGCGTTGTCATGTGGGAGACAGATGAGACTTGTTCCCCTCGGATCCAAAGGTCAGAATTAGGAGCAATAACTGAAACTGCAGACAGGCAGATTTTAGCTCAATGTATGGAAAAACTGCCAAACAAATAGAGTTAGATGTGCAAAGATTTGAGTAGGAAGTTAGCCAGGATTCTTCTTTGCTAGTGATCTTTAAGCAGAGTATGTTAGAGGGTTGGTTCCTATTCAGATACTGACTAGACCGTGAGGACCTGCTAAATGACAACCTACCATGTAGCAAAAGGTAACTTAATTGCTGATATTTATAAATGGATTCTCACAGACTAGGACAAACATTTTCATGTAACTACAGGACTAAATGTGGAGAGGCTGTATAGCATAGGACTTCCTGCGAGGCAAATGGAATGATAATGAACATCAGAGATAATGCAGAACTGGTCAATTCTTTAGCTTCTTTGTATAGGAAATAACAACCAAAATGACTAATAGGGAATGGATACACAAGATGAATAAGGGGATGGTAATTTGTGTCCTTCAAGAATTTCAGTCATTCAACCCAGTTGAAGTACATCGTTGAGTACTGAAAAACTGGAAGAAGTGATGATTAAATCACTCTATTATTCGAAAAATCATACAAAATGAGGAAAGTCATCACAAGACTGAAGAAGGGTAAATGGCCAGATTTTAGAAAAGAGAACAGAGTATAAGACAACGAACGTGATTTTCCTGAGATTCCTGGGAAAATTACAGAACAAATCACTGAAGAGATTGTTGGTGAATATCTAGAGAGAGAAGGAGTAATTATAAAGAGTCACCAAGTTTTCATAAAGAACAGGCCATTCATTTTCTTTTCTGCTTGAATTACTAAAACAAATGAGGGGAACGCTGTGCAAACAGCTCACCTGGATCAATGGTTCTCAAACTTGTTGCTCTCAGAACTCCTTTATACTTTCAAATACCAAGAACCACATTCCCAACCCCCACTCTAAAGAGCTTTTGTTTATGTGGGTTATATCTTTCAACACTGGCCATATTAGAAATTAAAAGATCTTAGGATTATTAAGAGAATAGTTTTGAATCCAATGACCATCGGAAAAGGCCTCAGCAATGTCTAGGAGTTCCTGGGCCCTATCTGGAGAACTATCGGCCTACATCATATAATTCAGATTTAGAGCTGGAAGAGACTCCAGAGGTCATACAGAACAACCTCTTCAATTCACAGATAAGGAAACTGAGGGTCTCCAAAATTTAAGTCATCTGCCCAAGGTTACCCAGGCAGGAAGTGGTAGAGCCAGGCTCTGAACCCTGACACACTGACTCCAATTTTAACACTGGGTCTTTCCAAAGCTTTTGGCAAATTATCTTATTGTTCTGGTGGAGAAGATAAGAGATGTAATCTGTATCATAATGAAATTAAACTGATTCAGAACTGGTTGGATGGCTGAAATCAAACAGCAATTATTAATGGTTCTATGTAAACATGACAGGAAGTCTCCCATGAAGTACTACAGAAATCTGTGCTCAGTCTTACGTGGTTTACTATTTTTATCAATGACCTGGACAAAGGGATAGATGGTATGTTCAACAAATTTGCAGATAACACTAAATTGGGAAAAATAGCTAGCATAATGGATGACAAAAATCAGTATTCAAAAGGATCTTGACAGGCCAGAGCATTGGGCTTAATTAAAAATTAAATATAAGTGTAAATGTAAAGAAAGTCTTATACTTGAGTGTTAAAAAAAACAAACAAAACCAAACCAAAACAACAGTACAAGATGGGGGAAGTATGGTTAAAAAAAAAAAACAGCTGTTCTGAAAAAAGAACTGGGAGTTTTAAGGGACTGAAAACTCAATGATATTAGCCAAAAAAGGTAATGCAATCTTGGGCTGTATTAAGAAAGGCACAATTTCCAGGAATACAGAAGTAATGGTCCCACTGTACTCTGCCGTAATTAGACCGTATCAATTTAAGGAGGACATTGATAAGCTGGAAAGCGTCCACAAAAGGGCCGCTATGATGGTGAACGGCCTTGAATCCATTTCATATGAGGAATGGTTGAAAGAAATAAGTATTTTTAGCCTGGAGAAGAGAAGATGTAGGGAGTGGGATGACAGCTGTCTTTGGGGCTGTCTGGTGAAGGATGAATTAGTTCTTCTGGTAGAAGGTACAAGGAGGCCAATTTTGGCTTGATGTCAGGAAAAACCTCTTAATGATTAGAACCATGCACGGTAGATGGGCTACTTCAAAAGGTGGACAGTTCCCTCTCTTTGAAGGTCTTCATATAGAGGTTGAACACATGACAGTGAGGATTCCTTCAGTGTACGGATTGGATTAGACAGCTACTGAGTTCTCTGGTGACTCTCAAATTCTGTGGTTCAATCACATAGTTAGGAAGACTTGGGTTCAAGTCCTGCTTCTGACCTCTACCAGCTGTTCGAATCTGGGCAAGTCACTTAAGGGCTCAATGTCACCAGCAACTCCTAAGATTCTAAGTTGCAAGGCAGGTATCATTTTTCACTGGTAGGAGAATATCCTCACTGGGAATTCCCTATACTAATGAAATCACAAGTCGAGTATACGCACACACAGACACACAGACACACAGACAGACAGACACACACACACACGAATTCAATGTATACATTATCTGTAGAGTTGTCTATGAATTTAAGAAATATATGCTTTGAAAACAAAGACTTTTAAGGATGGGCATAGACAGACACAAATCCATCTCCTCTCTCCTAGTCTTCATCTCTTAAGACAAAAAATTACAGAATAAAATAATCACCAATTTTTAAATGTTTACAATTACAGTTGCAAAAAAATGCGAACTTTTTTGTTCTTGAATAAATATCAATTTTGAGACAGTTACAAAGAATAGGTAAAGATTAATTCAATAATTTTGGGAAAAATAAAAGCATCTTTCTATTCTACTATCCTTATGTTAAGACTTAATAATGCTTAACATAGTAAGTGCCAAGTGGTATTTTCTAATGAAGTCTTAAGTTTCTTAATATTAATAATAATCTATATAATCAATTCTTGATGATCTTCATGAACAAATTATGGCATGAATAAACCAAACATATATATTTCGCTTTGGAATATATTTTAGAAATAGTATTTAAACATGGGTGTGTGGATCATGTAGGGATTATATTCCAAACGAAATAATTTAGTTAAATGCTAAGCTCCTATCTCAGGAGAGCTGTCTGGGTTTTTCCCATTAAATCTCCTTCCTTTTCCTGGCTTGACCTCAGGACTCTATGACGTTCATTTTAAGCTGAAGAGAAATAGTATCATGGCTAAGATGGGCACAAAATATTAAAATAAATATAGCTGTCCTCTCTGTAAATTTCCTGAATATCTGGCTCACAATTTTTTGGGCTGAGAAAGGTAATTTAACATTTCCGTTTAAGAGGTCTGGACTTTTAGGTTATGTGAAGAAAGTAAACTATATGCAAATAATATCAAAACTCTAATATTAACAAATATTTGAAAGCAGTATTCCAGATGCATATAGCCAAACAAATGATCAAACAGTATAGTTTAAATGATCATAGTTATTTTTGAACCAGATTATAAAGAGAAATTTACTATACTTCCATGAAACAAAAAAATCTCAACCCAAACAGCCTCTAAATTTTGGTTCAGTTCGTGGTATCGTGAAAAATAATACTAGGTTAAATTAGTTTCATTCCTTAAGAAACAGTCACCTTAGATAGCTTCTGTTTCTCCAAAGAGAATAAAATGAAAACATTTAAGGCCTACGTCTAGGACATGACTTCAACAGCATTTTACTAGATTCAAAAAATTATTTTGAAGAGAGCTATTTAGAATAAAGTTGTAAATCTTTTCCTTGATTCTAGAACAACCGATTTACGTGGTTACTGAAACAACAAAATAACTTCAAGATCCTTTAACATATATTTGCTTTCATATATGGTAATAATGGGTGGCATACTCTATACAAAAATATCACACTAGTTATAGCTCATCACCACACACTTAAAAACTAAGTACAGATTACACTATTATTAGACTACGCAGTGAGCAGAACAAGCCTCTGGTGGATTGCATAGATGTTTTAGGTCATTTGGGAAGGAAGAGAAAAATGTCATTTTTGTCTGTCTCCAAAACTACTATTCAATGCACAACTAGTCCACATGCTATTTAACATTATTTGCAAGGAAATGCAAAACCTTAAGAGAATTCACAACCTTCAGCAAACTGATGCTGTATTTTACATTAATTTAAGGGTTACTTAAAAGCTGTAATTACAAGGATTCGAGGTGTTCATAAAGTACAAGATGACTTTCTAGTGTACAGTTGATATTGATAAAAAGTATGCCGAACATTTATATATGATGCTTTAAGGTCTGCAAAGCACTTCAGACGTTATCTCGTGTGATTCTCACAACAACCCAATGAGGTAAATATCTGACTAATAATCTGTTAATTTCAAGTGACATTTAATTGTGTGAATCCTTCATTTTTTTCTTTGAATATCTTAACTTTAAGACTATGCCTTGTGCACACACTTGGGACTGAAATTTACACATTCTGCCATAGCATCTGCTGTTTCAGCTTCGAGCAAGAGTCAGGACCTTGTACAAAATTCAGTGGATACTATTACAAATAGGATGTGGCAGGAAGTTTTCAAAAAGGATTATCAGAATGTGTATAGTAAAATGTTAGAACTGGTTTGAGCTAAGGGCTCCTATCCAGAAACTTTCACTTTCTGTTCCCTTCTTAATCAGGAACCAGATCAATACAGTTATCTTTAAGTAAATTAATTCTAAAGGCCCAGGATTCAATTCTTAGATTCTTTAAATTATGATATGGAAAAAAAACAGCTTTACGTGAATAACAGTATCTATTCAAAAACAACTTCTTTGTTAAAGTTAGATATCACCATGATTTGAAATAAAGATAGCCACTGTAAATGCTGAGGCTTATTAAGACAAATGACCAAATTCCAAGTTCAAAACAAAATACATATACAACAGCTATTACTTAACATGTGCGCTCAGCTTTCTCTAAAAGAAGACAAAAAAGTTTTGGAAGGTGAATGTGTGACTTTTATGTGTGAATGTCAGCTTCTGTAGTTTTCTCATATGCCAACTGTATGTGACAAAAACACTAGGGTCACCAGTCAGCAGCCTGAATTTGGACCAGGAACAACTTCAGTTCACAAGCCTAGCAACCAGTCCCATACTCTGACTGGGTAGGGATGAAAGGCATTCTTGGAAAATCCTTCCACATCAACCAAGGCCTCAGAGTACTTATAGTAGTTCAAGTTATTTTTGGCTAAGAAATAGCTGGGTGGGTCAGTGGAGTGGCTGATACCGTCATGTGACACAGATTCCCATTGTGTCACCACACTGGCCTGTTCCAGCCCTCCCTAATCCAAGTTCAGGGTCATCACACAGTTAGTCTTCAATTACCTTATTTTAAAATCTGAGAAATGCTTGCACAAACATTTACCATATTAGTTCTCTAATGAATCTTAGGAAATACTAAAAGATGGGCCCACAGGTTGTCACTGCCAGAGATGTGTGTGTGTATACTAGGTTGATTCTAAGTAGTAAATGAGATAAAATTATGATTGGACAATAACCTTCCCTTAAATTAGATTTAGATAAATCCTTGCAGTTAGACTGTCCTGGTGACATACACAATCATTTAAGAAACATTTATATTGAAAGCCCAGAGATAACAGCTCCTAATTAATCTGTGATTATTTAGATTACAAAAGGACTCTATTTTATGAAATAATTTTAAATGATTCTTTCAGCAATCATCTTCCTTAGGGCACTTACATTTGTGATATGGATTTTAAAAATCAGTATACAAATGATTTTCCAGTAACATATCTATTGAAGAAAGTATATTATATACAGTAAACATTTTAGTACCTAAATTATATTGCTTAGTTTATAAAATGGAGAAATACTAACATGTAAATAAATCAGAGAAACAAGCAACACATCATAGTTCAAATGTGCTTTGACTGTACGTTTTCAAAGAATGAATGCAAAATGAATGAATTCAGTTGTAGGAATGAAGAAGCAGGGTACAGGGCATCTGAATGACTTGCCCTTGACTGTCATCACTAAAGTTTCATTTATATGTTGTGTCCTAAAAGTGTGCTACATACTGTTCAGGACAAAAAGAGGCATATAGGCTTTAGCACATGAGTCAGAGGCACATTCAGAAGTAGAATATAGAACTCCTGATCATCACATTTACATGATAAAAATACAAGAGCCCTTTTTTGATCCATTCTGAAGAACTGTGGTAGTTATGTCTCATGCCAAGTTAAAGATATTAATTATTAATAACAATAACTGCTTATCTTTAATATACCTTGCACTGCTAGAAGCTGCTCCTCTGTGGTCCAACGGGCATTAATTTTCTGATTTGACTACAAAATTAAAGAGAAGTTTCCTAATGAGGACATGAAGAAAGACATTTCCAAAGTGCTTATTTTTAACTTTTCACTTGTATCAAAGACATAAGATTTCTCTAAGTCCTGATTTTCTGATATTCCTTATAAAGGGAATTAAAATACTCTAAGTTACCTTTTACCCACCCTGAAAGGGAAATGTGACAACTTGAGGATTCTGAGTCAACATCTGTGTAGCAGTTACTTGATATTAAAGCCTGAGAAAATCTATTAGGTTACCTTATTACTAGTTTTTCATTATGTAGTTCAGATATTTTAAATCTATTTTTAAAAAGTCTCAAGAGATGGTACTTTCTTTAGTGTAGGACTCCTTAGTCTTATCAGGTGTCAATTTCTGTGTCAAATAGGTTTTCCTGATATTTATTCTAAACTTATCTTTACCTAATGGTAATAGAATTAATATCCTATGTTAGTCAAGCAAATCAGCATAATCCTATATATCAGATTTACCAATGGGGCTATGGGCAAGTAGAAACTTAAACCTCTAAGTCCTAAAATTATTTTTAAAATTTTAAGCTATGTCACGTATTATACAAGTTTAAGAACAGATATATTTTTCAAGCTAGTAAACATTTCTGAATGACTTCCTTATGATTTCATAAATATATTTCACATGTATATGGTCTTAAATTTAACTCTGGCCTCAGCAATACAACATATACCTAATTAGTGAGTACCTGCTGACTAGTTAAAGGAACTTTGGTGGTATATACCAGGGCAGAAAGAAGAGGACAGACGGGCAGCACTGAGAACTTCTAAGATCAAGAGCTCCTGTGCTGTGCCACTGTCTGGTCATTTTTTGCCAAAGCAGAAAGAGAAATTTTCTCTGAGGAGAGCAGATGGAGCATGTTCATACTCTATCACCTCCTGCATAACATCAGGAGCCTCTGGAGTAAGTAAGCAAGCTGAGCCCATATCAGCTTCTTCACTATGAATACTGAGTAGTTTCATGGCAGGTGCAGCCCTTTGGTAGAAGTAATTTTTACAATTCTAAGAATGATAAGGGAAGGGGAAATAGAGGAGAGAAGAAGAGGATGGAAAAAAAAGGCTTGTGGGAAAAGGGTAAAATCCCCATACAAGAGGCAGAAGATTGATTTCAGGCAGAAAGGGGAAAAGGAGTAGAAGCCAAATCATGTCATATGGTAAAAGTCATTAGGCTTAAGGTTAGTGATTAGGATTCAGAAGAACAGAAGGGACAAGAGGTAAAAAGTGGAATAGGACAGGAGAAAGGAAAGTAAGAGATGTAGCAGCTGTTAAAGTGATACGAAGAAAAACCAGGGAGAGGAAAGGGAAGAAAACTAAATGCGGGAGAGGAAAAAGTAGAAGGGTTGGGGGAGAAGTTAGAAAGTTGTACAACTGCACTAGTTAAAAGGAGAGTGGCAAGAAGAGAATGGGAGGTAAAGTAGTACTACTCGGGGCAGGAAGGAGAGGTCCTGTTAGTGAATCAAGGGAAGACAAGATGACCAGGGGTGAAGGGAGAATGGTTGAGTAGAAAAGTGACAAATGATTTATAGAACAACCAGAGGCTTCCTGGAAGTTAATGAGTAGCCGCGTATTGTTATTGTTTAGTTCTGAAATTTAATTCAAAATTATGCAATGGGTACAAAATTTCAAATCTGAAGTTAAATAGCATTTTTATCCTGAGCTTGGTATTCCCATCAGGAGTAGGCTCTTAAATAATGAATCATACTTTAAAATACTAGCATTTTTAAAATAATAATTTCACTAGTGATGGGCACTCAACCTGTCATTTCATTGGTAGGAGGAAACTCCCTCTACCAACGCAGGTTGGCACCTTCTATGCAATTTAGATTTTTAAGAGTTGCCTGAGCACTGAGAGATTGGGGGACTTACCCAGAGTCACACAGCCAGTACATGTCAAAGGTAGGATTTGAAACCAGGTCTTCCTGACTTTAAGGCCAGTATTCTATCCATTATGCCATGCTACCTCTCAAAATTTTTTCAACCAAACATATTTTTCATCGAAAGAGTCTATGAAATGTACTTTCTCTCTCCTTGCCACCTCCTCCCACCCCCAAACCAGTTCTCCTTCATTTATTCTGTCTGTGGTATCACCATTTCCCTAAATCCACCAGGATAAGATACTCTGATCATCATTCGGCTCCTTCTTCTTTCCTCTTCATCATCTATTAGATCCAAATCTGTTAACAAAGCCAGTAGAATCCACTGGTTGACACACGTTAAAGTCAGAGAACGTCACTCTTTTGGTCTTTCTATCCATAGAACCTGCTGTAGGCTTCGAGTCAGGAAGACCT
This sequence comes from Vombatus ursinus, assembly GCF_900497805.2. Classification (NCBI taxonomy): domain Eukaryota; kingdom Metazoa; phylum Chordata; class Mammalia; order Diprotodontia; family Vombatidae; genus Vombatus; species Vombatus ursinus. The sequence continues at coordinate 41,477,709 of NW_020954576.1, forward strand.
GGGCTCAAATCCAGTCTGTCACACTTACTAGCTACCTGACCCTTGGTAAGTCACAACCTCTGTATGCCTCCATTAACTCCCAAGGACTTATTTTCTAAGTTACAGACAGGTTGTGATCTCCTCAGGCAGAGAGAGTTAGCAGACCAAAAGCTCCTCACATTGGCAAAATCTCAAATCCTCCTTCCCAAATATCCACATTTCCAACACTTAGCACAAGGCCATATGTATGACAAGCACTTAATATCTGTTGAATTTGAAATCTTACTTATTTTTCCTTTGAATTACCTTTGCAGTCCCCTTTTCTCCATTCTACAATATTGCTATCTTGGATATATGACATCAATAATGATAGCAAACACTTATTAAGTTTATGAAATACTTTTTTTCCACAACACTGGAGTAGGCAGCATAAGCACCATACCTATCTACTTATGAAAACCCTAAGGAATAGAAAAACTTTATGCCCAAGGTCATACAGCTAAAAAGTGATGTTGCTTTAATCTTCAAGTGATGTTACTTTAATCTTCCTACAACATTCCTTTAGTGAGGGCATCCCCATGTTCACAAAGCTGTTTGCTCCCTATTACATTTGATTTTCACTGCCTAGTTCTCAACGTCCTCTAAAATTTAGCCTACCACATCACTCCAACTTCATTTCAGGCTCACCTACTTAATGCCTGCCCCATACAAGTCGATTTTTTCTTAGTTTCTAATCTAATCATAACCTTTCAAAGCATAGCTCAGATGCTATCTTCTCCTTAAAGCCTTCATTACCTACCAACTCCAGTCTTGCAGGGAGTCTTCCCATGTAACCTCTATTCAAGGAACAGACCATTGGGTAGTGCAGTGGATAAAGCCATGAACCTGAAGTCAAGAAGACCTAAGCTCAAATCCAGCCTCAGACACTTACTAGCTGTGTTAAGTCACTTAACCTCTGTTTCCCTCAATTCCCTCATCTGTAAATTGGGGATAATAATAACACCTACCCTCTGCCATCCCCCTTTTCCCATGCAGGGTTATTGTGAGGGTCAAATGAGATAATAATTGTAAAGTGCTTATTTAGCACAGTGCCTGGCATGTATTAAGCACTATATATTAGCTATTATTATTACCTTTGCCATTATCTAGCTATGTAACTTTGGACAAATCACTGTTTTGGTTTTTTTTAAAGTTTTTTTTTGTTTTATATATATATATTTATATTTATACTTATGTTCTGGGTGTTTTATTTTGGGTCATATAAGATTTGTGAATCCGTTCCAAAGTACCATTCAAACATCACTTTGTGGTAAGTTATTAATACTAACATTTCTATTGCTTCATTTTGACCAATATTTTCTATAAAAAACAAAAAAGGCAACTTCAAACTTCAAGAACATGAAAAAAAAACTAATATCATAGAAGTTAGGTAACTTCTGAATATCACAAATGATGGTAATTTAAATTATTACATTAAAATGTGATATTATAGAACCTACCATGTCTAATCCTTTTATTATTTAACATTTTGGGGCAAAAAAGAACTATGGTATGATAGGAGAAGCACTGATGCATTCACTGATAGTGGCAGCTGCCAAAATTTAAAGTTCGCAAAGTTTACTTACATGATCCAGTCTAGAAACTTCTATCTAGGGTCTCTGGATCTAGGCGTAAATGTCAGACTACCTGACACTTAATGGCCATTTGACCTTAGACAAATCACTTAATCTAAACCTCCATTTCCTTCTTTCTGAAATGGTGATGCCATCTTTTGTCTCTTTTGCCTCATAGGGTTGTTGTGAGGCTCAAAGGAAGTAACATATGTGAAAGTCATTTTTACTGCAAAGAGCTATACAAACATAGCATCATTATATAACAGCTAGCAGTATCATACTTTGTTAGAGTAATCTATCAAATTGTGGAGTTTAGAATGAGATACTAGAATTAAACAGAAAAATCAAACAAACAGCCTACTGTTTAGCATTTTTGGTGACTGCTGTATGACTCAAGATGCACTATGGTGGAGTGAAGACAGGGCTGACCTGAGCTTTGGGAAGACCTGGGTTCAAGTCCACCTCTGACACATACTGGCTGGGTGACTATGGGAAAATCACTCCACTTTTCAGTTGTCTATAAAACTGATGGCCTTGGCTGGTGGGTGTTTCCTTACTGAGCAATCCCTATACGAATGAAATCATAGATCTAGTCCATAAACAAATACTAAAGACCCTTTCTCCCAGAATTAGTTTGATGGGACATAATTCTAAAGCACTGAATCCTACAATTCCCATCCAAATACTCTACTTACAGGTCTCTACCTCTGTAACTCTTGAGTCTAGAAAAATATTATTAGAATAAGATGAACAAGCATATTAGTTTCAGGTGCACAGGAATCTCTTAAAGGCTCATTAAAACTGTCTTTGCTAGAAAGACTATGACAAAAAGTATTCACGCTTCCATTTTACAAAATAAAAAAACCACATTTAAAAATTTGTTTCTGGTAAAAAAAATATAAGAATGTAGGCTTCAGAAAAGAATTAAGACTAAATATTCAAACTGCAAACTAATTTTTAGCTCTAATATCTCTATGCTGTTCCCCTGAAAATGTGCCTTCACATGTTAAATTTTCCTTTAAAAGTATCCAAAAGGACTCTTTAAAAAAAAAAAAGGAAGCAAAAAACCAGTAAAAATACCTATAATATTAAGTTACGTCCCTAGTGCACAATCAGGGAGTGAACAATAATTCAGGCCTTTTTTTCCCCTAGCCCACCACACTAGGCTTCTTTTCTCTTTTCTATGCTACAAATCCATGTAACACGGGGGAAAGAAGCAGGCAGAAGATGGAGAGCCAAGAAAGCATTACTTGTGTTTCTTATGCCCTCCTAGTTTCACATTTCTCCTGACGAATATGTCTTTTCCTCTATTGCTACTTTCCCCCTTGATTTCTTGCATAAGAACAGGGGGGAAAACGGGATGCTACTCAAGCATGGTCCAATTAAAAGGGTGGTTTGACTCATTTTAAGTGAATATTCACATTTTATGACTCAGAAGATGAAAATATCTAATGGATAAAACATCAATATTTCAAAATATCCATGGTCTATGAAACATTAATCTAGGCATATGACAAAATAGTTACTTTAAAGTAACATGGTTTCACTATTTTAATGATGTCTTTTATTTTTTTTTTTAATCAACATACCTCAGGAGGCTTGAATTCTTCAATTCCCCCTTCCATTTTCTGTTTAAGTGCACTGTTTACTTGCTTAGCATTCTGAACCTTGAACACAAAAAAAATACGAATTGGCTAACTTACATTTAGCTGAACATCTGAGCACCTAAATCATACATGTACCCATGATCTTTACTGTTTGTGAATTTCCTTGGAGGAGAGGCAGAACCTATGTCAAGATTATACATATATACTGCATCACATTCAGATGATAAATCTGTTGTTCCTTATAGATAAAAGTCACTAGAGCAAACAATGAGTTATTTTTCTAGTGTGAAGATGAATTTTTGCTGGTCCATTCATAACTCTCACCTGCTACCTTCTATGATTACAGCAAACACTGGTTGAGATAGGGTGCTTTTTGAGGCCGTGGAATATTGCCAAAACCAAGCAGATCAAATTTCATGTTGTTTTTCTTATTATTACCATGATAAATTCAACTGCGTTCCAGATAAATATCATACTAACTGACTGCTATTAATTGCAACTTATGATAGATAGGTAGGAAATGGGTTTAAACTGCAACACAGGTTTTTAAGTGAAACATTTCTATGGTTAAAACTGCACTAAGACTTAACTATATAATAAGAGCTGGAAAAGACCTGGGAAGCCATTCGGTCTCACCTCCTCATTGTTTAGGGTGAAGAAACTGAACACCACAGGGTACTTTCTCTCTCTCTTTCCCTCTCCCCATGCTCCCCCTACCCCCGCCATGTAGATAGAATCTCTGTGTGTGTATGAGTGTATGTGTGTGTGTGTGTGTGTGTGTGTGTATGTATCTGTGTGCGTGTATTTGAAAATATCAAATTACATAACTTTGGTTTAGGCAGAAGTTCAGAATGATATCAGCAACAACAGCAGTAGACTAAAGAGTAAGGGCTAAAAATTGGGTAAGTTTTAGTTAAGGAAATGGGTTTTGTTTGGCTTATAATTTTAAAAGTCAGAAACAAGAGGAGATGGAAATTACTGCATGTATTTAGGATTTTTTTTTTATATACAGCATCAGCACCAAGAAATAAAACTAAGCAGTGTGAGGGAGAAAAGTAGAAACATGGATTTGTTTGCCATTCAAAGTTTCCCAGGCTTATGATTCTAAACACTGATTACTTTTTAGCCTTTCTTTGAGCTCTTATTAAAGTTTAATAAACAAAAGACTAGATAGAGAATTTCCTTTTATTATGATGGACAAAGATTTAGCTACATTAGAGAAGTCAATTTTTGCTTCAAACATATTTTTACACAGAAACTTGAGAAACGTTCATTTTCATAGATGATCAAGATCACATGTCCTGATTATAATCTCAATAAATAATCTTTTGGAAAAATAAGAGAAATTATGTTTACTCCATAATGTTATTATTAAAGTCATACATGAATTACTTTTTTCAAGAAATTAATTTAGAACACCTTCCTTTCTTTTCTGCAGATGTCAAAAAGAAGAGGCAATATTACATATGTTATCAGACATGGCTGATTTACTGGTTACTTCTGATAAGTTGTTTGTTTCTTTCTCTTAAAGTTTTGTTACAAGGAATGACTCCACTGAATAGGAAAATACTCAGGAATAGAGGATAAAAATTAAAGAAGGAAATAAGAAAATTAAAAAGAAATATATTTAGAAATGGGAAAACAAATGTGTGGAAAAGAGAAGCAAAAAGATTCTTATATACATGGTTAAGTGGCCGAACATATGGCAGACCTATACAGACAAAATATAAAGTATGAACAATATAGGCAGAATATGTAATTAAGAGTTGAAGGAGAAGAGTGGGAATTATTCAGAATAGTAAAACCAAAATTTAAAGCACTTATATTTGGACTGAGAATCCATTGTTGGGAACTATTACTTAATTATAGTTATATTGAATATATACTGAAACTGACTTCCATTCCTGATATTGTGGAGCCTGGGACAATGGTATCATGAATAGAAGGGAACTAGCCTGAGATTTTTAAAGTATTAAAGTACATGGATTATCCACAATGTAGTTACAAACAAATGGATAATTCAGAGTTGGTTCTATTTTAACTTGAAACATTTCATTTAATAGATGTCTAAAAGAAAAAATCCAGGTATAAGAATTTCAACTAAGGCAAAGTAGTTTCTAAAAAATTTATAGTAAAACTCAAACATTTATAGTAAGGATATTATTGGGTGAAATATTTATTTGCCTCAAGTATGTAAATCTGAAAACAAAATAAAATGCAATTTATTATTATTGATATAATCACTACACTTAAGTGTTGGGCTTCAAAAATTTTTGATATAAAGTATTAATTTTTAAACAAAGGACATGGTATGTTTCCATTGACTCCTAACTTGTTTGAAAACTGTAAATAAAAGTGTAACAATTTTATCATTTGAGATGATAATCATTGTCTAATTTATCTATACTTAAGGGTGACATTATGTAAACGTTAAATCCACATGTAATCTAAAAGGTCAAATTTAGTGAGCAATTTCAGTTTTCTTTCAAGAATAAAGAGCAACCGATACTTGAGTTTTATCCCTTCACAACCCTGGAAAGAACTTAAGTGCAAAATGTACAGCAGAAAAAGACAGGACACTTAGGCACAAGCCACAAGGTTAGCTCAAGTCAAAATGAACTGGAAATAAATATAGAGAACACAAGATACCTGACGTTTTAGGGAGATTAACTCCATATCTAGTTGTCTGAGAATGGTGTTGGCTGCATTGGGACTACAAGAAACTGCGACCACATCTTCCTGAGTCAAATACATGCCCTTGGGTGGACGGCACTTAGAACGCTGAGAATGATGTCGGTGTTGTAAACTCTGATACTCTCTCCTGCCCAGTCCAATCTTGCTAGTTTGGACAGGCTGTTCAACATTACCCTAAATTAAAAAAAGGAAAAGAAAAAGGAAAAAAATCAATGTAATTTGTACTGGTAGACAGGTACCTATTTTCCTTACTCTCAGAACACCTTAGCAAACAAAAAACAGCTTTAAGCAACTATATTATATTGGTGGTAACCGGGGGGGGGGGGGGGGTCTGTTCAGCCCTGTAAAAGCTGCAATTTGTTTTAGAACTAGATTATCAGTGCCCTTTATCAATTAAAATCATTCCATTTAATATCTGACTGCATATACAGCATTCACCCAGTAACAGAAATATTTAACTCCTTTTTTGACTAATAGCCATTCAATCTAATTCTGAGGTGCCTGGTTTCATGAAAAGTATACTTCAGCAAGGCAGAGGCAGGAAGAAAAAGAGATTGGGCAGGTGTATACACACATACACACACACACACACACACACAAGTGAAAGAATGCAAAAGTGCAAAATGAAAGTTGTAAACAAAATGCTATAAACTTTAGATAAAGGAATAATCATTTCTTCCTAGGAATTGGGGAAAATGACAGGTTTTATGGAAGACATGACAATTTAGCTGGGTCTTAAAGAAATACAAACAACTGGATAGGAAGAATGGGAAGAGAGCACTCCAGATAAAAGAAACTACACGTGCAAAGTGGTGAGGAAGGAAAAAAATAAGAATTTATGGAGATGGGAATGTATGAGGATTTGGTAATAGTAAGAAGTCTAATTTGATTGGAGCATGCACTATAAAACGACAATAATCAGAATCCAGGTTTTACTGCGAGTTCAAACCACAGAAAGCCTTACTGTATAGGCAACAAGGAGCCAAGATTATTGAAGGCTTCTGAGCAAGACGTTGCAGTGTTCAAAGCTTTGCTTTAAGATAATGAATCAAGTAATGGAGTATAGAGTAGAAGAAGAGGGAATAGAGGTGGGGACTATCATAATAGGCCTGGTGAAATGCAATTAAGGCTTGAATTAGGATTTTGGCAATAGAACCAGAAGAAGGGAGCAGATGCAAGAGATATTTTGTAAGTAGAATCACAGGATTTGGCAACTCATTGGATGTGGAGAGTAAGTGAGAAATCAAAGATGATATAGTCATGAGTCTGGATAAAAGGAAAGTGCCACTAAATAAAGATATGGAAGTCAAGAGCAAAATAAGGTTTTAGGTAAGGGATTAAAGATGATGAATTCAAGTTCTGATTAACTGAGTTTGAACTACCAGTACAATGCCTTGAATATAGAAGGTACTCAACAAAAGTTTGAATTTTCAAATATACATTTAATACTTATTTGTCAACTTTTGATTGGCTGAATCAAAGGTATATATCTCCTTACTGATGCAAAACTAAATAAGTAGGAAAAATGTATTCAGGCTTTTATCTTAGGAAGTTTAAAAAAATTCAAATCTACAGGCAAATTATCAGGCTATCTTCTCAAAGAATGCAGGCAGGTCTCACAGAACATTTGACTCATTTAAACCTCTTGCAAATCTGGCAATCGGAAAAAAACTGGTTTAATATGTTCTCATACCAAGTATTTCACTCTTTGACAAGCATCTGCGAAGATGCTTTAGGATTTGGGGCACAGTCCAAAGACAAATTATAGTGAACATAATTTAGGCACTAAAAGAGTTGCAGTACACATAATTTAGATGTAGGCAGTTTAATAAACAAATGAGATCACATTCCCAAGTCCTGACTATGTGTAAAAGAAGGAAGTTTCAAATTATTTGAGTAAATCTAACAGGAGTTTTCTACCACACAACTGAACATACTATCAACTCAAAAAGATCTCAAATATCAGTAGCAGCTTACATTTTACACACTGCTTTCAAAAAGTCCTTTCCTCAAAACAACCCTTTGATGAAGATATTTTACAACTGGGAAAACAGATTCAGAGAAGTTGATTTGCCCATTGTTACACAGCTAGTGGCAGAGATGGGACATGAAACTGGGTCTTCTAACTCAGAATCCAATCATCTTTCTGATATTCCATACTGATCTTCTAATGTAAAAAATATCTAAAAAGCATATAAAGGCAGCCATACAAATGTCTGATACTTGTGCCAAGGACACAGAGCATCAGGTACCTTTCCTATCTATAGCTGTCTATTTCTTCTGGAAGCAGTTGAAAAATGAATAAAGCATTATCGCCCTTGAATACTATCTTCCCTTTTCTTATGACCCTTTTCAGAACCCAGGCAGACAAAAAGCTCAATGCCAAATGAACACAGTAGCAGTTTATTAATACTAGCCAGGAAATAAGGTCTTATTTTGAAAAAATTTCTAAATTTTATTTATTTTAAAAAATATTAGTGCTTAAAAGAGGTATTACTTATTTTAACCATTTTTGCTGGAAACTTTTGAAAATATACTTTTCTTCCTTAGAAAACTATTTAGCCTTTTCTTGATGACAGGGTCATTATCATTATGAATACTACACACACACACACACACACACACACACACACACACACACACACACACTATTTCTACACCAAACTGCCCTAGATGATGATTTTTCCCAGGTGGCGTTTTCTTTTGTTTCCACTTACTATCAGCTGGCACGTTTCATTGCAGTGTCTGTTTCTAGGAGATATCACCTTCTAATCTGTTGTTATTTAGGAAGGAACTAACAATTTCCAATAGAAGCCAGATAACTAAGTTGGTTAAATCATTTGCTTTATCTTTATATATAAAATGCTAAGTTGAATGGGTTTTGCCTTGAGGAAATGTTACGTTCCTGTCCTAGGGAGTAAACTTTATTAACAAGGTTTTTTCACTCACTTTTGACTATGTGTTTCTATTTTGGTTGACTGAGATTGGCAGAAGTCTGACCATTAAATAAGTGTCACTTTACTATATTTAAAAAAAAAAACACCAATCTTCTATATGTGTACAGGGGACAGCTAGGTGGCAGAGAGGACAGAGTTCCAGGCCTAGAATTAGGAAGACTCATCTTCCTGAGTTCAAATCTGGCCTCAGTCACTTACTAGCTGTGTGACTCTGGGTAAGTCACTTAACCCTGTTTGCCTCAGTTTTCTCATCTATAAAATGAGCTGTAGAAGGAAATGGCGAACCACTCCTTTATCTTTGCCAAGAAAACCCCAAAAGGGCTCACAAAGAGTTGGACATGATTGAAAAGTAACTAACCAAAAAAGTACACAGCTTTGGATATAGAAGGAACCCAGAGGATCGTCTAATCTTACCTTCATTTTGCAGATGTGGAATTTATGGCCCAAAGAAGTTCACTGGTTTTCCCAAGATCACATAGCTAGTCAGTGGGGCAGCAGGACTAAAACCCAGTTATGATTTATTACTTCCCAATCAGCCAAAAATAAAAGTTCCTTTCTTTAAGTTGTTATTCATAACTATTTAAAAAACATGAACCTTTATATTGCGATGTGTTTTAAAGCAAAATTTTTTTTCAGATGAAACTCTAGTCTTTTAATCTCCCTTGGTGGAGAAGTAGAGAAAATTCTAACATGTTCTGTGACTGATCAACATCATTACCTCTTTTCTGGCTTCTTTTTTAGGATCATAATCACTATCATTCCCATCCATCGGGTGTGCTTCTTCCACATCATCATCACTGAGGACAAACATCACAATTAGTAAACCTGGCCCTTTCCTTATACTTCAATAATCTTAACAGTGTTTACTTATTTACAGTTTTAACAGATGCTAGATACTATTTAATAGAACAAGGGCTACCCTTCCTGACAAAACTGCCTTTAGTAGATGATACTGTAATTTAATTTTTTCCAGTGTTTAAAATATTTGTCCTTTGTTAAGTCCTTTTAAATATTATCGCAGCAAGATCAAAACTGAAAAAAGAGACTCATTAAAAAAGGGTTAAAAAAGGGAAGAGTATTTGGAAGAGAGAAAAAATTAGAAGGGTTTAATCTTTGCACATTTTGCTTGGCAATATTCTTACTTATTAAATCAGTTACGCTATTAGTAGATAAAGCCAGACAAAAAATTTAGTAACCTGTATATATTTTTACTGCTAGAAAGTTTAAACTAAAAAACACATGCACTTAAGTTAAAAAACAAAACAAAACAATAACTGCAGAACAATACCTTATGTCATAGGAAATGTATTCATTTTAATGTTCATTACCAAAAGGAAGTATTTTTGATTCTGGCTCACAGTTCACATTAAATAGCCACTAGTACCTGAACCTGCAAGCTTGTTTGCAGGGTCTGATAAGTTAAGAATTAAGAACACTACACTGGCCAGTGCTTTGGCCATTTCACTGACTCCTCTAGTCAAGGATAAAACATAGAAGTTTTAGAAAGGGAAAATTTACAATGTTCTTTTTTTTTCTTTCTTAACCCACATCACCATAGCTTAATCAAGCGTATCATTTAATGCAATACATTCAATTTAACAATGTACTCTGAGAGAGCAGTAAACCTATTTTCTTACCATATCTGGTAGCTATTCTGATGCTTCATCATAGTGTGGAGGTGACCCTGGTATCTTGAAGCTATGCCCTCAATGTATAAACCCTAGCTGGTTCTACCATTATGAAAAAGCTTCAAGTAGTCCTGGCAGTAGGTGGCCTGCTTTTGAAGGATCAGTCAAGCTAACTACAAACAGACTCATCATTAGAAGATTCTTTGGCCATGGTAATTCATGAAACAAAAAAATAAAAAATGGTTCACAGTCCCATGTAGCTTCCATTCTGCATGACTGTGACAGTGGCAGAAAAGATGGAAAAGAATGCCAAAAATTACATAAATTTTAGACTATCGACAAATAATAACTTAGCTGTTATTACTCTAAATGTGAGATATTTATCCACAAACTGACATATGGACATACTGCTGGAGGAAATGAAATATATCTATTTTGACGTCACTAAATAAAATAAGAAGAAAAAAGAAGTTGCATGTAAATGGAAAGATAGCTCAAAGGCTACCAAAAGAAGTTAATTAGTTTTACTGTGTAACAAAGGACAAGAAAAATCATTTTATGGGACATTTAAAAAAATCTCATATAGTTGTGTTCTTAATAAGAGTTTGCAATACCACCCTGAAAATCTCTATAGTTTACTTGCTAATACCTGCTGCTGAGGATGAAAAAGTTGAAAAGAACTTGTTAAAATTCTACAAATTAAATCAACATGTCCTTTAATACTTATTTACATCAAAACAAAGGTAGGCAAGAAGAGGAGAGTAAAAGTATGTCGGAGAACATTGGAAGTAGGAAGTTTAAACTATAAGCAATTAAAAAGTCATAGACTATACAGAATTTTCATGCCTACATATCACGAATGCCTCCTTTGAGATAAGAGATCAGATACTAAATGTGGCAAGCATTAAACAACAATAAAAAAGGGACAGGAAGCAACTGGTTATAAATACAGGAGTCATTTCTTACTCAATTATATGTAGCCAGCCACCAAATTCTTATTGTTAGAGTAAAGCTCAAAAACAAACTAGAAGAATTAACATGTGAAGTTATGGCAATTCCAACCTGACTTAAAGAAGACTTTGACATCAAAAATGGGAAATAGCTAAAAGAACAGATATTACACTGCCATCATTTCCTGAGGAAGTTTAACCAATATAAATCAATCACAACAAGGAAACCAAAAGCCTACAGATCATCTCAATCAGCAAACATTTGATCTTGCCAAGTGATAATTTCAGACAATGGTAACAAACTTTTGTATATAAACCTGTCTATAAGGTCCTGTAAAGGAGGATGGTGGAAGATTATGAGCAGTGTCACATCATAAACAGGTAAGAAGCAGTGGAGGAAAAGGCAAGTCTAAAGAAAGACTGGTGAGAGACCTAACTAAAAAGTCATCCCTAGGGAATTTAAAGATGAAATCAGAAGGAGAACAACACAAGAGATGAAAAACAGAAATGATATGTAAAATTTTTTTAAATAACAAAAAAGGTTCTTCTTTTCCCCCACCACCAAGAGGTCAACACACTTTGACTCTAATATCAGATAATCCAGATTTGCTAACTGAGGAAATAGAAATGGCACTAAAAACAAAGATGAGAACATCAGCTGGACCAGACCAAGTATATTTAGAAAAGGTCTGCGCTGGAAGCAACAATTTTGAGGGTATTAGGGGATTAATTATTCTCAAGATGAGGAGAGGGTTCCAAAAGTTTGAAAAATACTTGGACTTTATTGATACCCAAAATGGTGACCAAGAGAACACTAACAACTACTGACCCATATTGCCAACATTTCCATCTCTACAATTTTTTCCTGATAATTTAAACATGCCAAGGGTGCCTCTGATGAAGAAAGGAACAGGCAAGCTTTTCTTGAATAGTATTCTTAAGCAGACATCTTTATAGTCATACAATTGAATGAAAAGTACCAAGAGTAGTCTTGCTATTGGTTGATTATTTTAAAAAGCATTGTATTCAGCTAAGAAAAATGTCACCTTAAAGGCTTTCTTCTTGAGAAAATAACTTCTATGCATACGTCAAAGTCATATAAGATATCATGTAACAGACATGATTTCATTCAATAATTCTGATGAATCCTATTAAGCAAAGCATCAATTAAGGACACACTTTTTTTTTTTTTGTAGGATACACTCTTGCCAAAGGTGTAAGCAACTGCCAAAGAAGATTTCCAATGCAAAGTCAAAATGGAAGAGAGTCTCTAAAAATTGTGAAGGGCTTCAGATGCACCTGCATGTGAATGATACTGTGTTGAACGCATCAAGTCTTAAACACTGTGGTGACTCCTAAATGAAATCCATGATCAAAGAGTTTGGTGTAATTACAGACAATGGAAAAAACAAGCAGATGAAGAGTGCCAACTGTCCAGACTATGCCATGCAACTGAACAACCCACTGATGTAGTGTTTGTTTAAGATGCCTGCATATCAAGTAGATAGTATTATTACCAATCCCTCCTCCCCCATGTTATAGGTGGGGAAACAGGTTTGAGAGAGGTTATGTGATATGTCAAGGATCAAATAGCTAGTTAAGTGTTAGAGGCAGGATTTAGTGTCTACTGTGTTGTGAACAAGACCATGTTGCTGTTCCAAACGAAAGCCCACCTTTTATAACATTGATATTCTGACAGTTATGCCATGTGGCTATGAGCTAAGGAATACCACACTATTTGTAGAATTAAAGTTGAAGATCATCCAACTATTAATGGAGACACATCATAGGAGTGAAAAGGCCACAACATATTATCAAAGAAAAACTGCTTGAGAAGCAGTAGAAGAGATATCATCAGCAGGGTGTAGGATTGAAAAAGAAATGGGCTAGTCATGTGGGGAGACTGAGATATAGCTGATGGACAGTATACATGCTTCACTGGTATTTACAGAACGTCAAGTGAATTAGAGCAAGACTCCTAGAACATTTATTGGACATCTTATAGAGAATTTATGGAAAGACAAAGACAAGTGTTGAAAAGTATAAGAGGGCAGGGACAGGTTATGATCTGTACCATTGGAGAGAGAATCTTCAACAATGAGATTAGATTTATAAAATAATTTTTACTTCAAAGTAATTTTTTCTGTCTTAAGCAATGAATCCATTAAATCTAAACATTGTACAAATATCAGAAGTATTAAACCTACCTGTCACCCTGATTATGTCTGTTGGCCAATTTTCGAGCCTGGCGATCCATCAAACTTGTTCGAGACCGCGTTTTTTTCCAGGAATAGTAATATTTTACAAGGCTCGCAATAGTCTTATCTGGAAGCTAAAATAATTTGTTATTAATATGTGCAGACTGAATTTGTTATTGATACTTTTAGTAGCAGCTTTAAGATATTTTCCATAAACAGCAACTGTGGATACAATAGTATTTAATTAATTTGATGATGATGAGGTAAGCTTAAATACTTGATGAAGTCATATGCTATTCCACATAGTGGGAAGAAGGAAGGTGCTAGAAAATATGGGGCCACCTCTATCTTTGGATATGATCCTCCTTGTGTAACATGCCTGGCTTTGCATATAGTAGGAACTAAAAAATATATATGAATGCTCTTCCTCTTGAACTCTTCCTTGTAGAATCTCTGGCTTCCTTCAAGACCCAGCTCAAAAGTCATATCTTGTTGGAGGACTTTGCTGGTACCAGATGCTAATGTCTTGCCCTCTAAGGTTCCTTTTCATCTACTCTGTGTAATTATCTCTTATGTGTACAGTTATTTGCATGTTGTCTCCTCTATTATATCATAAGCCTTTTGACAGCAAGGATGGTTTTTGTTTTTAACTTGTACTCCCAGTATTTAGCACAATGCCTGGCACATTTTTTATTGTTGTTCAGTCGTTTTTCAGTCATATTCAACTCTTCAGGACCCCATTTGGGGTTTTCTTGGCAAAGATATTGGAGTAGTTTGCTATTTCTTTCTCCGGCTCATTTTATATATGAAGAACTGAGGCAAATAGAGTTAAGTGACTTGCCCAGGGTCACACAGCTAAGAAGTGAGTGAGGCCTTATTTGAATTTAAGAAGATGAGTCTTCGTGATTCCAGGCTTGGCACTCTATCTACTACACCATCTCGCTGACCTTTGGCACATTTTAAACACCAATGAATTCCTGGGGACTGACTGACTGAATGTGACAAAGTATCTTTGTCAACTTTGCACTTTGAAGACTAATATAGTAAGGGTAGCACAAGTACCATGGTCCCAAGCTGTTTTGAATGAAATGAGGATGGTATTCAATACTTACTGTTTTTCTAAAAGTCTTTTCAAAGCTAGAAAACAAGTTATTTGTGCCAGTTTTATTTAAATGGTAGAAAGGCAAATTGGTTCCAATTACAAAACAGCTTTCATATATGTGAAAAGGCCTGCTAGTCATGACCAAACACACTTGACTATAAGAAGACTATCCTCACCAGTGTCTTTTTTCAGATTCAAATGCTAATAAAATAGTAACAAGCATCTCACCATTAATACATATGTCCAATCACTCAACATTTAGTGTGCCCTGCAGATGGCTGAAATATCTTAGAGGTTTAAGAAACAAAGGCATCAGTCAACTCATATACAACACTTTAAAAAAAAAAGACAATACTCAAATAACTGACTTTTTTTTTTTAATGTGGTTTCATCTCCAGAAGAATTTCAAAATAGAAATAAAGATGCTAGTAATTAAAAACAATCCAATATTTATTCAATTTTACTAAATGTTTTCTTGGAACTACAAGTATGCTTAAAGATAAATGGAAGAAAATTGCTGACTACCAACAACAATTAGTGAAATTAAGAAAAGTGAAATGGTGAACTTAAGATTTCATAACATAAAAAGCATTTTCATGCTACAGAGTAGTAGTAAAAACTTGCAAGTTTTTATAGATATGAAAACCCTAGTAATTAAAATTATTGTCCAGGAAACTAAAATTCAATGTGTAACCACTGCATCCTCTTTGCATTTAATCATGGCAAAGTCACAAATAAAAAATTTCAATATCATAAGATGTCACGTAAGTACAAACTATAGTAAAATCAAAAATGTCACCTTACCATTTGCTGAATCCTGTGGAAGCTCTTCCCATGAAAACTAAAGGCTTGTTCAAAGAGGACTTTATCTTCCACGGTCCACTCATCAGGGAAGGGAGTGAAATTAGGCAGATCAGCAAGGGACTTCTCAATGTTATGTTTATGCCAGAATAACATGCCAAGTGCCTTTGAAGAGAAATCATCCCTTTTTGGTTTTAGCTGACTTATGTCATATCACACTTTAGAAAGTTAAACACAAATTAAGTTAAAATACTAAGGATCCGACTTCAACTGAAAAACAAAAAAGAAATTAATAGTTTTAGGTTTTTTAATCTGTAGTGCCTATGTATTACAGCTCATATGCTTTCAAGGGCCTGCAAAAAAAAAAAAAATCCAGGCCTCAGAACAGTGGGTGTCTATATACCATATGTGCTGTAATAACTAGGCAAACAGTGAGTTGAGGATATATTGTTTACACAATTAACAAATTAAGTTTTTAGGCTAAAAAAAGAGACCGTAGTCCTATTTTAGTTTATGTCTTTAATATTTGTGAATATTGTTAATTTAGAAATATAAAAAATGAAGAAAATAGATATTAAAAGAAAATATTTAAATAAGTTAAGACTTGAAAGAAACTTAACACCATACCACTAGCCACAGTACAAAAATAGAACAGCAAGGTGGGGATTCAGTAAGGAAAGATTTCAGTTACAGCTTTTTAAAAGCACTCCACGATCAAAAAGTCCCAATGAGTAAGAATGCATTGAGTAAACTTTTGAACAATTTTCAATATTTGTTGTTTTAAATTTTTAAAGCTTAATATATATCTTAATATAAAACAGTAGTTAAGACTTCCATTAGACCATATGAGATTCTTCATAGTGTTTTGCTCACGAATGGACAAAAAGAGGGAGGCTCCTTTTGGAATGTTTAAGTTAAGTTGCTTTACTCACTGTTTTACTATAACCCTTTGGAAGCTTGAAATGGAAAACTTCCCTTGCCAATACTTTCCCCCTCTACTGTAGGCCTCATGTGTTTTTGAGGAGTTGGTTCTGAGCACTGCATGGCTGGCCCTAATCTTTATTGAAAGACTAATGAAATATAGTTTGGAAAGAAACACAAAAACCAGACACATTAACTTTATAGGCAGTTAAGTTTGAGAAGCTGCAATTTGGACCTTAGTAATATTCCTTCAAAATAAAAATAAATTACTTAAAATCATGTGGCTACTTTTTTCTAAAGCTGCACTTCTCAACCAGTCCTTCAATTACAGGCTAAAAAGCCAATAGATACAGAACTACACATTTTAAAAAGTTTCCAATAAAAAAAATTGAATATATACATATTATGTTGAATATAGATATATATATATACACACATGAGAAATCTCTATTTAAATGGCTATGAAGTTGAAATGATTTTACATTGTCACTGTCTATATAACCAATTCCTAATATTTCAGAGGTTGATAATGCAGTTTATAGATAACCCTTTCTTGCTTCTCTTTCCCATTTAAATAATATTTTATTATACAAAGGAAGAAGAGGGGAGAGGCTACTGAAAGTAGCAAATTTTAACTACCTGGTAGTAACTCTGTTAACAGATTTGTTGGAAAAAGAAACTGATCCTTGGTAGAAGTGAGGTTAAAAAATCTTCAGTGATAATTTATGTTTTCCTTTCTCCTCTCATAACAGATAATCAAGACTGGACTGCCTTGGGTAACTTTTAATGTTTACTGCGTGTACATAAACATTTTATTATTTTTATTTTTAAGATATTATCAAGATATTATTTTTAAGACATTTAATACTAAAAGTTGTTTGCTAGATATTTTAGCAAAAGTTTTAAAAAGTAATGAATCAAGTTTTCTTTTAAGAATTAAGTCAAAGTCAATTCCAAAGGACTCATGATGAAACATGTTATCCACCTCCAGAGAAAGAACTGATTGAGTCTGAATGCAGATTGAAGCATACTACTTTTTTTGTGTTCTTTTTTCTTTTGATCTGTTACTTTTTTCACAACATGACTCATATGGAAATATGTTTTCCATGATTACATGTACACAATCTATATCAAATTGCTTACTGTCTTAAAGCAGGGAGAAGGGTGCGGGAGGGAGAAAATTTGGAACTCAAAATTTAAAAAAAAAAAAGAAATGTTAAAAATTGTCTTTAAATGTAATTGGAAAAAATAAAATACTCATTTAAAAAAGAATCAAATACCAAAGAACTAGCTACACATGGAGACATAAGGATATTTTTTAAAAAGAATGATGGATACATCTAAAGTGACCAACTTTACCCAAGGACAGAGCAAGACATCTCATTTTATTCAGAATTCTCTTTATACCAATAACGACATCTTCTGACAACTCTCAGCAACTTATTGTGCTGTATTTGAGCATAGAATAGTATTAAAAATAACATATAATTAAGAAAAGAGTGAAAATCTTTGGTGTGAGTGAATAACTTTCAAAGTAGAATCCCGAGTATCTTGATAGTTTTTTTAAAATTTATTTTATTTTTATTTTATTTTTTTGCTTTTTGGTGACGCAATTGTGGTTAAGTGACTTGCCCAGGGTCACACAGATAGTATTGTCAGGTGTCTAAGGCTGGATTTGAACTCAGGTCCTCCTGATTCCAAGGCTGGAGTTCTATCCACTGCACCACCTAGCTACCCCTCTTGATAGTTTTTTAAAAGCATGTACTTGAAACATTTACAGATCATATACATGCTTAGAAAAATTCCGAAACTTACATACCTGTTCAACATTGTAGCCATGTTTCTCTTTTGCAATTGCAATATATTCATCCACTACAACAAAAAGAACAACATCAAAAAAATAAACCCCAAAAAACACAAACCCAGAATTTCTTATTTAACTACATACAAATTTGTCCAAGCCTGATTTTGCACTCCCTCTCAAACAATATACATTCCAGGCATAAAAGTAATGTAAGTCATCTTTCATAAACTCTAAACTTTTTTTATTTAAAGAGGATTATGAGAATTCATTAAAAATTATATTCCAATATCCATGAATGTATAGAAAATGTATCATATAGCTATTGTTTGTGTTTCAATTGATACTATGGTTAGATATACATGTGGCTAAAAACACTAACTTGCAGGCAAAAGTTTTTTTTAATGCTGTAAATATATGATGATTTTCTTTTGATTTTAAGCTGCAGTCTCTATTGTGCAGAGCCTGTTGCTGTTTTTAATTATTTTTTAGATGTATTGGTCCAAAGCCTTTGTTGAAAAGTCATCCCACTCTGATCAATTCATACCTCACTAGTCTGCTGCTTTCTGGTCCAGAGGCATGCCACAATATTTAAAGCTGTGCTTAAATGTTTCCTCAATACCTTTCTTCTGCCTTCTTGCTCTCCATATCCCCACTTTAACCTAGCATTTGAGAAGCTGTTCCAAAATTTTATTTTCATTCATTTTCTACACAAATGTAAGGGTCGTGTTCAGATGACCAGTTTAACGGCAGTGTTCCAGGACCTCTCAGCTGGTGATCCTGCATTCAGGATTAGGTAAAACTTTCTGTGATGCCAGATTGCACTGATCTCTCTCCTCTGTATGGACCATACCTCAAAACGAACACTTCCATGCGTTATCCTCTAACTGGTTGCAAGACAAATTCTAGTATTTTATTAAGATTCCTGTTCCTTCACTCAAATTCTACTGTGATGCCCCATTATGGTATGGAGGTGATTCTGGGTTCAGATTATGCCAGCATGGACAAGATCTGGGTAGGTACTCCTACAATATAAAGGTTTCAGTACATCCAAATGAAAGACTGCTTTATTTTCTGAGGGCTAACCTAAGCTCAAAAGTTTGAAGAGGCTTCACCAAACTGGCCACCAAATTGTGAGTTTTTCATCCAAAGCAATTCTCAAAGACTATCTACTAATAGGTAGATGGGTTATGATACAGACAGTTATCACTTTACACAAATTTTGCTTTATGGAAAGAATTCCACATTCTAAAAAAAACTATGTTAACTTTACAGTACTGTGCTCTTGCTCTCATTCTTGCTCTCTCTCTCTCTCCTCATGACCTTCAGCTCTACACTCTGTGGCTTCCTACCTTCCCCTCCCAAAAAACCCCACTTAAAACATCTTCCAAGTGAAAGCAGAAGAACTTCTAGGGATAGGAGCTTGGCTTGAGATCTCCAGATTCGAGAAAGGAGACCTTTGTTCTGCTCTACCTACCTACCCATGTGTCTGACCACACTCCCCCCTTCTGTCTGTGCTGGGGTACCCATGACTGTCCCAGACTCTGTCATACTATCACCCTTCCTCTTCTGTTTGTGTCCTTGTCTGCCCTCAAGTGTCTGCCCCCACTTTCTATGTTCTTTCTCTTGGTTCTGGCCAGGCCCCCAAGTGTCTGGCTGTGTTCCTCCTCTTTCTCTCACTTCTCTATCCCCAGGATTATGTGCCAGCCCCCTACTCTGGGCTCACTGCCCCCTTCCTGTTCTTTTCTTCATTCTCTTTCTCATGTCTGTAGGCAAGTTTGCGTTACATAAAAATCACTTTACTTAGAGATCTGTGGAACAATCCACTTACGTAAACTGAGAACTGTCTGTATATGTCAATGGAAAAAGAATCCACACAGATGAAATCAAAGACCCATGAAATATGTGTTGCAAGGAGACTGTGTCCACTACTGTTTGATGAGCTGCATGTCTTACCCTTCACATAGACTGCAGACCCACTGGAAACAGAAACTATATGGTATGTCTTTAGTATTTACAGCTTAGAATAATGCTGGACATAAAAGATCTTCATGATCAATAAAGAGTTATTGACTAGTGTGATGTCCATAGTAGTTTCATGTCTTGCAGCCCTATAAAAATTTCTAGGCCTTGAGTTTGAATCTACTCCACTAGCATACACAGACTTTCAAAAATTAGTTTTCTTATTTTGTTAATGCATCATTATACACTATTCTGCCATAGACAGAATTTCAGTCCTCTGTTGCACATGTAAATCTCTGGCCATCTGTAGGCTTTCTCTAGTCCGAGCTAGTATGGGATCTCAGAATTATAATTATTGGTTTACTGCCACAGACCAACTCTATAAAATCATTAATGAAACCACATCTCTTCTCTCATGTGTATTTTAAAAGCACAGTTTTCAAGTCACACATAGTAATTCTTAGAATACTAAAACCTTCTGTGGTATTCCTAATACCCTGAGTTAGACAAATGTCGAGAAGCATAATCAGATATTACCAGAAGTTTAACAGTTAGGTAACAATTTTTGGATTTTAGCCACTTTGAGCCAGGGACTGGACAAGAACACAAAATGGTTCACAGCCCTAAGCATCCCCTTTCTACTCCTATAGTAAGAGTAGCAGAAAGGGGTGGGGACAAATTATGCTAAATACACACACATACAGTCCTTAGAGAAGCTATAAACATTACATTTTTGCTATGCTTAGCACGTGATCTTCATCTAACAGCCAATAAGTTTGTGGAACTAAGGCATACTCATTTTGACATTCTCACTGTAAGTGAAACCCAAATTCAAAGTTGCAACTAAATGAAAGAATGGCTTAAAGGTTCTCAGAAACATAAAAGAAGATACTGATTTCATTGCTTCCCTAAAGTCTGTATGAAACATCAATTCAAGGGACATGGTCATCTTACCTTTCAAGATTCACAATGAACATGAGCAAACATAATAACACAAAGACAAATGCAATTCATATGCATGTATCTGTTCAAGAGAGTGTAGTCAAGAAATCCTATGAAGAAATATACAAAATCCTCAAAATTAAGTGAATAAATGAATGTTCCTTCAAAACTAAGTGATAAGTTGATACTTAGTGACTTCAATGAAAAACACGTATATGAAAGAAAGGAGAAAACCATGTTAGAAAATGTAGTTTCAGACTAAGAAATGAAAGAAGCCTACTTTGAAGAAGACTACTTTGAAGCCTTGCACTAGTATATCACAAATACTTTCTTCTTTGGGGCTAGTACTCTATAAAAGAATTAATTTGCCTATATCTTAACAGACATGAAAGAATTAGCTGTGAATTCAGTAATCCAAATCATCTCTGTATACTTAGATCAAGAATTGGTAAGAGGCAAAGGTAAATACTAAATTAGAAAAAAGGATAAAGACATGACGAAATTGTGTGTAATTATAGCAGCTTCATTCCACCTATCAACTAAAAAATGAGAATTAATGTGCTCTTTATTTCTAACACCATTTCTTAAAGAATTCTGACAAACTGTCACAAAGAAGCAAAAAGAATCTAGAAAACTTGAGCCAATTTCTTGATTTCCTCACCAAGTGGAAAGATATGGCAACTTGAAGGCAATGCTAATTTAGAGTACAAGTTCATTTGTAAAACATGGAAGGGGAAAAGGAAAAGATAAAATAGTAACAAATATCTGAGGATAAAACAAGCATGAACAGAAATTGGTATGAAATCTAGCTAAAGATGACTGAGAACAATCAGAAGTGAAAAAAAATGAGGTACTAGACGGAGAACAGACTTTTCAGCATATTTATAGTGACAAGAGGACAGAATAACATTTGGATCCTATCATCTCAGTACCTAATGTACAACGATGAAGTAGCTATGGATAGGTTTGTCTGGTCCTGGTTAGTATATGATCTCTTCTAAAGGTTCTTTTTGAATATAACATGGGTCTTCCACTCACATTAAAATTATACAAGATTGACAGATTCAACCATGGAAACAACTCCCCCCAACAATTTGCTTTGTACTTTTATCGAGCAAGTTGTACAACAGAGAGATGTGCTCACCAATGTCACAGATGATAGGTGTCATGTGCAAAAGGGTCACCTAGACATGGCAGGGTTCTGCAAATGTTCCCATTTGCAGGTGACATTGTATTATTTGCATGAGCCCCCAAACACTGTAATACCCTCTCAATGAAATCCAAAGTACCACAAAAGAGATCAAGTGGTCTATGTCTGTTAGAAAAACAAGAAAGATCAGATATTGCCTAGACTTTGAGATAACAGCAGACATATAGCTAGATGGGTAACCTATTTAATTAATCTTTGCAACATGGATATATCTTAGAGACAAACAGGAAAAACAGGCAACAAGCTGGGCCCAAAATTGGAGGGAAGTGTTCAACAACATTATTCTGGCAATGGAACATAAAACTATCTTTAGAACTAAAATTATAAGCAGCCAAAAACACAATGGATAGCTGTATGAGGAGCCATAGTAGGCTGCATGTCATTAATTATTACCTTCATAGGAAAAAGGGCATAAAAGACAGAAAAGGAAATGTATAACCCATCTTTTTTTTACGGTCACACAAGTACTGAAAATGAGAGACAACAAATGAACAGCAGAATTGTATGTAATACACTCCAAATATTAAAAAAAACCAAACAGATGAAGGTTTCTCTAGTCTGTTAGGTGGATCATTCCTAAAGGACTTATGAAGATTGATGGATAAGACTCAGAATGAGAAAACAAAGAAGGACTGCAACCTGCTTCAATGAAAGGTATGCCCAAACCAGTGAAATCATGGTATCAAACTAGAGTCAGATGTCAATTTCCAGGTAGTTCAGAAACATGTCTGTACCTATGAAAAAACCATGATGTCAACATAGGACAGACTATTAACTTTGATATGGCCAACTACGTCACTGCAGACTATTAGAATATCCTTGGGTTACTGATGGATTCTAAAGCAAAACAAAATTTTTCAACAGCTGTTAGAACCTTAATCAATAATTCTGTTCAACACTTTTACAAAAATTCAATGAAAACCGTAGAAGTCACAGTACCATTTCCTGTACACTGCTTATATTTGATGAACAGCAAAGAATCATGTCTGTTACACCACACTGTGGTTTCAAGTCTCCTCATAAATCAGGGAATATTCAAATAGAGCTAGGGTCTCATCGATTTCAAAGATAGTTAATTACTTAAGTGGTTATTTGCCAGAAATAGTATATAGAAATGACCTGATGGTTATTGTAGTCAATTTCCCTACCTTTAATCTTAAAGAATGGTAATGGCCATCATGAGTTCTTTAAGTGTCATATCTTTTATCTATTGAGGAAAAGTCAGTGTAGATGATTACATAGCATCTCCTTCCTCTACTCAAAAATATTTTAGTAACTACATAGTCAGGTCATAGAGTTTCAATACCCTAACATGCATAAGGAAAAAAATACCAGTCTGTTCTATTTCCTTATGACTGACTCTTTGGCTCCAAATATGAGCTACATTTTGACAAGTTGGTAATATTGTTAATAATACTGTATCATAATACAAGGAAGGAAATAAGCATTTATATAGTGACTATTATTTGCTAGGCACTATATTAATTGTTTTACAAACATTATCTCGTTTGATTCTCACAACTCTGCAAGGTAGGTGCTTTTAATAACCCCATTTTACATTTGAAGAAACTGAGGCAAACCGAGGTTAAGTGACTTGCCCAGGCTTACAAAGTTAGGTAAGTGTCTAAGGCCAGATTTGAACTCAGATTTTACCGACTCCAAGCCCAGTGCTCCACCCACTGCGCCACTTAACTACCTCTATGCAATTGCTTACATTATATGGTGCTTAAATGTTTTCAAAATATTTTACATATAGTTGGTTTATGTTAAAAAAAAAAAAAGGCCAAATTTAGATACTGACTTACATTTGGCATCTGGAATGCTATGATATGGAGACCAAACAAGCATTCCTCCATTGTCTTTATCTGTGTACTTCGTAGCACCTGCAATGAAAATAAATCATTTTGAGTTCCACAGATCGCATTAACACTTCAAAAATGCGTGAAAAAGTAACTTTTACTTTTATTTCGGTAAAATATGTACACAAGAACAAAACATTTAAAAAGGGAAAGTTATATGCTAAATATATAACACCACCTTATTATGGAGTCTTTATTAATGGATTTTCCATAAAACTAAAACTTACCCCTTTAAGTATACAAAAACCTTTTAAAACCATTTTTGCTAGAAATCTATCCAAAATAAATTATATATTCTTGCCTTCTTAAATAGTTTGTACTAATTTTTTTATGACTCAGATTCATAATGTATATAATATTTGGTATTTATATACCTATTTACACATATGTTTTCCTCATTAGAATATATACTCTCTTTCAGGGAAGGAACTATTTTGTTTGTTAGCACCTAGCAGAATGCCTGGCACACAGTTAATACTTAAAAAATGTTTATTGATTGCTTTATTACACTGTGCTGTAATGGTGATGCTTTCAGTAGTTTTGAATTGTAGGTTATGGTTGTTGTTTTTTCCATCAAATGGGTTCCCAAACTACTATACTTTGAGTTCTAGTTTTAGCTTTTTATAAATTTTTTTCTCTCTTGCTTACTTTTTTTTTTTTAAAGGCAAATTGGGGTTAAGTGACTTGCCCAGGGTCACACAGCTAGTAAGTGTCAAGTGTTTGGTCTGAGGCCAAATTTGAACTCAGGTCCTGCTGACTTCAGGGCCGGTGCTCTATCCACTGCACCACCTAGCTGCCCCTCTTGGTTACTTCTTGCTGTGATCAGTGTTCCTTCTAATTTGCTACTTTTAATATGGCATATGAGGCTAAGAAGCCAAATAACCAGACTTGTTAGAATTATATATAAGTAAAAGAATACCTATAAGAGAGACCTGTCAAGTCATTAGTCAGCATGCATTAAGCACATGAAGTCTGTGACAAAAAAGGCTTATTTCCTTTTCCTACACCCTCACTTGTCAGAGTGGTCAGAATGCTCAACTTGAAGTCAGGAAGACCTGAATTCAAATCATGCTACAGACACTCATTGTGTGACCATGGGTAAGTCATTAATCTCTCTATATCTCAGTTTCCTCATTTGTAAAATGAGAGTGTTGAATTCAATGGCTTCAGAGGTCCTTTCTAGTTCTAAATCTATGCTCCTATGATTCCAAGAATGTTTCCAATAGTTAAAGATTTTAGGTGAGTTGTTACTATACCAATTTATTAAGCTATCTCCAGAACAGAATGCTGTAACATCTTTAATGATGAAAAATTTAAAATCTACCCCAAGTAATGAAAAGAATTTAAAAATTATCTAATGTTAATAGCTGATATTTATACAGTGTTTTAAAGGTTATAAAATACTTTACATACATTATTTCATTTTATTCTCATGATAATCCTGTGAGGTAGATAGTACATTTATCATTATTTCCTTTATTTTGTAGATGAAGAAACACACTCAGAGATTTTAAATGATTTGTCCATGGTACCACAGCTAGGAAGTATCACAAGCAGGATTCAAATCCAGGTTTCTCTTCATTCCAAGTCCAATGCTCTATGATACCATGCTGCCTACTGACAAAGGATTTGGAAGTAAAATTGACATAAACGACAAAGTTGTAACATGCCTGGAATAAAAAAAAACAAACAAAACAAACCCAAAACCTTGCAGAGTGGGAGGTAAAGCTACTGCTTTGAAAACATAGTGCTCTTTCTAGAGAATGTACCTATCACCTAAAACATTTCTGCTCCTCCATCCCTCTCTAGCCAAAGTGGTATTTCAATATCTATCACCATGATTATTAGAAGTGTTGCCACAATGCTATGGCAAATTTTGTGTAGCTGTATATTGTTATATTGTGACTAAATGCAAAACTAATTGTTACAAAGTACAACTATAGTAACATGTAAGGAAAAATTAAGAGATAAGAGAAGAAAATGGAGGAACCTACCAAATTATTATAGATCCATACCTAAACATACTGGAAAATAAGTGGCTTTTAAAGTAAATAAGCCTCCATTATAATTTCTGCTGAATTTTTTGTTTGTTTTTTTTTAGTGGTGCAATCAGGGTTAAGTGATTTGCCCAAGGTCACACTGCTAGTACGTGTCAAGTGGTTGGTCTGAGACCGCATTTGAACTCAGGTCCTCCTGACTTCAGGGTCGGTGCTCTATCCACTGTGCCACCTAACTGCCCCCTGCTGAATTTTTTAAAAGGTTGTCCTCAGACCCTAAGAAAAACTAAGCGACACTGTGGTTTTGGAAAAGGCAAGTTTTTTTTTTTAAATTACTCAATACAAAGCAGTTTTAAAGCGTTTCAATAACTTAAGTCAATCAATAAATGCTGATTAATAACCCTATAAGTAAAATCTAGTCTCCATCTACATTCTTGTCTAAATAATGAAATTACAAAACTTTAATCAAATGTATTGTTGCTATGTCTTTGTGATAATAAACTTTAAGATTTGAAGATGTGACTGGGTTCTTTGGTACAACAAACTGGAATTCTAGAGGAATGATTCAAATATCATTTAAGAGCAGAGTAACCTAAAATCTTAAATGGCACAATACACATTTCAAATGTGGTTTTCTATCCCATTACTACTTTAAATAGTCCAAAAAATCTGAAATAGAAAGCGTCCTCATTAAGTTTCTCTTTCTAAACAGATATATGCTGGTTTATTATTACAGGTTGTAAGAATGATGACAGTTTTCCCTGAAAATTCTTACCATTGTAATTAAGGGTCTGATCCAACAGAAACTGGCATCCACAGCAGCTGTTCCACTGAAGCACGACAAGCTTCTTCAGCTCTACAGCTGTGAGGACTAATAGCTATTCTAATATGGAAAAATCCCATTTAGTAGCAGTGGAATGCCTAATTAGACATTTCATATTGTCCTTTGCCCAGCCCCAAGTCAGACTCCACAGTTTTCAATTGCTACATGTGGCAACCAAGCCGAGAAGATGATATTGATGTTCTCAGGCATTCTACTAAGTTTACTCAAGAAGGTTCTTTAGTAATTTTACTTCTCAATAAGGGTTCTTTTGTCCTTGTTGGTGAACTGAGAAAAAGTGATGAGACTATGATTCCAAAGGCATGATGCTCACCCTGACCCCATGAAAGTGAGAATGGATAGGAGAAATGACCTTTTGTCCTTTCTGTCTACTCTCAGACCATATTTCTCTCCTAGAAAACAGCAAAAGAACAAAAACAAAAACAAAAAGCTAGTATGCAGAATTTAAAACACCATATGCTTGTCCCATTAGAAGCCTGGCACCCTATGAGGTTTCTCTTTCCTCCCTTCAGGAGCTAAAATGAAAAAGAAAAATAAAGTCCTAAACCCAGTGTTTGGTTTTGACTTCTAACTTCACATTAGCTGTTTTGTAGCAGAGCTTATACCTAGCCAGCATACATAAACTAATGATAACTGAGTATGAATCATCCATAACATGTGAGAAGAGATACTACTCTCTATCTTCTAAACGAACACAAAATTAAATAATTTTTCAAACATCACCATGAAATGTATTTAATTCTGAAAAACTTAAGTGATTTAATACAAAAAAGAGTAAAATTCCTAATATTTAAGTTCCCGTTAGAAATTTTTAAGGTCCTCAACCACATCTGGTGAGGCAGTTATGATAGTAACAAACTGACATTTATATAGTGATTTAAAGTGTGTAAAATAGCTTACAAACATTATCTCATTTGAGCCTAACAACAATCCTGTGAGGTAGGTACCACAGATATTACCAAACTCATTTTACGTTTGAGAAAACTGAAGGTCAAGGAGGATGGGTGGATTGTTCGTGGTCACCTATCTATCACAAACAAATATGTATCAACAGCAGCATTTGAACCTAGAACCTCCTAATTTCAAGTCCACTGTTCCATTCTAAGCAAATAATAGTGGGAATCAGAAGACTCTCCCAACAATTGAGTGAGTTAGTGGCATTCCTCTATCAAGTAAAATGAAAACCTCTGTTAATCCTCAAGATTTTGTTTTCTGAACATATACTCACAATGCAGACATGAACAGGATAGTAAACAAAAAAGGCTTAAATACTGACAATTTCATAAGAGTTCTCTGTACACACAGCACACGCTCAAAATCTGACCAAATTGATAAAGAGTCAAACTAGAAGCTACATAAGAGGAGGAAAATCAGAAATCCAGCCAGTGAATTATGAAGTCAATAGTTTTGGTTACTTTATTTACCAAGGCTATCCCTATAATTTCTCCTTCATTATTTTACTAAAACCTTAATCCTTCTAATTACTTTTAATTACACAAACTAACATTCTGATCTTTTCCCTTAAAATTTTTTGTTTCTCATCACTTCTTCCATTTCAAATCTCATCTTTCAAACCTCCTACCTCTTGCTAAAAACCACACAGCTTCTGATCCAAGCAATTATGGATTTCAAAAACTCAGCCCCAAATGATTTGGTAAGATACGAACATAAGTAAATATCACCATCCTGATGACAATCAAGGATATTGAGAGAAATATGAAAACTGAAGTATAGGAGCCAGGAATATGATTAAGGTAATAGGAACAACTTCTAAATGTTAATCAATAAAACATATTATTCTATTTTTTTATTAAAAATATGCTGTAATTTTGACTTCATTATGTTGAGTTGATGAAGTATAGTTGAATAAAAACATAGTACTTACTAGAGTAAAATTAGGTGATAGGACTATGTTCAAACAGCATTTGACAGTACCTGTCAAAATCGAAGAGACATGGCAGGTGCCTGATAATTAATCTTTAGTTGACAGTTGACCTCACATAAATTTTAGCGTTGGCCTGTTCTGATTACCACCTTTAACATTCTTCATATAGGATCATTAGGAAATAGGGAATTATTTATTAGGAAATATACTGTGTAGAACTTAAATAACAGGGAACTATCATAACATTTATTCTCTAAATCAAGGGAGCCAATACCAATTTTAATCTATACAATGAAGGAATAGAATCTGACCTTGGTAATTTAAATGTAGAAAATAACAATTGAGTGGCTTTTCAGAAAATTGTGTTCAAATTAAAATACAACTAAAATACAAGCAAGGCTATCAAAAAGTTGGATAATCCAAATAACAATACCTACATTAAATCACCTACAATTCTGTAATTTGTATCTTCCAAAAAACACAACCCACTAAGTTTGTACCCTCAAAATAATTATGGCTATTTTGAAATGTAGTTAAGATTTCTTTTTCTATTTTTAAATAAATTCTTTACAATAATCAGTCCTTGGCATGCACGGCTTTGTTCCGGCATGAAGTGTGGCTTTCAAAGAGATGACGCCTCATAAACCTGATCAGAAAGGAGAATAAAATTATTTAGGTGGGTTTACAAGTAAAAATCTATTTGGTTAACAGACATCCACGTTAAAGAATTTATGGAATAATTTTGGCTTCAGGGGATATATTACCTTTAAAAAAAACCCCTTTATCAACTTAAAGAAAGCAGAAAACATTAAATTTACTAAGTGTGTAAAAGGCGCAGACACATTCTCTAACCTCTCCAAGGGCATTCTGACAGGCAAAGCAAATGAAGTACCCTTAGTAGCTGCAAGCTGGACTTTATCAGGTGGTAGTGTTAAATGTACAGCTACCAGTTGAACAAGTAAAGAAGGCCACACTTTCACAAAGCACTTAACATGGCTTCAGAAGACTTATGGTATATATCATATACATATATTGTACATCAAATAATATTTGATAGTTGTGTCACTTAAATGACAACAGAAATGAAGACAGCACTTTAGTTCAACTATTTTTGCAGCTGTACATAGAAAATATACAGCTTTTCAGTCACAAATATGATATATCTCTTTTTCTATTTGCTTTAGGAAAAACTAAGTGACCTTCAATGACCTTATCAATTTAAATGGGAGCCAGTCAATTTATACCGGCCTAGTACACGAAGGGGCTAGGGAGTATACGTAGTTGAAGGAGGTCCAGAACAACCACAAAGACTGCCCTAAACATCCTTCTTGTTTATTTGGACCAAGTAAAATACATTATTTCATCAAGAAAATGAAAATAAGTTGTATAGGAATAAAATAACTTAAAAGGATGCCATCCTGACTTAATACAAGTTAAAAACAGTGAATTAAGAAGAAAAGTGATAACACTGCAATTAAATGACCTCTTAATTAATTATCTGTCCTCAGTCTTAAACTACAGGGGGTCGAAAGAAAAAATGTGATCCCCATCAAAGGGCTCCCACAAGGGAGTCTCCACATGAGGAACTCTCATCCAATCCCCTTCCCAGCTGACATCCCGTGACCACCACGGAGCTTATTTGGAGAAAAGTAGACTGGGAGCCCGCAAGCTGGGCTGGCAAAGGGCGCTAGAACCTGGCTGCTCACTGAGAAAATGTCTCCTTGGCAGCTGCAGCCACCGTCCTGTGGTCTGACTTCCTAGGGCTGACTAGCAGACGAGGTGTGACTCTAGCGTCTCCCCACCCCCTTTTCCCCTCCTCTCGGCAGCTCTTAAGTCTGCAGAGGCGCCTCTACCGAGGCTACTCCACCTTGCAAAAAAAAAAAAAAAATCCCGTCTGCACTCAGCTCAGAGCTTGCCTTCCGACTCAGCAGGGTGACAGTAGTCAAGCAGTAATTCACCGCCCTTGCAGAACACATCCCTTTCATTGCCAGTGACAGGTTATTAAGCACGAAATATTTCTGTATTTTTTTTTCCATTTTTCCCCCTACACTAATTCCTCATATTCTCTCTGATTTGCGGCACCTCCTCCCCAAAGCACATTTGGGGGTTTGCCTTAAACACCCTTTCCCCCACCAGTTCAGGTGCTTCTCTACTGGGTAAAAGATGCTTCTCCTTCCTCTCACCCAAACCTGCTTGGGCTTCTTGGGTGGAGTAGAGATCCTTCAAGTGGCCTCCAATGGGAACCATGTTAACCTTGCAAGGCACAGCTTTCACACCCCTCTGCCTATATGCCTTCTGTGTTACAACCCCTCCAACCCTGACAGCCTCCCAGACAGAAGACGCCTAACCCATCCCTTCCCCACCCTCCTACAACATCCACTTTAGCCAGTTATCCCAGAGACGCCCCCCTCCCACTCCCACTCTCATCTATTCCATCCCAAAGTCAATATAACAGGAAAAAAAAAAGCCAGCATTTTTTTTTTTTAAAGCAAATACCGAGATATTTACCAGGATCAAATTCAGGGATCCGAGCTTGGTATTCGGCGCCGACTCTCATCCCAACATCTGCAAAGCAATACAAAAATAAATAAATAAAATATTTTTTTAAAAAGAAAAAGAAAAAAGCACTTAATAAAAATTAAAATTGTATAAGACTGGAAAGATGGAATGTGGTGGGTAGGAAAATATTAACTCCAAGCCCCCGGCGAAATAGATGCAAATAAGGGGGCCTGGGGTGGGGAGGGAAGACTAATGAGGGGAAAGGAGTGGAAGAGGGGGTCGCGGTGGGTGCTGCTGCTGCGGCTGCACTGCACCGGGAGTTCGAGGCTACCGCAGCGCCCGGGCTCGGAGGGGAGGGAATAGGGAGGGGGAAAGGGGTTGGGGGAGGGGAGTAAAGAAGGGGGAGGGGAGGGGGGAGCGGGAGAGCTGGCGGGGAGGAGTTCGAGGCTACCACCGTGCTCGTCGTCGCTGCTGCAGCCGCTCTCGGGCTCCGAGTAGTGGAGCCCGCCGTTGGTAGACGAAGCGACGCCGCCGCTGCCGGCCGGGCTCTTGGTGTTGCCGTTGGCCGTGCGGTTCTTCCCCAGGAACTCAGGCCCTTTCTCCATCATGCCGGGCATGGTAGAAAGGGGGAGGGGGGAGGAGGTGAGGGGGGAGAGGTAGGCTTCTGGGAGAAGGGGGGAGAGGGCTCCCGAGTGAGGGAGGGAGAAGGAGGAGGAGGAGTGGAAGGAGGATGAGGAGGGGGAGGAGGAAGGGGGAGGAGAAGGAGGAGGGAGGAGGAGGAGGAAGGAGAAGAAGGAGGAGGAGGAAGAGGAGGAGGAGGAGGAGGGTGTTAATGTGGAGCCGCCATAACCGCCCCGGTCAGGCAGTAGCGCAGTCGCCTCACAACAACCCGCCCCTGCCCCGCCTCCCCTCGCTTCCCCTCCCCTGCCTCCGCCCCCGGGGCCCCCGGGCTGGCCTCGCTCCTCGGCCTCCCTCCCCGCCGCCACCGCGGCTGGTATCACTCCGCCCCGCGGGGAGGATCCGGCTGCCGGCGGGGGAGGGGGCGGACGGGTGGCTAGAGCTGGGTAGGGAAGGTGGGAAAGGAAAAGCCCAGCTCCTGAAGAAGGCTCTGGCCAGCCCCCAAGGCCCGGCAAAGCCACAGGCGGGGCGGAGCCAGGCGAGGCGGCTGCTCTGGCGCCCTTACATGGAGAAGGAGGCGCGCTGGGGGCTCGCGTTTGCGACCCGAGTTGAAGGTGGAGTTGGGGGGCGGGGGCGGGACTCTTTGCAGTCGCTGGGGCGGAAGGAACTCGGGTCAGTCGAAGGGAAGGGAGGTCCGTGAGGCGGCCACCTTAAGTCTGGCGGAGGAGGTGGAAGAGGCTGATTCGGCGGCGCAGGCGGAGGGCCGGGGCCGGGGGTGGGGAGGGGACTGGGAGGTGGTCTGCCCTGCATCCCCCTCTGTTCCCAGATGGATGCTGTGGGCTCCAGTTCCCGACCCTGAGGTTTCCTCTGCGGGCCGAGCCACAGCCGTCCAGCTTACGTTTGCTCCTCACCGGGTCTGGGTCCTGAGTCTCAGCCCGTGAGAAGGGTAGGCTTCCTTCCACTCGCTCTCCTGTTGAGCAGACAACAATAACTACCCCCAAAAGTGAGATCTTATTCATTTTATTAAGCCCTTTGCCGGGTCTTACACCTGGGGGCGGAATCCCTGGAGGCCGAGGAAGGTGAGAAGGTACTTCTGGGCTGGGTCAATCAGCTGTGTGGTGTCTAAAGGATTTCCTCTTTTTCTCTCTTCCTCTTCACTCCTTTCGTTTTTTCTTCTTGTTATTTAACATTTATGGAGTGACTGGGAAAGGGGGACGATAAGATTTGGAAAGGCTCCCAGCCCTGTTGGCTCAAAGTCAGTCAGTTACAGACAAGCCAGTTGGAGGAAGGCAGTGAGATGAGGAGGAGTCAGGATGTAGCCCTGATCTAGAAGTGAAGAAAGAGCTGTTTTCTGGAGGTGTTTTTCAGTCCTGAAGTGACCCTTTGAGGTGTCGGCTCAAAAGAAGTAAGGCCAGGCAAAAGAAACAACGTGGAAGAACGCCCGTCAGTGTATCTCACTCCCACTCCCCCACCTCCACTCCTTGACTATTTCATAGATTAGGTGAGAAAGAAAAGGATTCGCATGAGCAGTATCAATGTTTTGATAAAAACTTTGTTTTTTCCTAGATTGGGGGAGGAGTGAAGATGAATCTTCAAAACTTTTTGGACTTTGAAGTCTTTCTGGACTTAAGGGTTTGGAATTCAAGCTCTGCTACTCTAGAACCTTTACACTAATTTTTAGTAAGACCCTGGGAAAATTGGCTCACACTGGTCAAACTCAGTGGAAACTCAGTGGTATCAGAATAATTTATAAAGGAGGTTTTAATTTTTTGATCTAGATAGAATTTCCTAGGAAGATTATTTTTATGTATAAGTGTTTTGGATTCTAATGGAAAACATTCCTTTTTCATAGAGGTAGCCTAAATTAACACAAGAAGGTTGCTTCTATATTAAGAACCTGCTAAATGTGGTAGTTTTTAGGGTTTACAGAAGATACAAAGATTCAATTCAACAAGGATAAGTTGTAAGAAATTTCCCAAACACTTTGGGATTGAGGATACAAAGAAAAATGAAAACAATTCCTATACTCATGGACTAACATTTTACTGGAAATAAGACATCACCTCTGATTTCATTCATAATACTTCAGGGAGCAGAAACACTAATATACAATGCTGTGTAATAAATATAGTGCTGAACATGTTAAGCATAAAATGCTATGTAAGGTATGAAAAGAAGAAAAGTTATTTAGGTTTTTTGGAGAATATAGTTGAGCTAAGTCTTCAAAGATAAACCTTTCAACAGTCAGATGGTTTAGGATCTCGGAGCTAAAAAGGTACTATGACGTAGCTTGCCCAATCTTGCTGGACTGGACACTCCCACAGCCTTTGTCTGCAGACAAAGCAGAACAGGTGCTCTCGTGCAGATTCTGTACACATATGTGTTCCAAGTGTCTTATTGTGCCATCCTTAAGTATATGCCACAAAAAGACTCCAAGTGGCTCTAGCAATTCTGATTCTATACAAGTTTTACATCACAAGAGTCTCTAATTGCTTCATGGCAAGGGTCTCTAATATGAGCTAACTCATTCAACAATAAACATTTATTGACCATTATGTATAAGTCATTTTGTCTGTTTTATACAGTGGGGACCTAAAATTAAGTTCAAACAAATATTAAGTGCTTACATGGAAGGGAGTGTGCTACACCAAGATATATACATCATGGTCCTTACCCTCAAGGAAAAGAAATAAGATAACACAGCAACTATAATAGAAGGGACAATGTGTTAAGTGTTATATGAGAGACACAGAAAGTGTTATGAAACTAGAGGAACTAAATATTACATCTGGTTTGGGGAATCAGGGAAAGCTTGAGGGAGGTGGTATTTTGTTTGGGCCTTGAAGGATTTTTACTATGGACATTGTGCCAAGTGGAGGGGATAACATTAAGGACAGTTTATAGAGAAAGAAAGGACATATTTCAGGAGCAGCAATTAGTCCAGTTTGGGAGTTAGGGTACATGAATGTACAAAAGAATAGTAAGAAGATTAGTAACAAAAGACAACGTACTTTTAATATCAAGTAGCCTAAGTTAAGCCCTTTGAGACAGAGCTATAATTTGGGCACCACTCTGTAACTTTTAGGCTGAAGCAACAGATCGTAGAACTAGAGGAGATCTAAGAGACCTATATAGAGTGTTTATTTTTCCAAGGGGAACTTGGAACTCAGGGAAGTTAAGGGATTTGCTCAAGGCCACAAGTTTGTGGCAGAACCAAGACTAGAGTCAAGGTATTCAAACTCAGTCTGGTGACTGCATCTTCTTTATGTTACATTTAGAAATGTTCACTCCCTCCTCCAAAACCTGGTAGCATTAATTTTCTGGACTATTAATCTCTTACATGCCCAGCTAAATTAAAAACTTCTTGAGAGAATGGATGGTTTCTTTATTCGTTCAATAAGTATTTATTAAGCACGTATATGCTGGGCATCCTACTACCTGCTGGGCCTCAGAAAAAAACAATAGCTCTTGTCCTACTTTCTGTTGAGTTCTACTCAGACTAGCAACTGTCTATTGGACATTTCCAACTGAACGTCCAATTAGCATCATTTTAATCATGTCCAAAACAGAACTCATCATTTCCCCCAAATTCATCCCTCTTCCTAACTTCCCTATGGTACCTTTGGGGGTACAGCCATCCTTTTACTCACCCAATTTCACAACCTTAGATTCCTACTTGACTCTTTCTTCTCCCTCATCCATTTCCCCATAAATATTTAGTTGTCAAGTCTTTTAATTCACCCCCACAGTTCACATTCATCCCCTCCTTTCCGTTCACAACTGCCATCCTAGTTTAGACCCTCATCAGCTCCTGAACTGTATCAATAGCCTCCTGTTGGTTTTCCAATCCATCTCCACACAGCTACCAAAGTAATTTTTCATAAAGTACAGGTCTTAATATGTCACTGTCTTATTTGAAAAAGTACAAGTAGTTTCCTTTTACCTCTAGAGTCAAATAGATCTCAGATACACTGCTAGGGTTGTATGGGGTGTTTAGGAAGGACTAGCACCTCTGGTGTAAAGGCTTACTGAGCCTTTTTCAGGGCTACTCATCCACCTTTGGTGTCAGTCTTTCACCCAACTCCTAACTGGCTCCAAGAAGCTGCAGCATGCACAGTGGATGGGCTCATCAGATATACAACAATAACAACTCAGCAGATGGGCTAAACTAGGTTGAGGGTAACCTACAGGCCTCAAACCTGTGGGTGAGTTAGGGGGATGTCTACCCCAAGCATGTGAAGACCTCTTGGTGGGATGGGTGGATGGGAACAATTTGTTCTAATAGCCATGACAGCAGCTGAAGCAGCTGCTTTGGAGCACTTTGAGCTTTGTCAGGCATCAAAGATGTCAAGGTCATCGACTGTATCCCAGACCATTGGCAGTTTGACTTCTGTCTTGTCACTGGACTTCAGTGACTCTGGAAGAGAGTATGAGGCGGATGACTTTGTGCAACTCTGCCTCACTTAAATCCAATTCACTTGCAAGTCAAGACGTCATCCCCCTGATGTCATGAAACAGGATGAACAACAGGTCAAATACAAATCCCTCTATTTGGCATTTAAAGCCCTTCACAATCTGGCTCTACTCTCCACCCCCATCCCCAATTTACTACATATTACTCATGTTCATATGTTCCATGAACCATCTACACTAGCCCACTTGATGTTTGTTGCTCATAAACAGAATTCCATCTTCTGTCTCCATTCTTTTGCATAGGTTTCCTTGCATGCCTAGAACATACTCCCTTCTCACCACCTGTTTGAATTTCTAAATTTTTTCAAAGCTCAATTTAAGGCACCACTCTCTACATTGTCTTTCCTGCTCCCATTTCACATATTCCCATGTATTTACATTGTTGGGTTTTTTTTTGGGGGGGGTAGGAGTACATCTGTGATTTCATTGATATAGGGAAAGGAATTAGCATTTATAAAGTGCCCACTGTGTGCCAGTGTTAAATGCTTTATGAATATTTTTCTTGTTTGATCCTCACAACTCTGTGAGGTAATGCTATTATTATCACCCCCATTTTACAGCTGAGGAAACTGAAGCAGGCAGAGATGAACTGATTTGTCCAGGGTCACACAACTAGTAAGTAATTGAAGCCAGATTTGAATTCAAATATTCTTGACTGCCAAGAGCAGTTTTGTGGCACAGTGGATAGAGTGGTGGGTCTAAAATCAAAAAGACCTGGGTTCACATCTGCCCTCAGACACTTACTAACTGTGACCCTGGACAAGTCACTTAAACTTGTTTGTCTCAGTTTCCTCATCTGGAAAATGAGCTGGAGAAGGAAAGGGCAAACCACTCCAGTGTCTTTGCCAAGAAAACCCAAAAAGGGTTCATGAAGAGTGGGACCCAACTGAATAACAACAACTTCCTGACTTTGGGCCCAGTGTTCTATCCACTCACTGCACCACTTAGCTGCTTCTATAAAAGGGAACTCCCGTTGAGAAACTTCTACAACCAACGCAGTGTGGTACCTGCAATCTGTAGTCTGAGTGGCCTAGGGACACGAAAAAGTTAAATGACTTGCTCGAGGTAACAGTCCCTATTTGTCTTTGAACTTGAATTCATGTATTGCTGACTCAGAAGACAACTATATATCTAATACTCCATGCTGCCTACAAAAGCATTTATTTTGTATATAGTTTGTATCTAGTTATAGGTGTATGTGTCACATACATGCCCACAGAGTGTCAACTCCTTGAGAGCAAGGACTGTTTTTATCTTTGAATGACTAGCATAAGGCTCAACATATAGTAGGTACTTAATAAATGCTTGTTGATTAATTGACTCAAAGAACTTACATTCTATTTGGGGAAAACAATATTCACAGAAAATGCGCTACACATACATATATACATACACATATACATGCATAAAGTATTACAAAGTAACTTCTGGAGGTTGAGTACTAGCACATGGTGGAATCTGAGTCACTTTTTTGTAGGACCTTAGCTAAACACCTCCAGGAAGCTAGAGACTTTTTGAGGCAGAGATTTGATAGCGCATTCCAAGCATCTCCGTGCTAGTACAAAGATGGAAGATGGAACATTGTGTGTGAGGAGCAGCAAAAAAAGCCATTTCAGCTGAGCCAAAATGTGAAAGACAGTCATGTGCAGTAAACATGCAGAGGAAGGCTGGAACCAGATCATAAGGGACTATTTAAATGTCAAACAGGAGTTTGTATTTTATCTGAGAGGTAGAAGGGAACTGCTGGAACAGGGGAATGACATGGTCAGACTTTGGCTTTAGGAATATCAGTTGGCATACTGTCCTTTGTATTTCTAGCATTCAGCATCTGGTAGATAATAAATGTTTGATGATGATTATAGCTTTTAGGTTTCCAGGGAACCATCTAGTATTCTGAAGTAGGGATATCTGCTTTATACAGTACCTGACATAAGATTTAAACATGGACAGAGAAAAATAGCTGTGCCTGCTGTTGACTATAGAAAATAAATATTTCCTTGAAATCCCTTAAATTGTGTAATGCCTTTTTCCAGAGACTGTCAAGAGTAGATGGGGTGCAGATACTTTTATCTGTAGCTATTTTAGATTCTTAGTTTTAGGAGCTGCCAGAGCAGAAGGTCTACCAAGGGACCATCAAGGAGGGTATGGATGCCTCCAGAATAAAAAAAGACCTAACCTTCTTGTAAGCAACTTGAGTTGACAGATTGTAGACTTTGCACTCCTTTTGTATCAGCTTGCTGTTCTTCAACAGATTCCCTTAGCTTTTATCCCTGATTTGCAATTGGCCTACCTCTCATCTCAGCCCCTTGGGTACTGGGGCTTCAGGTAACACTATTCTTTGGATTCTGTCCTTCTCTTCCAGTCTCCAACTTCAGCTTCCTCTACCCCTAAAGATGATTACTCTTCTCCTGACCTGAATATTGCCCTAATTACTGTAATGTTCTGGTTCTGCTTCGCATGGCCCATAATAGATAGCAGTGCTCTAGTTTTTTAATTTATTTTGCTTTTCTTCCTTGATGGGGATAAAGTAATATTCCAAGGGGTTTCTTTTCATACAGAGACAGTATCTGTTTCCTCTTTGAATCTGGTCCCTGGGAGTAACATAACTTATCCGGTCTTCATAGAAAAAATTCTGTACTCATGTTTTGAACAAAGATATTTATGGTTACTTCTTTCCTAACCTCTAATATAGGGTTTACTACATAGGGACTTAGTGTTTGTTGAATTAAATTATGAAATTCAGTAGGTATAAATATAAAGTCTTACATTTTAGGTTCAAAGAGTCAGCTATACAAGTACAAGGCATCGTTTATGGTTTTTCTAAAAAAAAAAAAATCTGGCACTTTTAGTGTACTGCAAGTTCAGTGAATCGGTAATGTAATATGACAGCCAAAACATGAATGTGATCTTGGGTAGTTTTAAGAGAGACACAGCTTCCGGAGTTAGGAGCTGATAGTCCCCTGTACTCTTCCCTAGTCAGATTGCATCTGGAAGATCACATTCATTTCTAGGCACCGCAGTTGAAGAAGGACATTGATAAACTGAAGAACATCCAGAGGAGGGCAATAAGAAGGACGAAGGGATAGCAGTCCATGTCATAGACAGATCAGTTGAAACAACTGGGGATTTTAGACATGGAGAAGACTGGGAGGTAGGCGTGGGGGAGACGTGATACCTATCTTCAAGTTTTTAGAGAGCAGTTATATGAAAGAGAAATTATACTTCTGTTTGTCTTCAGAAGAAAAAGCCAGGAGCTATGGGTAGAAATGGCAAAGTGGCAAATTTAGACTTGATCTCAAGAAAAAACTATTTTTAATCTAATTTAATATTTTATTTTTCCCAATTACATGTAAAAACTTTAACGTTCTTTTTTTCCCCAAATTTTGAGTTCCAAATTCTCTCTTTCTTCCTGTGACCCACAGTTGAGAAGGCAAGCAATTTGAGATAGATTATACATGAGTAGTCATGCAAAACACATTTCCATGTAAGTCATTCTGTGAAGGAAAACACAGACAAAAAAAAAAACCCCGAGAAAAATAAAGAAAGTAAAGAAAAAGTATCTTTGATCTGCATTCAAGGTCTATCAGTTCTTTCTCTGGAAATGGACGGCACCTTTTGTCATAAGTCCTATGGAATTGTCTTGGATCAATGTATTGCTGAGAATAGCTAAGTTATTCATAGGAGATCATCACACAATGTTGTAGTTACTATGTGCAATGTTCTCCTGGTTCTGCTAATTTCATTTTGCATCAGTTCATGTAAGTCTTTCCATGTTTTTCTGAGAGCACCCTGCTTATCATTTCTTAAAGCTCAATAGCATTCCATCACAATCATATACAA
This sequence comes from Vombatus ursinus, assembly GCF_900497805.2. Lineage (NCBI taxonomy): Eukaryota > Metazoa > Chordata > Mammalia > Diprotodontia > Vombatidae > Vombatus > Vombatus ursinus. Next base: position 41,518,086 of record NW_020954576.1, read on the forward strand.
CTTGTTTAGCCATTCCCCAATTGATGGACATCCCCTTAATTTCCAATTCTTTGCCACAACTAAAAGAACTGCTGTAAATACTTTTGTACACATAGGTCCTTTTCCTGTTTTTTTTTTAATCTCTTTGTGATGCAGACCTAGTAGTGGTATTGCTTAGTCAGAGGGTATGCATGATTTTATAGCCCTTTGGGCATAATTCCAAATTGCACCCCATAATGGTTGAATCAGTATACAACTTCACCAATAATGCATTAGTGTTTTAGTTTTCTCACATCCCCTCCAGCATTTGTCATTTTCCTTTTCTGTCTTTCCTTTTCATTTTCCAATCTGACAGGTGTGAGGTAGTAGCTCAAAGTTGTTTTAATTTGCATTTCTCTCATCAATAGTGATTTAGGGCATTTTTTTTATAAGATTATGAATACCTTTGGTTACTTTGTCTGAAAACTACCTGTTCATATCCTTTGACCATTTGTCAATTGAGGAATGGCTCTTATTTCTATAAATTTGATTCACTTTTCTGTATGTTTGAGAAATGAAGTTTTTATCAGAGAAACCCATTGTAAAATTTTTTTCACAGTAATGATTACCAACTATGTATTTCCCTCTATTCTGTTTTCCGTGTGTTTATCCTATTCTCTTTGCTTTTACCCTGTCTGTTCTCAAAAGTGTTTTTGCTTCTGACTTTTGCCTCCCCAAAATTGCCCTCCCTTTTATCAGCTCTCCCCTCTTCTGCCCACTGAGTGTGTATAGTATTCTCTCTTTGAGCCAATTCCAATGAGAATAAGGTTCATGCGCTCCCCTCCCTGCTTCCCCCATTTTCCCCTCCATCATAAAATCTCTCTCAGGCCTCTTTCATGTCAGATAATTTATCCTATTCTACCTCTCCCTTTCCCCTTCATCCAGTGCATTCTTCTTTCTCATTCCTTAATTTAATTTTTTTTTAACTAATCATACCATCACATTCAACTCACACCTCTGCTTTCTGTCTATGTATACTCCTTCTAATTTCCCTAATAATGAGAGTTTTTAGGAGTTACAAATATCATTTTCCCATGTAGGAATATAAACAGTTTATCCTTATCAAATCCTTCATAATTTCTCTTTCCTGTTTACCTTTTTATTCTTCTTTTGCATCTTGCATCTGAAAGTCAGATTTTTCTATTCAGCTCTGGTCTTTTCATCAGGAATACTTGAAAGTCCTCTATTTCATTAAATTTCCATCCCTCCCTGAAGGATTATATTCAGTTTTGCTGGATAGCCAATTCTTGGTTGTAATCCTTGCTCTTTTGCCCTCTGGAATATCATGTTCCAAGCCCTCCAATCCTTTAATGTAGAAGCTGTGAAATCTTGTGTATCCTGACTGGCTCCATGCTATTTGAATTGTTTCTTTTCGGCTGCTTGCAGTATTTTCTCACCGATCTGGGAGATCTGGAATTTGGCTATAATATTCCTGGGAGTTTTCATTTTGGTATCTCTTTCAGGAGGTGATTGGTGGATTCTTTCAATTTCTATCTTACCCTCTGGTTATAGAATATAAGGGCAGTTTTCTTTTATAATTTCCTTTTTAAAAAAATAATTTTGTTTTTAGTTTTTAACATTCACTTCTATAAGATTTTGAGTTCTGAATTTTCTCCCCCTTTCCAATACTGTGTGCAATCTGATATAGGCTATACATGTATAATCATATTAAACACATTTCCACATTAGTCATGTTGTAAAGAAGACTTAGAACCAAAGGAAAAAAACCACGAGAAGGAAGAAACAAAAGAGAAAATGGTATGCTTCATTCTGCATTCAGACTCTATAGTTCTTTCTTTGGATGTGGATAGCATTTTCCATCATGAGTCTTTTGGAATTGTCTTAGATCCTTGCATTGCTAAGAAGAGCTAAGTCTATCAAAGTTAGTCATTGCCCAGCATGGCTGTTGCTGTGTACAATGTTCTCCTAGTTCTTTTTTTTTAAATTTTTAAAATTTTTTTAATTCAGTTTGATAAACATTTATTAAGCACCTACTGTCTATAAAGTACAATGTTAGCTGATGGGGATACAAAGGCATTATTTTCTTTCTTTTTTTTTAAACATGTGTTTTTAAAACTTTGGGTTCCAAATTTTCTCCCTTCTTTCTTCCCCACCCACTGTCATTGAAAAGGCTAGCTATACATGTGCAGTTATGCAAAACACTTCCATAGTAGACATGCTGTGAAAAACTAACTCTATTTCCCTTAATCCTATCCCGCCCCCCCATTTATTCTATTCTTTCTTTTGACCCTGTCCCTCCTCAGAAGTATTTGCTTCTGATTACCCCCTTTCCCAATCCTCCCAATCCTCTGTATCATCCCCCTACTCTCTTGTCCCCTTCCCCTCCTATTTTCCTGTAGGGTACGACAGATTTCCATACCCAATTGAGTGTGTATGTTATTCCCTCCTTAAGTCAAATCCTATGAGAATAAGATCCACTCATTTCCTCTCACCTTCCCTGTTTCCCCTCCACTGTAAGAGTCTTTTCTTTTCTGGTTTTTTTTTTTTAAGATAATTTACCCTGTTCTACCTTTCCCTTTCTCCTTGTCCTAGTATAATCCTTTCTCACCCCTTAATTTTATTCTCCAGATATGACCCTTTCATCTTCAACTCACCCTGTGCCCTCTATCAATCTATCTATCTATCTATCTATCTATCTATCTATCTATCTATCTATC